>NC_141877.1:60434242-60737272 GCF_056163025.1 Triticum urartu | reverse complement strand
CAGGACAACAGGCGACTCATCCACTTAGCGCCTCTGCTAAGCGTCGAAGAAACTCCAGCCGGGGAGCAATGGCTCGACCACCAATGACGAAGTACACAAGCTCCTGGTGGTCGTCCCGGGTGCTCTTGAAGAACTCCAGTGGGGATATCAATGTGGGCTCGTATCCCCAGCAGAAAACTAGCCCGGCTTTCTTCTGCCAGGTGCCAAGAACTGCTCCAAGGTCTTCTCCCATTACCCTCCTGTGGTCCTCGTATGTCAGCTCCCATGCCAGTGGGTCGCCCTCGCCGCTGCTCCTGGCATTCTGATAAAGCGCAGCTCCCCGTCCCTCGAACCATATCATCAGCTTGGTGGGATGTGACCTCCATGCCCCGAAGACCCTTCCCTGGCAGGGAGCAGCAACGACAGAGATCTTCTCCCATCCTTGATCAAGCTTCAGCTGCCACAGTACAACATCGGTGTTGGTGTCGGCCCGCGACGCGACACAGATGGAACCCGACAGCTGCATGAGCCCCGAGTGGAGAGCCTCATGGGGGAGGTCCACCTTGATGCTCGTCTCCTCCTGGAGGTTGAAAACTATCAACCGCCGGATCCGGTTGTCGTGCCCGCCAGCCTCCAACATGTAGACCAGGTTGTCTAGGCAAATAGAAGGATCAAGCTCTGCGATATTGTCGGAGGGAAGGATGCTCCGTGGCTGGGTGCTTGGGTGACCGCCGAGGCTCTTGACCATTATAGACCCGTTCTGCAGCATCAAGATCTTGAAGTTCTTGGCAGATTTGCAATAGCCGAACCCACAGAACCTGTGCCTGGAATCGAATTCCATAAAGACTAGCATCACATCAATCTTTAAAGCAGGGTTGAAGATGACGCAGCCGCTAAACCTTTTGGTGACGAGATTTGAAACCTGGAGAGCGATCAATCCATTGGCAGTTCCAAAGTAGCTGTAACCGAACTTGGCGCTGAGCCCATGGCAGAAACTAGAGGATGGAGTCTCGTCACGGAAGGTGAAATTCTGACGATCCCCCATGATGATGGGATCGATGCAGTAGGCCATGTGCACGTCGCTCGCCTGTGGTTGGCGAGATTTGATCCAAAAGGAGGAACCCGATACAGCGGCCATCAGGTTCTTGGATGCGCTTGCGTAGCGGAAGATGTCTCGCGAGGGGAGACGAGCGAACAGCTCCAGTACGAGATCCTGGGAGAGCTCCTCCTCCGATCCGTCCTCCTCCGATCTCTTTCTCTTCTTCCTCCCGGCCTCCTCCTGGACAGGTGGCTTCTTCCCTGAATCCATGGCGAAACTGGCGAAACCTAGCGGTTGTCAGCTCTGACGAGATACGAATCCCCCTGCGCGGCTGCGCCTCGTGTATTTATTAGGAATCGCAGCCACGGAAAAGGTTTTCCTTTCTTTTGTTTAGTATAGGGAATCAGAAAAGGAAAAAGTTCGGGGGTACTAGCCGTAGGACTACCTATTCTTTTCCCTCCATTGCACTGCTTCCTTACCATATACCCCGTTCCTAAATATAAGTCTTTTTAGACATTTCAAATGGACTACAATGAATGTATGTAGACATATTTTAGAATATAGATTCACTCATTTTGCTTCGTATGTAGTCACTTGTTGCAATCTCTAGAAATACTTATATTTGAGAACAGAGGGAGTATATACAATCCCCATGCCAATGGAAGGAGAAGGTCAGACTATCCTTCATCTCAAAAAAGTAAAAACAAATTACCTCGAGATTTCGGGACCATCAAACTATCACTATTGTCGCAAGAATGAGCCGCCGACGTTTTATGTCGGAGTAATGGGCCACAGATAGCCTAACTCGAGTCCCTGAGCCTTTCAAGACATTGGGCCGACTGCGCCCCACAAACATCCAGAATGAAGCGCCGCCTTCTGGTAGCCAGCTGGCTCAAGTGGCCCGCTGCCAGAAGACGGCCAAGCTCCAGAAGACGGCACCAAGACGGGCCGACTCCAAGCAGGCGGCCTCCAGAGAGGCCGGATCCTAGCAGGCGGCTCACGGCGCCCTCAAAGTCTGCTCCCTCATTAAGAAGACAAGACAGAATGTGGCTACAGTGTAGCCCATCACCCCCATATCCAGGGCAAGGCGCGGCCACAGTGCCCCGTACCGACGGAGATCTTCGCACGACGCGGCACTGTTGCCACTCTGCTCTTGACGTCACTCTTGACAGGCGGAGCCCTGTTCCCACGATGGCCTGTTGGTACGGCCTGCAGGCGGCGGGCCCTACCAGGCAGTGAGAGCCCGAAAGACGGCGAAAGCCCGACCAGTCAGACCCGAGGGAGGCCGGCCTCTAGCAGGCGGCCCACTCCTCCCTTGGGGTCTGTGCACCATTAACCAGATAAGACGCGGTGTGGCTATAGAGATCTCCCACCAGGCGGCGGGACTGTAGCCGCGCTCCCCTGACCAAGCATGCGTCATTAGCATTGCGGCCACAGTAGTTAGCCGCCGACCAGACCCGCAAGCGGCGGAGGCGGCCTGTCGGCTCCGCACCGAACCAGTCGGTGGGGCCCACCAGGCGGCGGGCCCCAGCAGCCGGCGGAGAAGCCGGCGACCAGAGACACTAACAGCTGGGTCCTACTCCCGGCCAGATTACCATTGTACCCCTGGGGGTAGGTCTATATAAACCCCCAGGGCACCCATGGAAAGGGTTCCCGACCTGTTAGAACTAGACTCACACATAGAGAGAGAGGGGAGAGCTAGCCTTGCTTTCTCCTACCTCTAGCATATAGCTCGAGGAGCACCACTGTACTCACTAGTGCCTTAGTGATCATGCGGAGACCCCGCAGAGCAGGATTAGGGGTGTTATCTCCTAGGAGAGCCCCGAACCTGGGTAAAGTGCGTCGGCGTTCGTGTCTATGCCTCATCTTGCTTCCAGGCACCGGCGACGTTCTACTCGCTCCCACCATGATAAGCCATCCTTTGGCATATGTCGCACCCAACCCCTCACATTTGACGCCCACCGTAGGGCGAGGTGCACCGTCTCCCGGAGACCTGTTCTGGACGGGAACCTTGTTCCTTCCTGGCGAGCGCAGCCAGCCCGGCATGCCAGACGGTGTCTGCGCCGACGCGCTGCACTGCGCAGAGTTCTCTTGCGCGGCGAGCTCCCTCGCCGATCTTGTTGGCGAGATTCTCCTCTCCGACGAGTTCGCGTCTGATGCGGGCACAGAAGGCCCCGAGAGCCGCCTCGTCAGCCTCCTCGATCAGCTCCACGTCGCCAGCGAGCCAGCTGTGGACTTGGAGTCGGTTGGCTCCACCGACTGGATGCTTGTCGACTCCCACACGGCGTCGCTTGACGCGTTCCCCACCAACGTGGTGGTCTAAGACAAACCGCTTCCTCGCGCGGACAGCAGGGGCAGCACCATCATGGAGGTGCTCGTCATCAGCCATGGCGAGCATTCTAGCGGAGGCGCTCGAGACTCGCTCGAGGCGGCGATGCAAGACCTGACTGCGCCCATCCCAGAAGACACCGACGCCGAGACACTGGAAGCACGCCGCGTCCAGCTCGTCGAAAGCGCCAACAGGCTGGCCAGCATGAGATGCCTTTCGGATGCCTACTAGCGTGAGATGGACCGCGCCGTCGGCGGCACGCCGGCTCCTGGTGGGCCTAGCCGCATTGGCCTGATCCGGCAGCGTGGCGCGACCATTGCCAGCATGTTCGGGGCAGATCGCCCCGTCTACGCCACGCCCGCAGAGAACATACGAGCAGCCCAGGCGGCAGTAGACGAACTAGACAAGCTCGAGGGCGACGAGCGTCGCTACATGACGGAGCGCGTCCAGCAGCTCCTTGACGTGTCTGCTGAGCAGCAAGAAGCTGGCTGTCGCGTCGAGACGCCCAACCATCGAAACGACGATCCGCCTTGAGGGAGTCCTGGATTAGGGGGTGTTCGGATAGCCGGACTATACCTTCAGCCGGACTCCTGGACTATGAAGATACAAGATTGAAGACTCCGTCCCGTGTCCGAAAGGGACTTTCCTTGGCGTGGAAGGCAAGCTTGGCGATACGGATATGAAGATCTCCTACCATTGTAACCGACTTTGTGTAACCCTAACCCTCTCCGGTGTCTATATAAACCGGAGGGTTTTAGTCCGTAGGACAACATACACATCAACAATCATACCATAGGCTAGCTTCTAGGGTTTATCCTCCTCGATCTCGTGGTAGATCTACTCTTGTACTACCCATATCATCAATATTAATCAAGCAGGACGTAGGGTTTTACCTCCATCGAGAGGGCCTGAACCTGGGTAAAACTTCGTGTCCCTTGCCTCCTGTTACCATCCGGCCTAGACGCACAGTTCGGGACCCCCTACCCGAGATCCACCGGTTTTGACACCGACATTGGTGCTTTCATTGAGAGTTCCTCTGTGTCGTCGCCGTCAGGCTAGATGGCTCCTACGATCACCAATAACGATGCAGTCTAGGGTGAGACCTTCCTCCCCGGACAGATCTTCGTCCTCGGCGGCTTCGCACTGCGGGCCAATTCACTTGGCCATCTGGAGCAGATCGAAAGCTACGCCCCTGGCCGTCAGGTCAGATTTGGAAGTTTAAACTACACGGCTGACATCCGCGGGGACTTGATCTTCGACGGATTCGAGCCACTGCCGAGCGCGCCGCACTGTCACGACGAGCATGATCTAGCTCTGCCGCCGAACAGTGCCCTGGAGGCCGCACCCGCATCGGCTTCGACTCTTAATTCGGAGCCAACCGCGCCGATCGAGGATGGGTGGTTGGACGCCGCCTCGGGGGCTGCGATCCCAACGGCGATTGAGCGGAACACCAGCCCCGCACTCCGCGAGACTCATGATTCCAAGGAGTCGGACTCCTCTCCGGACTCCGAACCATTCACGCCTCTGCCAATCGAATCCGATTGGGCGCCGATCATGGAGTTTACTGCCGCGGACATCTTTCAGCACTCGCCCTTTGGCGATATTATAAAATCACTAAAGTCTCTCTCTTTATCAGGAGAGCCCTGGCCGGACTACGGTCAGCGAGATTGGGATGCGGATGATGAAGAAATTCAAAGCCCACCCACCACCCACTTTGTAGCCACTGTCGACGATTTAACCGACATGCTCGACTTCGACTCCGAAGACATCGACGGTATGGACGCCGATGAAGGAGACGATGAAGAATCAGCACCTATTGGGACCTGAAACGCCACCTCGTCATATGACGTATACATGGTGGACACACCAAAAGATGACGATGAGGAGTGGAAGGACGCACCGAAGGCTTGCTCCCTCGAAAAGCAGTCAAAGCGGCGACGCAAGCGCCGCCCCAAATCCCGCCTCGACAGAAATAGCGATCACACAGACCCAGCGCTGGAGCAGGGCAAACCGCTGCCGGACAATGGCAATCCAGATAATCAAACCGAACAAACAAATCCTATCAAGGATAATGGTCCGGACGACATAACGCCGGACAGACACCCGGAGCAGCAGACTGCTCGTAAAAGGCTTGTTGCCACCGCGAGGAGCCTGAAAAAGCAGAAGCAAAGGCTCAAGGCCGCGCAAGACACACTCCAATTCAGATGGAGTAAAATACTCAGCACTGCAGCAAGGTACGGCGACAATCGCCCCTCCAAGAGCTACCCAAAGCAGAAGCTGCTACCCGAATTCGATGAGGAGGCCTCAGAACCCCCACAACCAAATATCGAAGCAGCCACCTGGTCGGATGGACGACCCCTCTACTAATACAGAGTGGCATACAACGCCGCTCACCATACAACATGCAACCAATGCGAGGGCTCGCACCCAAAGGACGGTGTAACAAGATCCATCTATGGACCACGCAAGCGCGCCCCAGCATACAATGCAACACAACAAACATCCGAACAACGCAGTACACCCAGCTACATGGGTCCCGCACACCCCCTATGTTTCACCGATGAGGTGCTGGACCACGAATTTCCAGAGGGATTTAAGCTGGGGTCTGGATTGAGGACTACATCCTTCATATCCATATGGCTCGAGGAGATGATCTCCATGCAATCAAGTACCTACCCCTTAAGCTCAAAGGGCCAGCTCGTCACTGGCTCAAAGGCCTCCCCGAAAGCTCCATTGGAAGTTGGGAAGAGCTCGAAGATGCCTTTCGGGCAAATTTTCAAGGGACTTATGTCCGACCTCCGGATGCGGACGATTTGAGTCATATAACTCAACAGCCCGGAGAGTCAGCCCGAAAGATTTGGAACAGGTTTCTTACATAAAAGAACCAGATTGTCGACTGTCCGGACGCCGAAGCCTTAGTAGCTTTCAAGCATAGCGTCCGTGACAAATGGCTCGCCAGACACCTCGGCCAAAATAAGCCGAGAACGATGGCCGCATTAACAAACCTCATGACCCGCTTTTGCGCGGGGGAGGACAGCTGGCTAGCCAGATGCAGCACCAGCGACCCCAGTACATCTGAAGTTAGAGATGGAAACGGGAAATCACGGCGCAACAGCAATAACAAACGCCGGAATAAAGAAGATAGCATGAAGGGCACGACAGTAAATGCCGGATTCAAAAGCTCTCAGTCAGGCCAAAAGCCGCCCCCTAAAGGCACCAGAGACAAATTGTCCAGCCTCAATAAAATTCTGGACCAAGTATGTCAGATTCATAGTACCCCTGGTAAACCTGCTAATCATACCCACAGTGAACGTTGGGTCTTCAAGTAGTCCGGCAAGCTCAACGCCGTACACAAGGGGGAGGATACACCAAGTGAAGACGAGGACGAGCCCCCCAAGCAAGACACGGGGGAACAAAAGCAATTTCCACCAGAAGTCAAAACAGTAAACGTGTTACACGTAATCAAGGGAAAAAACAATGCAGCACTCCCAGGAAAGTATACCCAAGTGCCTATCACTACGAAGTCCTGCCACTGGTCATCTCAACCGATCACTTTCGACCATCGCGATTACTCAGCAAGTATCCGACACGCAGGATGGGCTGCCCTGGTATTAGACCTAGTAATTGGCAGATATCACTTCACAAGGGTCTTGATGGACGGCGGCAGTAGCCTAAATCTAATATATCAGGATACAATCCGCGGGATGGGGCTAGACCCAACACAAATTCGCCATAGCAATACTACCTTTAAAGGAGTAACGCCAGGCCCAGGGGCTCGTTGTACGGGCTCCCTTCTACTACAAGTTACATTCGGCTCCCCCGATAACTTCCGTCGCGAGCACTTAACTTTCCACATCGCTCCATTTCAAAGTGGCTATCAAGCACTGCTCGGACGCGAAGCTTTCGCTCGCTTTAATGCAATACCACACTACGCCTCCCTCACACTCAAGATGCCCGGTCCACGTGGCATCATTACAGTGCACGGAAATATCAAGCGATCTCTGCGCGCCGAAGAGAGTGAGGCTGCCTTGGCCGCCGCACATTAAAGGCGCCCGGACAAACGAAAGCATCCAATAGGTCGTCAAGACCACAAATACAACTAATCAAGTCCGGCGCCGCTATTTATACGGAAATAAGTGGTCACACCCGTATTTGTCAATACAAGGGGCTCAATGCGCGCAGACAAGTGGCAATTTCTTATCATCTTGAATTATACATGGTTTCTTTAAAAAATTATCCTTTTGCACGACAACTTTTTCACTTAACTTCCTCTCTTTTACAGACGATCATCGTGCTACACCCGTCCAGGATACGGCACAACGGAGACACAGGCGCAGACGTGCAGCAGGGACCCGCTCCAAGGAGTCTTTTTAGATTAAGACCCTGCGTAAACATTTTTTATTGTCTCTTGTTGATACATATCCATCATTGAGAAGGATGCTGACGTCTTGGCATGTGGCCACGCCAGAACAATGCACGTACCTGGACACACGGGGCTTCTTACAAAGGCCACTATTTAGGCCCGGTTTATACCACAAAGACCGAATACCTTAGGGAGTATTCAGCGTCGCGAGTTTGGCCCTATATGCATCAGCTCCGAATCATTGTCTTTGGTCAAATGTTGGGTTTGCCCGGCTCCTATGTTTTGGTGCCTTACGTTCCGCCTTGCCGGCTAAGGTAGCACCAGGAGAACTACTGCGATTATGCCCTGGTTCATCCGGACGAGCACCTCAGTAGAGAAAGCCGAAAACTGACTGTCATGATATAGCATGAGACTGGTCAACCACTCGATGACCTGTGGGAATGTTAGAATTCCTCCGCCTTAAAGAAGGGCCGTTTCCCGGCCAGGCATGTATGCACCCCGATATCGGGAGAGTGCGGAGCCACCAGGGGCTATCTAGTAGCCCCACTGTCAAACTCCTATGGCTAAGTGAAAGTGCTAAAGCATTATAGTCCGGTTGCCTCGCTCGCTCCGCTATCACCTCCTTAATAGGACCAAGACGTTGGGTTAAGTGTGAATGCGTGTTTTTGCGAGCACCTCCGCATTATATGCGTGAGGGTTGAAGCCGACGGCTGCAATCTTTCAGGTTATACACATGTATACATAAACGGTCGCCCAGGAAGCATCATATTGCTTTCAGGCAAAAGTATAAAAATAGCCTTATAAAAATTTATAAAAGCATTTCGCTTACAATGAGATTACATATCACTCAAACATAATATTTTTTGAGCACTGGGTCTCTATCAAACGGGCACCCTCAAGAACTTCTTCAAAGTAGTGCTCGGCAGCCTTTCGACCTATAGCTGAATCCCGCGCTGCAACATTGGTAGCATCCATCTCCGCCCAATATGCCTTAACACAGGCAAAGGCCATCCGTGCGCCCTCTATGCACGCCGACCTCCTCATCGCAGTAATGCGCGGCACCACATCAAGGACCTGCTGCACCAAGCTGAAATAGCTGTTCGGTTTTGACCTTCCCGGCCACAGCTGATCCACAACAGACCTCATAGAGAGTCCGGACAACCTGTTTAGTTCGGCCCATTCGGCTAATTGGTCAGTCAATGAAAGTGGACGCTCGGGAGAATGGAATTGTCTCCAAAACAGCTGGTCTACTCCACGGTCTGTCTGACCCTGGAAGTACTTGGCTGCATCGGCAGCGCTCGCCGCCAAATCCATATACACATCCTCCGAACTTCACAGCCGATCCAGAGGGGCATACCGTGGATCTCCGAATTTCCTCCGTAGCATAAAGGATTTCCCAGCTACAATATCCCCGGCTTCCCGCAGCTCCTCCTTCTTTGCCCTCATAGCAGAGCGGAGATCCTTGTTCGTCGCAGCAGCCTTTTCAAGGTCTGATGCCTTCGCTTGGTTTTCTTTTTCAAGAACCCGTCAACGGTCGGCGGCGGCTTTTAATTCTACAGCCATCTTGGCCATCTTGTCTCGGGTCTCGCCATGCGCAGCCTTCTCGGCTTGCAACTCTTCGGCCGCCTTCACAGCAGCCGCTTTACCCAACCTCGCTTGTTCCTTGGCTCGGGCAAGTTTTGCCCACAAGGCTTCAAAAGTGGCAGCTCCATCTGTAGTCACAACATATTAAAGATACTGGCATCATGCTGCTCTTCCTATGTGGCATTTACCAGATATTCACACTTACCCTGTGCCTCGTCAAGCCTTTTGTTAACAAGCTCGATGTCGGCGTCTGCCGCATCTAACTGCCGCTCTAAATGGGCAAACTTGCTAGTCCGGCTAGCCACCGGAGCTTCCATCACCTGCACATAGAGGCAGTATGGTTATTTCCTGGGAATATGATCCTCTGTTCGTCGTCGTTTCCAACGACAACCAGAGTCTCAGGGGCTACTATCTACACAGGGCACACCTAACATGTGCAGGATTATCATACATTCTTTTACGTACCTCAAAGCCTGTCAGTAGACTCATAAAAGCTTCATGCAATCCGCTTTCGGCGGACGATATTCTCTCCATCACCGTATTCATCGTCACACGGTGTTTATCTGAGATGGCCGCTCGCCCCACCAACTCCCTCAGAACATCCGATCACACACTAGACAGGGCCGGACTCTTTTATCTGCTCCCTTCGGGAGCCGGACACTGGGAGCTTCGAGGGTCAATGGGATTATCTTCTGGCCTCACCGGACTCGGAGAGGCCCTCCGTGACGACACTTCAGGGTCGCCCGCTTCTGGAGCGGAGGAGTCCAGAGGAGGCGTTTCGCTCTCCATCATCTCTGGAAGAAGATCCCCCGAAGATGAGCTCATTTGAGAGGGGCTAAGGCCCAAACTGCAAAATATATGCGGTGGTTATTTTCTTAGAAGAAAAAATGGCATATCTGTACTATTAAAGGTATTTCGGGTCACTTACGACTCGTGGGAGAATTGATCCCCCCGCAGACTTTGTGCGGCAACAGCGCCCCCCAAGGTGGGACCCTCTACGGGAGACTTCTTCTCCCGTTTGGAAGCTTCGGCTTCTGAATCCCCGGGCGCAATCCTTTTCCTCTTCTGGTCTCCTTCCCTCATGGAGACGCTCACTCCCTCAGCTAGAATGGGCAGCGTTGGGGGCCGCGTCCGCCCGCATTATCCTCCACAGTATCTTCCTTCAAGGGCTCCGGGCAAGGTGCGGTCTGGAGCATCTTTTCCAATACCGGGTTTTCCAAACCCTCAGGGAGGGGGGCCGAACACCGAATCAACTTCTCCTTTGTTAGCCAGTCCTGGTCAAAAAGCGAACTCTCAGAAATAACTTCGTAACAAAGTAGAGAAAGTATGTTCCGCCGGAAGATGCCTTACCTATTTGGCGGTGCGGTTACTACTCAGGCCCACGTCCTCGGTGATTTCCGGACACTCCGTTTGAGGTCCGAAGAATGACTTGTACATCTCCTCGTGCGTCAGGCCGAGAAAATTTTGAATGGCACGCGGTCCCTCGGGATTGAACTCCCACAGGCGAAGAGGCCAGCGTTTGCAAGGCTGGACTTGACGAACCAGCATAACCTGTATCATCGCAACCAAACTGAAATCTCCATTGAAGAGATCTCGAATGCGGCCTTGCAGTATAGGCACGTCCTTGACTGGACCCCAGCTCAGACCTCTGCTGATCCATGACATCAGCTGTGGTGGGGGGCCCGAGCAGAAAACAGGGGGCCGCCCACTTGGCACTTCTAGGAGCCGTGATGTAGAACCACTCCCGTTCCCACAATTCAGACACCTCTGGGATGGAACCTTTGGGCCACGGAGCTCCCTTCATCTTCCGTATTGAGGCACCTCCACACGCTGCATGTTGCCCCTCGACCAGCTTTGCTTCACTTCAAAGGTCTTGAGCCATAGGCCAAAGTGAGGGGTAACCCGGAGGAAGGCCTCGCACACGATAATAAATATCGTGATATGAAGAAAGGAGTCCGGAGCTAGATCATGAAAATCTAGCCCGTAGTAAAACATCAAACCCCTGACGAAAGGATCCAGGGCAAGGCCCAGGCCTCGGAGGAAGTGGGAGACGAACACGACGTTCTCGTTGGGTTCGGGGGTGGGCACGGCCTGCCCTCGGGGAGGCAGCCGATGCAAAATCTCGGCGGTCAGATATCTGGCCTCCCTCAACTTCTTGATGTCTTCTTCCGTGACGGAGGAAGGCATCCATCGGCCTTGAAGGCTAGATCCGGACATGACTGGAGGTTCGGAGCACCTGACCTGAACTTCGGGCGTTTGAGCTTGAGGTGGGGGAAGGATTCGATTGAGCACGGGAGGGAAAAATAAAAGCCTTGTCCCCTTTATAAAGAGGGTGAACATCAAGCGTCCTCTCCGTGTCCGCTTGGACTTGCCTATAATCTAGGAGTCCTAGAAGCGGTTGGGTTACCCACACCCGTATTGATGAGAATCCCGGGATAAGAGGACACGATCTCTGCTTTAACAAGACGTGCCAAGGAAACCGCCTCGCATAACGCGCTGAGGTGGGATAATGAAACGACTCGGATAAAGGCTTGGTCGTGGTGTGACACGCTACGGAATACGTCAATAGATTAGATTGGTGTAAATATTATTCTCTCTATGGCAATATGTGGAAACTTATTTTGCAGAGCCGGACACTATCTTCGTGTTCAAAACCTTCTATGAAGTACTTCGAGGAGGAACCCGCCTTGCAATGCCGAAGACAATCTGCGCGCCGGACTCGTCGTCATTGAAGCCTGGTTCAGGGGCTACTGAGGGAGTCCTGGATTAGGGGGTGTTCGGATAGCCGGACTATACCTTCAGCCGGACTCCTGGACTATGAAGATACAAGATTGAAGACTCCGTCCCGTGTCCGGAAGGGACTCTCCTTGGCGTGGAAGGCAAGCTTGGCGATACGGATATGAAGATCTCCTACCATTGTAACCGACTTTGTGTAACCCTAACCCTCTCCGGTGTCTATATAAACCGGAGGGTTTTAGTCCGTAGGACAACATACTCATCAACAATCATACCATAGGCTAGCTTCTAGGGTTTAACCTCCTCGATCTCGTGGTAGATCTACTCTTGTACTACCCATATCGTCAATATTAATCAAGCAGGACATAGGGTTTTACCTCCATCGAGAGGGCCCGAACCTGGGTAAAACTTCGTGTCCCTTGCCTCCTGTTACCATCCGGCCTAGACGCATAGTTCGGGACCCCCTACCCAAGATCCGCCGGTTCTGACACCGACACGCCTCCTCGCCGAGATTAAGGCGCGACGTCCCGGACGCCGACTGGTGGCATCCGCGATAGAAGAGACAAGGAGCCGGCTGCCAGCCGCAGCTGGACTCGCATCACCATCGAGCACGACCAAGACGTCCGCCCAAGAGCAGTGGAACGACGGGATGACTGTCCGCCTCCCCCTCTGTTGGGGATCGTAGCATAAATTTAAAATTTTCTACGCATCATCAAGATCAATCTATGGAGTAATCTAGCAACGAGGGGAAGGAGAGTGCATCTACATACCCTTGTAGATCGCTAAGCGGAAGCGTTCAAGTGAACGGGGTTGATGGAGTCATACTCGTCATGATCCAAATCACCGATGATCCTAGCGCCGAACGGACAGCACCTCCGCGTTCAACACACGTACGGAACGGAGACGTCTCCCACGCCTTGATCCAGCAAGGAGGAGGGAGAGGTTCAGGAAGAGAGTCCAACAGCAGCACGACGATGTGGTGGTGATGGAGGAGTGTGGCAATCCTGCAGGGCTTCGCCAAGCACCGCGGGAGAGGAAGAGGACTTGGGAGAGGGGGAGGGCTGCGCCAGAACTTGGGTGCGGCTGCCCTCCCACCCCCCACATATATATATGTGCAAGGGAGAGGGGGCCGGCCCCCTCAGATCCAATCTGAGGAGGGGGCGGCGGCCAGGGGGGTTGCCTTGCCCCCCAAGGCAAGGGGGGCGCCCCCCCTTTAGGGTTCCCCCAAACCCTAGGCGCATGGGCCCTAGGGGGAGGCGCCCAGCCTACTAAGGGGCTGGTCCCTCTCCACACACAGCCCATAGGGCCCTCCGGGGCAGGTGGACCCTCCCGGTGGACCCCCGGAACCCCTCCGGTGGTCCCGGTACAATACCGGTAACCCCCGAATTATTCCGGTGACCGTATGATGACTTCCCATATATAAGTCTTTACCTCCGGACCATTCCGGAACTCCTCGTGACGTCCGAGATCTCATCCGGGACTCCGAACAACATTCGGTAACCACGTACATCTATTCCCTATAACCCTAACGTCATCGAACCTTAAGTGTGTAGACCCTACGGGCTCAGGAACCATGCAGACATGACCGAGACAACTCTCTGGCCAATAACCAACAGCGGGATCTGGATACCCATGTTGGCTCCCACATGTTCCACGATGATCTCATCAGATGAACCACGATGTCGAGGATTCAATCAATCCTGTATTCAATTCCCTTTGTCCAGCGGTATTGTACTTGCCCGAGATTCGATCGTCGGTATCCCGATACCTTGTTCAATCTCGTTACCGGCAAGTCTCTTTACTCGTTCCGTAACACATCATCCTGTGATCAACTCCTTGGTCACATTGTGCACATTATGATGATGTCCTACCGAGTGGGCCCAGAGATACCTCTCCGTTACACGGAGTGACAAATCCCAGTCTCGATTCGTGCCAACCCAACAGACACTTTCAGAGATACCTGTAGTGAACCTTTATAGCCACCCAGTTACGTTGTGACGTTTGGCACACCCAAAGCACTCCCACGGTATCCGGGAGTTGCACAATCTCATGGTCTAAGGAAATGATACTTGACATTAGAAAAGCTTTAGCAAACGAACTACACGATCTTGTGCTAGGCTTAGGATTGGGTCTTGTCCATCACATCATTCTCCTAATGATGTGATCCCGTTATCAACGACATCCAATGTCCATGGTCAGGAAACCGTAACCATCTTATTGATCAACGAGCTAGTCAACTAGAGGCTTACTAGGGACATGGTGTTGTCTATGTATCCTCACATGTATCTGAGTTTCCTATCAATACAATTCTAGCATGGATAATAAACAGTTGTCATGAACAATGAAATATAATAATAACCAATTTATTATTGCCTCTAGGGCATATTTCCAACAGTCTCCCACTTGCACTAGAGTCAATAATCTAGTTCACACCGCCATGTGATTAACACTCACAGGTCACATCGCCATGTGACCAACATCCAAGAGTCTACTAGACTCAATGATCATGTTATGCTTGTGAGAGAGGTTGTAGTCAACGGGTCTTGCCATATTCATATCCCTATGTTTTTCGCAAAACTTTATATCGTAGATGCTGCTACCACGTTCCACTTGGAGCTATTCCAAATTATTGCTCCATTATACGTATCTGGTATCTCTACTCAGAACTATCCGGATAGGTGTTAAGCTTGCATCGACGTAACTCTTTATGTCGAACTCTTTATCACCTCCATAACCGAGAAACATTTCCTTATTCCTCTAAGGATAATTTTGACTGCTATCTGGTGATCCACTCCTAGATCACCTTTGTACCCTCTTGCCAGACATGTGGCAAGGCACACATTAGGTGCGGTACTTCAGCATGGCATACCGTATAGAGCCTATGACAAGAGCATAGGGGACGACCTTCGTCCTTCTTCTTTCTTCTGCCGTGGTCAAGCTTTGAGTCTTACTCAACTTCACACCTTACAACTCAGGTAAGAACCCCTTCTTTGACTGATCTATTTTGAACTCCTTCAAAAACATGTCAAGGTGTGCGTTCTTTGAAAATATCATCAGGCGTTTTGATCTATCTCTATAGATCTTGATGCCCAATATGTAAGCAACTTTATCCAGGTCTTCCTTTGAAAAACACTCTTCAAACAACCGTTTATGCTTTCTAGAAATTTTACATCATTTCGAATCAACAATATGTCATCCACATATACTTATCAGAAATGTTGTAGTGCTCCCACTCACTTTCTTGTAAATACAAGTTTCTAGCAAACATTGTATAAACCTAAAAGCTTTGATCACTCCATCAAAACATATATTCCGATTCCGAGATGCTTGCTCTAGTCCATAGAAGGATTGCTGGAGCCAGCATACCTTTTAGCATCCTTAGGATCGACAAAACCTTTTATTGTATCACATACAACTTCTTACGAAAACTTTGTAAGAAAACTTGTTTTGACATCCATCTGTAAGATTTCATAATCAAAAAATACAGCTAATGCTAACATGATTCCGACGGACTTAAGCATCGCTACGGGTGAGAAATTCTCATCGTAGTCAACTCCTTGAACTTGTGAAAAGACTCTTTCCCACAAGTCGAGCTTCATAGACGGTAACATTACCGCCCACGTCCGTCTTCTTCTTAAAGATCCATTTATCTCAATGGCTTGCCGATCATCGGGCAAGTCCACCAAAGTCCATACTTTGTTATGATATATGGATCCTATCTCGGATTTCATGGCTTCTAACCATTTGTCGGAATACGGGCCCACCATCGCTTCTCCATAGCTCGTAGGTTCATTGTTGTCCAACAACATGATATCTAAGACAGGATTACCGTACCACTTAGGAGTAGTACATATCCTTGTCGACCTACGAGGTTCGATAGCAACTTGATCCGAAGCTTCATGATCACTATCATTTACTTCCTATTCAACAGACGTAGGCGCCACAGAAAACATATTTCTGTGTTGCATCACTCTCTGGTTGAAGTAAAGGTTTGACAACCTCATCAAGTTCTATCTTCCTCCCACTCAATTCTTTCGAGAGAAACTCCTTCTCGAGAAAGGACCCGTTCTTAGCGACAAACAATTTGCCCTCGGATCTGAGATAGAAGGTATACCCAACTGTCACCCTTGGGTATCCTATGAAGATGTGTTTGTCCGCTTTGGGTTCGAGCTTCTCTGGCTGAAGCCCTAAGCATCGCATCCCCAAACATTAAGAAACGACAACATTGGTTTCTTGCCAAACCAATGTTCATATGACGTCGTCTCAACGGACTTAGATGGTGTCCTATCTAAAGTGAATGCAGCTGTCTTTAACGCATAACCTCAAAATGAAAGCGGTAGATTGGTAAGAGACATCATAGATCGCACCATATCTCATAGGGTTCGATTACGACGTCCGGACACACCATTACCTTGTGGTGTTCCAGGTGGCTTCAACTTTGAAACAATCCCACAATGTCTTAAGTGATTGCCAAACTCAAAACTCAGAAAATCCCCTTTTGATCAGATCGTAGGAACATGATCTTATTGTTATGATGATTCTTAACTTCACTCTGAAATCGCTTGAACTTTTCAAATGTTTCAGACTTGTGCTTCATTAAGTAAATATACCTATATCTACTCAAATCGTCAGTGAAGATGAGAAAATAGCGATATCCACCGCACGCTTCAATTCTCATTGGATCACATGCATCAGCATGTATGATTTCCAACAAGTCACTTACCCGTTTCGTTGTACCTGAAAACGGGGTCTTAGTCATCCTGCCCATGAGGCATGGCTCGCATGTGTCAAGTGATTCAAAATCAAGTGACTCCAAACATCCATCGACATGGAGTTTCTTCATGCATCTTACGCCAATATAACCTAAGCGGCAGTGCCACAAGAAAGTGGTACTATCTACATCTTTTGGCGTGAACATGTGTATTACTACGACCGAGATTCACTGAACCATTCACATAGGGTGCATGACCATGGAAGGTATTATTCATGTAAACAGAATAACCATTATTCTCTAACTTAAATGAATAACTGTATTGCAATGAACATGATCTAATCATATTCATGCTCAACGTAGACACCTGATAACATTTATCTCGGTTCAATACTAATCCCGAAGGCAGATGGAGCGTGCGATGGTGATCTCATCAACTTTGGAAACACTTCCAACACACATCGTCACCTCGCCCTTAGCCAGTCTCCGTTTAGTCCGTAGCTTTTGCTTCAAGTCACCAATAATAGCAACTGAACCGGTATCCAATACCCCGATGCTACCAGGAGTACTAGTGAGGTACACATTAATAACACGTATATACTTTGTTGAAGTTGCCAGCCTCACTACTAGGAAAAGGGCTATAGATAGGATTGATACTAATGGTGCACCATGGAAGCAGTGCGCCACTACTATATACTAATGGCGCACCGGTTGGTGATGCGCCATTAGTGTGGAAGACACTAATGGCGCACCAGAAACAAGGTGCGCCACTAGTATTAAATTATTATTTTTTCCATTTTTCCATACATACTAATGGCGCATCAGGTCGAAGTGCGCCATTACTAGTTCTAAGTAGTAATGGCGCACCAAGCAGACAATGCGCCATTACTGTAAAAAAATTTATTCTTTTTTTTGCAAAACTACTAATGGCGCATCGTTTCACAGTGCGCCATTACTAGTTTAAACTAGTAATGGCGCACTATTACCCGGTGCGCCATTAGTATATATATTTATTTTTTTACTTTTTTGCAAAACTACTAATGGCGCATCACCTGCAGGTGCGCCATTAGTAACCAGGGTTACTAATGCCGCATTTGCTGGTGGTGCGCCATTAGTAACCTGGGACCCCAACAAGATATTTTGGACAGCCCCACACCTACCCATTCACTTTCCCCACTTCATTCCCTCCACCTCCTTCTCCAAGCTTTCGGCCATCTCCTCCTCACCTCATTTCCACCATAGATTCATCAAAATTAAGTGGTGAAATTACCTTTTTTTGATAGGTAAGTAAGGAGAAAGCTATCTTCATGATGTAGATCTACTTTTTTTCTCCCTAGCTCGCTCCAACAACGTGCACATGCACTTTTTGTGGCCTAGCTAGATCTATGTATGTTTGTGGTGTTGCATGTGTTTGTGGTGTTGCATATATGTTTGTGTTTGAAGGTACCGGTATTTGAAATGCGATAGTTGCCAATATTTTGCCGGAATGTTTTGATTCATTTCCGTTTCGGCGAGAATTTTGGCACTATGCATTCTTTTTGGTCCTATTTTTAGGGAAGGTCATGCCAAATTTTTTCTTGGTTCTAAAATATCGTTTTGCTCTACCCCGCAGTCGACCATGGTCCGCACGATGACTGAAGGCATCGTGAATAGGTTTTTGAGCTCCGCGAAGGCCAAGATGCTTCAAAAGAACGAGACGGAGATAAGATGTCCGTGTCGAAGATGCAAGCTGAAGAGCCTTATTGCGGACCCAGATTCCAGGCAGGTGCGGGACCACCTGCTCTTGCGTGGTTTCATGGATGGCTATCGGTGGCAAGGTGATGAAGATGACTATGAAGTCGTCCATGGGGGCCGGGCAAGAAATGAGGAAGGGCAACAAGACAAGTACCACCGCGGCGAGGGTGGGCGAGAAGACGAAGAATCTCCAGGACATGATCACGACGGTGATGCTGTACATAGTCATCATGTAGAAGATGTCGTACATGATGATGAGGAAGATCAAGACGAAGGGCATGATCATGAAGATGAAGATGCCGGAGCAGACGATGATGGAGGCTGGGTGCAGGACCCTCATATTCAAGAGCTGCTTCTCAAGCAGACAGATAACGCAAGAGCTGTCGCCCGAGAGAAGGCCAAGCTGGATCAACTGGAGATAGACGCGGTTACTCCATTGTATGAAGGATGCAGGCCCGAGGATACCCGCCTGAAAGTAACGCTCATGGCTCTGGAGATGAAGGTAAAACACAAAATGACCGACGCATGCTTCGACGAGAACATGTCATTCTGGCACGAACGTCTTCCCAAGGGGAACAAGTGCCCGACCAGTTTCGAGGAGGCGAAGAAAATCGTGTGTCCTCTGGATTTACCGCACGTGAAATACCATGTGTGCATGAACAATTGTATCATTTATCGGGACGAGCACGCGGAGTCTACCATATGTCCGGTGTGCGGCGTCACTCGATACAAGAAGAGGAAGAAAGCTCCTCGAAAATTGGTGTGGTACTTTTCGATCACTCCTCGTCTGCAGCGGTATTTCGCGGACCCTAAGGTAGCAAAGCTCCTACGTTGGCACGCGGATAGGGAGGAGAAGAAGCGGGAAGATGACGGAAATGATCTGGAGATAAATAAAAAAGACAAGATGCTGAGTCACCCTAAGGATGCGAGCCAGTGGCAAGCGTTGAACTTCGAATACCCAGAATTTGGGAAGGATCCAAGGAACATGGGCATCTCTCGGAAGTCGTCTCTCTCGGAAGTCGTCATCTCTCGGAAGTCGATTGGCGTGAGGCAACTCAGAAGGCTACATGAAGAGATCGTGGTGATACTATGCGAGCTTGAGATGTACTTCCCGCCCGCATTCTTCGACGTTATGGTGCATTTGCTGGTCCATATCGTGGAGGATATCATCCAACTCGGGCCGACGTTCCTACACAGCATGATGCCGTTCGAAAGGATGAATGGTGTCATCAAAGGATACGTTCGCAACATGTCACGTCCAGAGGGAAGTATAGCCAGGGGCTTTCTGACCGAAGAGTGCATCTCCTACTGCACGAATTATCTAGGCATCTGGTCTGCCCGTCAACAGGCACCTCGGCAGGCTCGCTGGATGGGGTCACCGTGAGGGTCGCCGTGAAATGCATGTCGACTTCGAGGGTCGACTCGCCGACTTTGAAAGAGCAAACCTAGTCGCGCTACAATACATAGACGTGGTCGATCCTTGGGTGGTAGAGCACAAAACTTTATTGAGAAGACGTACAATGACCGAGGCCAACAGAGGACGGACGGAGATATACTCAAAGAGCACAACTCATGTTTCACGCGTTGGTTCAAGCAGAAGCTTTTGTCGTACCCTTTACATGAAGATTCTTCCACGGAAGAACAACTCATATTCGCCTTGTCACAGGGCGCCGAGCACAACCTGATGACCTATGAGGTGTACGATATCAACGGCTACACATTCTACACCGAGGACAAGGACATGAAGAGCGATGGTTATCAGAACTCCGGGGTAACGATGGAATCCTACACCGGTAACGACAAGGACAGATACTACGGAAGGATCGAGGAGATCTGGGAGCTGAGCTACGCTGGGGAGAAGGTACCGATGTTCCGTGTCAGATGGGCCAAGAGCTTCCTAAAAGAAGACTGGTATTTCACCACCATGGTTATACCCGAAGCCAAATCCAAGACCGCGGGCGCAAACGTCACCGCGAAAAATGAGCCATGGGTACTGGCTTCCCAAGTGGACCAATGCTTCTTCATTACCGACCCGTCAAAGCCCAGTCGTGTTGTCGTGAGGAGAGGCAAAAGGAAGATCATCGGAATGGATGGAGTAGCCAATGAGCAAGACTTCGACAAGTACGGCGACCCGAAGATCGAACATGACGACGACGATGAA
Organism: Triticum urartu; assembly: GCF_056163025.1. NCBI lineage: Eukaryota > Viridiplantae > Streptophyta > Magnoliopsida > Poales > Poaceae > Triticum > Triticum urartu. The sequence goes on along the minus strand of NC_141877.1, from coordinate 60,716,636 downwards.
GTAGCAGCACACACCACAAGAAGAAGCAGGACCACCCTACCTAAAGGACGTCCATTCCACAGAAGAACTCCATTTGCGAAAAAGAAGGGCAAGAAGATTGTGAACAGATAGCTAGCTAAGATCGATTGTATTTAAATCGTAGTCTTCATTTCTCGATTGTATTTCATGGGCACTTTTTGATATCATGAATATTTTTAAATTTCATGGGAACTTTTTGAATTCATGAGGACACTTGATCTCGATCCCCCTCCATCTTGATCTCGATCCCCCTCCATCTCGATCCCACCCGCACCCTCCCCCGCTAGCTCCACCGCCGCCGACGACCCACCGCAACCCTCCCCCGCTCCACCGCCGCCGACGAGCACCTGGCCCCCCGCACCCTCCCCCGCTCCACCGCCGCCAACGGGCAACCCCCGCACCCTCCCCCGCTCCACCGCCGCCGCCGATGATATTTTCAAGTAACAACTTTGAACATATTTTTTAAAAAATTATTACTGTTTTTATAAAAAAATATTACTGTTATGATTTAAACAAGTTTGAACATATTTAAACACAAATAAATATCAAAAATAGCATTTAAAATGCATAAACAATATTGGGGAGCCTGGGAATCGAACCCAAGACCTCCTGGTGTGTGTGCTGCGTGCTGACCAGTCAGGCTAGTGGGTGGGTTCTGTTGTAGATAGGGTTAGGCTGTAGATATGGTTAGTGGGCTAGATTAAAACAAAATTCTAGTGGCGCACCGAGGGGAGGTGCGCCATTAGAATAGTCGTACTTATGGCGCACCGAGGGGAGGTGCGCCATTAGAACCCTCCCCCCACTCCACCTACTGCCCTCGCCAGACACTTCATCCTTCCTATCACTCCACCGCGCCGCTCCCTCCCTCGTCCCTCCCTCCACCGCGCCGCCGCCGCTGCCCCGACCCACGGCGCCACAGCCGCCGACGCGCCCCCGCCGTCTCCCTCTCCCCTTCCTCCCCCTCGAGCGCTGCCTCCCCCTACGTGCGCTGCCTCCCGACCCACGACGCCGACGCCGCGCCTCCTCATCACGCACGGGGCGCTCTTCCTCGCGCTCTCCTCACCAACCACGACGCCGGCCACCTGCTCCTCACCAACCACGACGCCGGCCACCTGCTCCGTCATCTCCGGCAGAGGTTACTCCACCTAGCTGCAGCACTCGTGCGCTTGGCGGCTAGGGTTTGCCTCCAGCCCCTCCCCTCCCCCATCAACGAGAGGAGCATCCGGTGCCCCCGCCCTCGAGTTCGTCGACGACGCCGTCCTCCAGCCGCTACCGCCGCAGCCGCCGTCCTCCCACCCAAGTACCTCTCCTCCTTCCTCCTTCCTCCCTCTCCTGTGTTCCTAGGTTCCTAGGTTCCTAGGTTCAGATTTGTGCACTGTAGATGATGTTCCACTGTGAACTTACTGATGATGACAGATTTGTGAACTTACTGATGATGATAGGAGATTTGTGCACAAACTACAGTGCACAAATCTCCATGATGGATTAGGTAATGTTCCACTGTGTAGTAAGTTCCATAGATTGTATAATGCTAACACCAGTTTTAATATTACTGTAGCAGAGGTGATTGGGGGTTGTTGGGATAATGTCAAAATTAGGAGGAGGTTGGGTGATTTGGCTGAGCAGCAGTTGCAATATCTCTGTGAGGATGTGGTTCAAAGTGAGGAGAGAGATAAGTGCGTGTGGACTTTAACTACATGTGGTGAATTTACCATTAGATCAATGTACCTGATGATCAAAGCTTTGCAAGTTAGATGTCATTTTAGAAAATTATGGTTTATTAAAGTACCTCTTAAGATTACAGTTATCTTGTGGTTGATGTTTAAGAATAGTATATTATTGACTAAGTTATTACTCAAGTCTCTCACTGGTTGGAACACTGGGTTGGTTTGCAGAAGCGTGGGGGGCCTAATCAAATTACCTAATCAGATTTGTGAACTATAGTTTGTGAACTACACAGTGGAACATTACCTAATCAGATTTGTGAACTTACTGATGATGACAGGAGATTTGTGCACTGTAGTTTGTTAATCTAGACATCTTAGTAGCTAATGCATTCAGTTAACCAAAGTTTAGTTCTTGTGTAGTGTAGTTCCCTCCTCAAATTACTTGCAAGCATATTGTAACTATTTTCACTCTGTCCTGAAGGTTTTTGACTACACAATCTGTGGTGACCCACACTCTGTTGGTTCACACTCATTGAGTTCGCTCATGAAGGTATTATATGTTCACATGGTACATTTATGTTTTTCAGCAGCTAATTGATGGTTTGATACATGATACATTTCATGCACAGGTGCTAGAGCTGCATTTAACTTGCTAAAATCACCCCCTTGTTCTTACTGGTTATATAAATTCATTGATTGTCCTATGTTTTCTGTCAGGGTATTGTTCAGGAAGCTTGCTTGAGTTTGTGTCCTTTAATTTGTAAATCTGCAGTTCTAGCCACATTTAGGATAAGTTGTTGTATATACTGTCATAAAGTTCAGCAAGAACAGGGCATCAACAGTGCTACTCTAGTATCTAGTTGGGGAGGGACAAATGGACATGGACAACAAACTGTTAGTCTTCGGATTAACACTCCTCATATGAGATGAGAGGATTTTTTTAAATTGCTTCTTACAGTTTTGAAAATTCAGTTTATTCGGTTACTAAAAATTCAGTTAGGCACACAAATTTCAGAACTTTTGTTTGCTGTAACATATTGATGTGCTTTGTAAAACTTGTTCATGTACTGAACTACTAATGCCTTGTGATGCCTCTGAATTACTTGTGATCACATTGAGAAAGAGATGCAAAGATGATGATCAAAGATGGGCTGCTGTAAAACTGTTCTTCATCTTTACAGTGCTGTTGTATAGAAATATGCTGAATTTTCTGCTCTGATTGTTGCTCAAAGAAATTTAGCAAAAAAATGGGGTCCTGGGAGACGCCGCTGTTGCTTGAGGCCCTTGAGAGGCCCTTCGTGTCGTGATGATTTTGCAGGTACCCCGAGAGGCCCTTGAGTTTGCTGGAATGTCGATTAACTTCTGTTTCGGCAAATTCGGGTACTCCATATGTCCTATTTTCAGCAAAGGTCATGCTGAAATTTTCCGTGAATTTTAGCATGACTTTGCTAAAAATCGGACATATGAGGTACTTGCTACTAATGCATGGGCCGGGGTATCTTAGTACTTAATTAAGTAGGATCAACTACCCCTTTATTCTTGCTGTATTAAACCATAGGTGGCAATAGAGCCAAGTGATTAGTGCCAAGTGATTAGGCCCAACCTAGGGTGCCTCGGCATCGATAAACCCTAAATGATGAAAACTTAACTTGGCTGTCCCGGGTGCCTCGGCGTCGACAAACCCTAAATTATGAAAGCTTAGGCTTTTAGGGTGCCTCGGTGTCGACAAACCCTAAATGATGAGACCATGATCCTGTTCCTTGACAATAACCAACTTTTTGACCAAACTTTTTTCCTATTTAGAGCGAAACATGGCCCACAACGATGAGGCCGGTGGTTCGGGCGGCAAGCAATTCTGGGAGCTGTCCCAGGAGATGGAGGAACAACCTCACCGCTATGAGGACACCGCGGAAGACACCGATCCTGATTACACAACCCCTAGTGGCGTCGGGATGACACCAATGATGGTGCCGCCGAGGATGCCACCACTGATGAAGGCGGCGCACACACAGATGGCAGCCAACCGAAGAAGCAAAGGGAGGACCGGCGCCCGAATGTGCTCCGCACCGTCAAGGAGGAATTCACTCAAGTGGACTCCGACGGGAATCCAACGAAGCCCAAACATATAGTCAAGGGGTACTCGGTTCAGCTCGGGTGCATTCTCCGGAGCACCGTCTCGATCAACACCGAGAACCTTAGGCATAAGGACCGAGGGAATTTGCGCAACCTCCTCTTCATGAAGCTGCACGAACGATACAAGTTCCCCGCCGAATCTGAAAACACACGCCTCTCAGGGAATAAAGTGAACAGTGCCGCCCTCACGAAGATGAGCACGACCCTGTCTACTTGGAAAAGCGCGGTGAAGAGAATGATTGATAAAGGTGATAGTTATGAGAAGATCAAGGCGAAATATCCTTTGATGAGCAAAGATGAGTACAAGGAGTTCAAGATCAAGTGCGAGAGTAGTGCAACCTCCGAATCAAGTCAGTGGGGGAAAGAAATGCGGGAGTTGAACTTAGGGGAACACAAACTCGGTCCCGGCGGTTACAGAGTGGCGGAGCCTATATGGGACAAGGAGGACGCGGAGCGTGCCGAGCAAGGCCTACCGCCCTGCTTCGAGAAATACAGCGGTGACAAGCAGACCAAGAACTATGTCAGGGCCCGGTACAAGGAGGACCCGATAACAAAGGAGCTTACCACGGATCCGAAGACCAGGGCGCTTGAGCTTCTTCTGGTAAGGAATACACCCCCGCGTAATTAGCTCCATATGGTTGCACTCTAATTAATCCCCAATATTTCTAAATGGTTCACGTTCCTTTCGTAGGACACTGAAAGCAGTAGCGCCGGGTCGTCTAAGAGCTCCCCTTTCGACACCCCTTTAAATAGGGCATTGAACGTAATGAAAAACAAGGATAAGCTCACTAAGCCGACGCCAGCTGGTCGTGTGGCCGGCAAAGGCTTGTCCACAAAATGGGGGTCATACTATACCGCTGGTGTGCGGAAGGAGAAAAAGACCAGCTCAGAAAGCCAGACGCGCGAGGTTAAAGAACTCAAGGCACAAGTGGCGCGGATTCCGGAGCTTGTCCAAGAGCAAGTGAAACAACAACTTGGAACGACGCTCAACGCCATGGTGCCTACGTTGATTCATGGGCTGACGACGTGGATTGCGGGCGGCCAATAGGGGCCTCCCCCGGTTCCCAGCTTCACGGCCAGCAACTCGCACAGCGCGCAGGCAGCTCCATTGGTGTCTCCGGCGGCGGCGCCATTGGTGTCTCCGGTGGAGGCGGTATTCGTGTCTCCGGCGCCGGCACGGGCATTGGAGCTTAATGCACCCGGGTGTACGCCGGCCGGCACCTCGCTAGCAAGCGCCCCCTCCGTCAGTTGCACGCCCGCCGTTGGCGGTGCCTCGACATTAGCCGAGCTCAACGACATCACGGTAACTAAGCCTCTCGGCCGATGACTTCATCTCCTTGCCTTTGACTGGGCATCCCTGATTCCCTGTACATGTTTTCGCAGGGCACCGCCGACGTTCCTTGCACTCTTCTTCACTTCGTGGGCGCCGAGTTGGTCGATGTCGCCAAGGGCAGAATCGTTCAACCGGGCAACCCCATGTTCCATGGTAATCCTATGCCACCCACAATGTATAGGGTTGAAGTGGTTCGGGTGCTGCCAGGCTGCGATGAGCTGTTACCTCCGATTCGACCCGCTGGGGCCGACAAAGAAGATGAGATGACCCTCAGCACCTGCGTAAACTGGCCCCTGCTTTGGCCGAAGAGCCAGATTCGTTTGGGGACGGGGGACACCACCCCGCAGACAAGACCGCCAGTCGTGCCGGCGCCAAGCCATGGCAAGAACGCTGCAACGCTACCGGACCTGTCGGACATCCCTATGGCACAGGATCCGGACAGCCCTATGGCACAGGATTCGGACGGCGACGACAACGACGATGGTACATTTACCAAAGTTGATAAGTACTTTGACGAACATGGGTACGCTGACGAGTTCTGCGGGCCTCTTTCTCAAGAACCCAACCAAGACGACCGTGATCTAGCTGGTACGGCGGAGAAATCCAATTGCAACAGGCGTCGTCTGGCGTTCAGTTCTCAGGACATGCCTCTAGCTCCCGCCTTCACCGAGCCTCAGATAGCTGAGGTGCGAAATATTATCAGCCCCAACACGCTCAAGAAGGCGGTCTGTGAGCAGAACTCGGTCCCATTACAGGAGATCAAGAAGAAGGGACGGAAACGAAAGACTAACAAGGGCGCCGATGCGAGCCAGCCGGCACCGAGTTCGATCCATGCTCAGGACGGGCCACCTTCACCTAAGGATATCTCGAGGAGGGTGCATGTGGCAGGTAGGGCGATGCTACCGCCAAATATGCTGAATGCTGCAACCGGTGCTATGCGGAGTCTGCACGACATTGTTCTTTCTTTAAAGAAGCAGCGTCTCAGAGAGAAGGATGTGGCATACCCGGTTTTCATGGCCAAGGTGCCAGAGGGCAAGGGCATTGTGGATGGCGACATCGGGGGTACGATCGTCCTGCGGTTTGATGACATCTTTGCTATGTTTAACCTTCATCCGCTACACTACACCTTCGTTCGGCTGTTTTCGCTGAGTATGGAGATGCGGATCATTAGAGACAAGACCCCGGACATCGTGATAGTCGACCCCTTCTCATGCGTGCCAAGCACTTGAGCAGCGCTGGGGACCGCCAAGTTGCGAGTTCACACCTCGAAGGCGTCATTCTGGCAAACCCAGATAAGGATAACTTCCTTGTGGCTTACTTTCCCGAGTAAGTCATCCCTTAACCGCCCCGTAACATATAATTTCTTAGATTTTGATTGTTCTTTTTTTTCTAACATTCCGTGTTCTGTGCAGTGACACACATTGCACACTCATCCTCTTAAGCCCGAAATATTCCATGGCCACGTATTTAGACCCGAACCGTAACTCCAAGATAGACTACACAAATGTCAAGAAAGTTCTTGATGATGTTCTCCCCGCCTACGCCAAATCTGGAGGCACCTTCACCAGGGCAGTTCGTAAGTACGGCAAGCACATGTTCTCACACAATACGAAGTTCTGCTGCGTTAAGCAGCCGCCTGGCGGTCAGAAGGATGCCTACTACGCCCTCCATCACATGCGGGCGATCGTAAGGGACCATCATCAAATTCTGCTACCAGATAATCTCAAAGATTGGGCCGCGAGCTTGTCGGCAGTCCAGGACGCGGACCTCAGACAAGAATTCTTTCGCATCCAGTCGGAGTTTGCGGACATCATCCATCAAGATGTCCTTCATACCTCGGGGCAGTTCTTCCTCAGATATCAACCGTCCAACAGTGAGATAGATGAAATGCTACAAATGCAGGGTGACAACGACCATGATTTCATGACCATCACGATAGACGGCGGCTTCATCCATGTTCCTGTCCGATGAGTCGAGTCGAAAGTAGTGATGTGTAGTTCTGAAACATTGATTGGCTCATGTTGTAATTATACTTTAATGAATTCGTATGTCTCTTTGGTTTGGATAGTCGTTCAACTTAGATGTAATCGATGCTATTTATTAGTAGGACCATGAATCGTGCTATTAATGTCTTGCTTTTCTCTTCCGATCCTTTTGTTGCATACTTACATATTGCTTATGTATTGTCTGTTGTTTGGCTTGTGCATAGAGATGCCGTCGTATGTCGTGTACAAGGGTAAGGTTCCCGGAGTCTACGGCGACTGGGAGGAGTGTCGGAGACAGGTTCACCGTTTCAGCGGTAACAGTTACAAAGGGTACACCACTAGGGCGGAGGCCGAATGTAGATACGCCCGCTATCTAGAGGGAGAGAGGAGGGAGCGTTGGAGGAACCGGATGAAGACCAGTTTGATCGCGATGATGCTCATCGTGATGACCACAGCTCTCTTCTATGTGATGGTAGTTTAGATGATCGATATCGACTTGTAATGTGAAGGCAAACTCGATACTCGCGGTCTTGAGACTTGTAATGTTTTATCTTTGTTCGGTCTTTTGAATTCGGAGACTAATATGATGAGTTGTATTCGGAGACTAATCTTCTATTGTATTCGATGAATCTGATGTTGCTGTGTGCTGTTGTCTATATTCTGTCCAATAATATATTTTGTAACTTGTGCAAAAATCAGAAAAGCAAAAAAATAAAACCTAATATTCATACTAATGGCGCACCACACAAGACACTAATGGCGCACTGTGATCATCACACTAATGGCGCATTAACTGCTGGTGCGCCATTAGAATGCCAAAGCACATGGGTACATATGGCCCCCTGGGAGGCATTCTAATGGCGCACTGCAGGCTATACTAATGGCGCACTACGTGGTGCGCCATTAGAATTTAATTCTAATGGCCTGATGCCAGTGGCGCACCGGTAGTGCGCCATTAGAAGGAAAATTCAGTGCGCCACTAGCATGCCTTTTCCTAGTAGTGCCTTCTTATCTACCATGCATTTGGGGTAATTCCGCTACCAGTGACCGTTCCCCTTACAATGGAAGCACTTAGTCTCGGGTTTGGGTTCAACCTTGGGATCCTTCACTGGAGCGGCAACTAGTTTGCCATCCATGAAGTTTCCCTTCTAGCCCTTGCCCTTCTTGAAACCAGTGGTCTTGTTAAACCGTCAACACTTGATGCTCCTTCTTGATTTCTACCTTTTGCGGTCTTAAGCACCGCGAACAGCTCCGGGATCAACTCCATCCCTTGCATGTCATAGTTCATCACTAAGATCTAGTAGCTTAGTGATAGTGGCTAGAGAACTCTATCAATCACTATCTTATCTGGAAGTTTAACTCCCACTTGATTTAAGTGATTGTAGCACCCAGACATTCTGAGCACATGCTCACTAGCTGAGCTATTCTCCTCCATCTTGTTGGCAAAAGAACTTGTCAGAGGTCTCACACCTCTCAACACGGGCATGAGCCTGAAATCCCAATTTCAGCTCTTGGAATATCTCATATGTTCTATGGCGTTCAAAACATCATTGGAATCCCGATTCTAAGCCGTAAAGTATGGTGCACTAAACTATCAGGTAGTCATCAGAATGTGCCTGTCAGGTGTTCACAACATCCACAGACGACGTTGTAGGGGTTTGCACATCGAGTGGTGCATCAAAGACGTAAGCCTTCTGTGTAGCAGTGAGGACACTCCTCGGACTACGGACCTAGTCCGCATCATTGCTTACAATAACTTTCAACTTAATCTTTCTCTAGGAACGTATTGAAACAGGGAGCTACAACGTGAGCTATTTATATACAACATATTTGTGAAGACAATTTAGACTATGTTCATGATAATTGAGTTCATCTAATCAAATTAATTTAATGAACTCCCACTCAGATAGACATCCCTCTAGTCATCTAAGTGAAACATGATCCGAATCGACTAGGCCGTGTCCGATCATCATGTGAGACGGACTAGTCATTAACGGTGAACATCTCATGTTGATCGTATCTTCTATACGACTCATGTTCGACCTTTCAGTCTTCTGTGTTCCGAGGCCATGTCTGTACATGCTAGGCTCGTCAAGTCAACCTAAGTGTTTCGCATGTGTCCCGAGGCCATGTCTGTACATGCTAGGCTCGTCAACACCCATTGTATTCGAACTTTAGAATCTATCACACCCGATCATCACATGGTGCTTCGAAACAACGAACCTTCGCAATGGTGCACAGTTAGGGGGAACACTTTTCATGAAATTTTAGAGAGGGATCATCTTATTTAAGCTACCGTCGTTCTAAGCAAATAAGATGTAAAACATGATAAACATCACATGCAATCAAATAGTGACATGATATGGCCAATATCATTTTTCTCCTTTTGATCTCCATCTTCGGGGCTCCATGATCATCATTGTCACCGGCATGACACCATGATCTCCATCATCGTGTCTTCTTGAAGTTGTCTCGTCATCTATTACTTGTACTACTATGGCTAACGCTTTAGCAATAAAGTAAAGTAATTACATGACGTTTATGTTGACACGCAAGTCATAAATAAATTAAGACAACTCCTATGGCTCCTGCCGGTTTTCATACTCATCGACATGCAAGTCGTGATTCCTATTACAAGAACATGATCAATCTCATACATCACATATATCATTCATCACATCCTTTTGGCCATATCACATCACAAGGCATATGTTGCAAAAACAAGTTAGACGTCCTCTAATTGTTGTTGAGTTTTTACGTGGCTGCTATAGGTTTCTAGCAAGAACGTTTCTTACCTACGCCAAAACCACAACATGATATGCCAATTTCTATTTAGCCTTCATAAGGACCCTTTTCATCGAATCCGATCCGACTAAAGTGGGAGAGACAGACCCCCGCTAGCCACCTTATGCAACTAGTGCATGTCAGTCGGTGGAACCAGTTTCACGTAAGAGTACGTGTAAGGTCGGTCCGGGCCGCTTCATCCCACGATACCGCCGAATCAAGATAATACTAGTAACGGCAAGTAAATTGACAAAATCGATGCCCACAACAACTTGTGTTCTACTCGTGCATAGAAACTACGCATAGACCTAGCTCATGATGCCACTGTTGGGGATCGTAGCAGAAATTAAAATTTTCTACGCATCACCAAGATCAATCTATGGAGTAATCTAGCACTGAGGGGAAGGATAGTGCATCTACATACCCTTGTAGATCGCTAAGCGGAAGCGTTCAAGTGAACGGGGTTGATGGAGTCGTACTCATCGTGATCCAAATCACCGATGATCCTAGCGCCGAACGGACGGCACCTCCGCGTTCAACACACGTACGGAACGGAGACGTCTCCCACGCCTTGATCCAGCAAGGAGGAGGGAGAGGTTGAGGAAGAGAGTCCAACAGCAGCACGACGGCGTGGTGGTGATGGAGGAGCGTGGCAATCCTGAAGGGCTTCGCCAAGCACCGCGGGAGAGGAAGAGGACTTGGGAGAGGGGGAGGGCTGCACCAGAACTTGGGTGCGGCTGCCCTCCCACCCCCACATATATATAGGTGCAAGGGAGAGGGGGGCCGGCCCCCTCAGATCCAATCTGAGGAGGGGGCGGCGGCCAGGGGGGTTGCCTTGCCCCCCAAGGCAAGGGGGGCGCCCCCCTTTAGGGTTCCCCAAAACCCTAGGCGCATGGGCCTTAGGGGGGAGGCGCCCAGCCCACTAAGGGGATGGTCCCTCTCCACACACAGCCCATAGGGCCCTCCGGGGCAGGTGGACCCTCCCGGTGGACCCCCGGAACCCCTCCGGTGGTCCCGGTACAATACCGGTAACCCCTGAATTATTCCGGTGACTGTATGATGACTTCCCATATATAAATCTTTACCTCCGAACCATTCCGGAACTCCTCGTGACGTCCGGGATCTCATCCGGGACTCCGAACAACATTCGGTAACCACGTACATCTATTCCCTATAACCCTAGCGTCATCGAACCTTAAGTGTGTAGACCCTACGGGCTCGGGAACCATGCAGACATGACCGAGACAACTCTCCGGCCAATAACCAACAGCGGGATCTGGATACCCATGTTGGCTCCCACATGTTCCACGATGATCTCATTGGATGAACCACGATGTCGAGGATTCAATCAATCCTGTATTCAATTCCCTTTGTCCAGCGGTATTGTACTTGCCCGAGATTTGATCGTCGGTATCCCGATACCTTGTTCAATCTCGTTACTGACAAGTCTCTTTACTCGTTCTGTAACACATCATCCCGTGATCAACTCCTTTTTCACATTGTGCACATTATGATGATGTCCTACCGAGTGGGCCCAGAGATACCTCTCCGTTACACGGAGTGACAAATCCCAGTCTCGATTCGTGCCAACCCAACAGACACTTTCGGAGATACCTCTAGTGAACCTTTATAGCCACCCAGTTACGTTGTGACGTTGGGCACACCCAAAGAACTCCTACGGTATCCGGGAGTTGCACAATCTCATGGTCTAAGGAAATGATACTTGACATTAGAAAAGCTTTAGCAAACGAACTACACGATCTTGTGCTAGGCTTAGGATTGGGTCTTGTCCATCACATCATTCTCCTAATGATGTGATCCCGTTATCAACGACATCCAATGTCCATGGTCAGGAAACCGTAACCATCTTATTGATCAACGAGCTATTCAACTAGAGGCTTACTAGGGACATGGTGTTGTCTATGTATCCACACATGTATCCGAGTTTCCTATCAATACAATCCTAGCATGGATAATAAACGGTTATCATGAACAATGAAATATAATAATAACCAATTTATTATTGCCTCTAGGGCATATTTCCAACACCCTCCCCGCAGGGAGAGGCGCATATCCCCGCCGCCTGTTGACCACCTGACGCTTGGTGACCGCCTTGGTCGCCGAGAAGGAGTCGGAGAGAACGATGCCCGCCACCGGATCGACCGCCTCAACTGATCCCTGACACTAGAAGAAGACGCATTGGGTCCGCCTTGTTTTTGCCCCCGCATCCAAGATGAGCCCTTCCCCAAAGGGTTCACGCTCCCAAGAGATACACCCAAGTATACCGGCTCCGTGAAGCCGGAAGACTGGCTGGTCGACTACTCCACGGCCATCAGCATAGCAAACGGCAACAAGCGAGTTGTCGTGAAGTATGTTCCGCTCATACTCCAGGGCATAGCCCGGACATGGCTGAACAGCCTGAAGCCCCACAGCATCAACAACTGGGTTGATTTCACTGAAGCCTTCATCCGCAACTTCACCAGCACATACAAGCGGTCGCCCAAGCCTCGCCAGCTCTCCTAGTGCATCCAAGGCCCCAACGAGTCAACTCGTGACTGCCTCACGCGCTGGGCCGAGCTGCGTAACTCTTGCGAGGGCGTGCACGAGGTGCAGGCCATCGAGTACTTCACTGTCGGGTGCTGAGAAGGCACCCTCCTCAAGAACCGGCTTCTCTGCGACGAGCGGGCGACCCTCGATGAATTGCTGATCATAGAAGACAAGTACGCCACGGCCGACTCCTCCATGAAGGTGGAGATCGAAGTTGATGCATCTGGCAAGGTGGCACCCCAAGCTCCTTGGACCCCGGCTGGTGATACCAGTCGGTGTCAGCAACATAATGACAACAAGCGCAAGGCCACGCAGCCGGCTTCTACCAGCCGACAGGTGGCGACAGTCGAAGACCAGTAGCCAGAAGGGCAGCCTCTACCCAAGCGTCAGAAGGGCGGCAAGCCCAACTGGTTGCCCGCCTTCTCATACGAGCAGACTCTTGATGCACCCTGCAAGTTTCACAGCAGCGCGAAGCCATCCAACCACACCACTCGGAAGTGCCATTGGCTCACCAGAATCGCCAAGGGAGATGGACTCCTGCCTCCTCCGTCTGCCGGCCCGCCGCCTCCTCCTCCCCAGCAGCCGGCGGCCTGGCCAGTCGGCGTAATATAAGATGAGTATCCTGAAGAGCAAGGAGCTTATGCCGTGTTCATCAGTGTAACACCCATGATGCGGCTATATCTCCCACGTGTCGGAGCACGACTTAGAGGCATAACCGCATTGTAGGCATGTCGCAAGAGGGATAATCTTTACACATCCCATGTACTAAATAAGAAAGGGATACAGAGTTGGCTTACATTCGCCACTTCACACAATACGTAAATATAGCATTACATCATCCAGAATACAATCAAGCTCCGACTACGGAACCAAAATAAAAGAAGACCACCCCTAATGCTAGATCCCCGATCGCCCTGGCTGGGCTCCACTACTGATCAACTGGAAACGAAACAACACAACGAACACGATCTTCATCGAGCTCCTCCTTCAGCTCGGTTGCGTCATCTGCACTGGTATCATCGGCACCTGCAACTGTTTGGAAGTATCTGTGAGCCACGAGGACTCAACAATCTCACACCCGCGAGATCAAGACTATTTAAGCTTATGGGTAGGAAAAGGTAGTGAGGTGGAGCTGCAGCAAGCACTAGCATATATGGTGGCTAACTTACGCAAATGAGAGCGAGCAGAGAAGCAGAGCACGGGCGTGAACTAGAAGTGATCAAGAAGTGATCCTGAAACTACTTACGTTCAAACATAACACAAGAACCGTGTTCACTTCCCGGACTCCGCTGAGAAGAGACCATCACGGCTACACACGCGGTTGATGCATTTTAGTTAAAGTTAAGTGTCAAGTTTTCTACAACCGGATATTAACAAATTCCCATATGCCCATAACCGCGAGCACGGCTTTCGAAAGTTCAAAACCCTGCAGGGGTGTCCCAACTTAGCCCATCACAAGCTCTCACGGTCAACAAAGAATATTCCTTCTCCCAGGAAGACCTGATCAGACTCGGAATCCCGGTTACAAGACATTTCAACATTGGTAAAACAATACCAGCAAAGCCAACCGAATGTGCCGACAAATCCCGATAGGAGCTGCACATATCTTGTTCTCAGGGCACACCGGATGAACAAGACGTCGGGTTGGCATAGACCCTGGTTGCCCAGGGGGCGCCGGACATCGCTCAGGTTGGACCAATACTTAGAGAAGCACTGACCCGGGGGGGGGGGGTTAAAATAAAGATGACCCTCGGGAGCGCGACTCCCAAGGGAAAAGGTAGGTGGTGGTGAGGCAAATGGTAAAACCAAGGTTGGGCCTTGCTGGAGGAGTTTTATTCAAAGCGAACTGTCAAGGGGTCCCCATAACACCCAATCGTGTAAGGAATGCAAAATCAAGGAACATAACACCGGTATGACAGAAACTAGGGCGGCAAGAGTGGAACAAAACACCAGGCATAAGGTCGAGCCTTCCACCCTTTATCAAGTATATAGATGCTTTAATTAAATAAGAGATATTGTGATATCCCAACATATCCATGTTCCAACATGGAACAAACTTCAGCTTCACCTGCAACTAGCAACGCTATAAGAGGGGTTGAGCAAAGCGGTAACATAGCCAAACAACGGTTTGCTAGAAAAGGTGGGTTAGAGACTTGGCATGGCAATATGGGAGGCATGATATAGCAAGTGGTAGGTATCGCGACATAGCAAAAGAGCTAGCAACTATCAAGCAAAGATAGAAGTGATTTGGAAAGTATGGTCATCTTGCCTGAGATCCCGCAAGGAAGAAGAACGAGTCTATGAAGAAGACAAACAGACGAAGTCGAACGGATCCTCACAACTCCGAAATGAAACCGAAGCTAACGAGAGAAGCATCCCGGAAAGAAGCAAGTAACATAGTAAACAACCATCACAAGCATAAACATGGCATGATGCGCAACCAAGTACGATGCATGTCAGGTTTAACGAAGCATGGCATGGCAAAGTGCACAAGCAATCCTACAAATTAAGTGGAGCTCAATATGCAGCTCCGTTGCATATTGACGGAACACCACATCAATTATTTAGTTCACTCTCGGTTAGGTACTCAACAATATTAAATGTTGGTTAACATGGCAAGAGGTGAAGCATAACAAAACTATACCATTTAAACAATTTAAATGGGGCCGGATATAACAAATAACAAATCTGGTAAATGCCCATATGCATTAGCAATTTAATGCAACAACAATTTTAAACATTTTAAATGTTGTTATCATGATGCGGATGACATGTGCAAGTTTTATGCAATTTTTATTAAAAGTTGACAAGAGCATTATGAAGCATTTGTCACCGTGGTGGAAAGAAAAGGGGTGCCACGACAATGACAACAGAAATGGTGCCACGGAAACATTCCGGTTCCGGTAACTCGATTGAGATGCCGGTGCAAAAAGGAAGCGTGACAGCAGCGTGTCATGCGATGAACGGTGGGCTGCTCCCGGTTACCAGGTTCCCACGGGTTAGTGGCATGGAAATGAGTGACATTACGGACACGGTGCAGACAAAGGGTGCATCTCATACAACACAAGCATTCGTTCTTGAACGCCCATCTCGGCGGTTATACCTTTGTAGCATGCATTATCAGAGCGGTTTGAGTTCGATGCGGTGTAGGGGAAGTAGACGTTCTCGGGACGTTCGTAGTGGAAGTAGTCGTTCTCGCATGCTCTAGGGTCGATGGAAGAGGTTCCCGTGATCTCGGCAATGGTAGTTGTACATGTTGGCCATAGTCAAACTTGACGGTTCTGTTACACGCTTCTTCGGAGACGGTAGTGGTATACGGTTCTTCGGAGACGGTAGTAGTCGTTCAACATTTTCGTAGATGTTCAGGGTCACGGCGAGAAACTTGGCGTCCACAGAGTCTTCGACGGTCGACGGTAGTGGTACACACGTCATCGGGGTCCTTGTCGGATCCAAGAGGTACTTGGCGAAATGCACGTCGAC
Source organism: Triticum urartu (assembly GCF_056163025.1). NCBI lineage: Eukaryota > Viridiplantae > Streptophyta > Magnoliopsida > Poales > Poaceae > Triticum > Triticum urartu. The sequence continues at coordinate 60,700,689 of NC_141877.1, read as the reverse complement.
GGTAGTTGTACTCGGTAGGAAACAATAGTTGAACACGGTTCGTAGATGTTCATGTCGCCGTAGTGGTACTTGGTGAATCCCGAAACGGTCTTGGCATCTTCGCGCGTAGGGGTACTTGGCGTTTTCGTGTGGTACTTGTCGAGCAAGAAGCGAAGTCGTGGTACTTGGGTCATCGTGGAACTTGGCGCATCATCATGGTACTTGGCAAAATTCTCGGAGAAAAGCTTGACGGTCCGGGTACGGTTCTAGGTGTCTCATCCTTGCTGATCCAAAACAAACGCGAGAGAAAAGGCCTCTGGTGGGCAGCAGCAAGGTAGGGTGGCGCGCCAGCAGCGAAGGAAATGGTCATGGGCCTCGATCACGAAAGTGTTGCCGGGATGCGGCTGTCATAGCCACATGAACATGAGCATTATGATGGACACAAACAAGGCAGGAGGAGGCCAACGAGGTGTTGTGCGGTGATGGCCTCAGGAGGGCCATGGCGTGGTGCAGACAGGAGGAGGGGGCATCTGCCCGTTCGCGCGCGAGGAAGGAGCACAAGCAACGGAGAGGAAGAAGGCACTACGGCCACCAGAGGCAGAGACGATGCGTGATGGCTGGAGGCCGGGGACGGTGGACGAAACAGCAGCGGACAATGGTGGCCCTCGTGTGCGCCCGTGGCGTCGAACACGAGAGGAGAGGCAAGGCCGTGATGAAGCAGCGGGGCACTTGGCGGAGTCGGCCATCCATGGGGTCGTCGGGGTCCCTGTCCAAGGTCAGAGAGAGAGCGGATATGCTGCGGGGCGGCGGCGCTCCTCGAGGTAGCCGACGGTGGCGAACGCACGGATCCAGGCAGTAGCGGACGGGAACCGGCGACGAGCGGCTCTGGCTGCTCGATGCAGGGGTGCGACAAGGACCGATGCAGGTCATGAAGACGACAGGGGCGCGGGACTTGGCGTGCAGCAGCAGCTTGCAGGGTCATCGGCACGGGGTTGGTCTTCCTGGTGGAACTCGGCGGCACAAGCGATGGAGAGGGAGAGAAAAGGATCGGGCGCGCGCGTTCCTTCCTGGTGGCGCGAGCAGCGAGACAAGAGGAGAGAGTGGGGGTCGAGGGAAGGAGAGGCTGCAAGCATTTTCGGGCTAGGGTTTCAACAGGGGATCGAGAGGAGGCGGGCTGACCTCGCTGGGCCTAGTGGCCGGCTGGCTGCGGCTGGCCTAGGTGCAAATGGGCCGGTCTTGCTGCATGAAGATGGATGGCCTCAAGAGGTGGGCTGCGACTGGGCTGAGGCCCTGCACACACACCCACACACACTCTCTCTCTCCCCCCTAGACTAATCACTTTGTTTAACAAATAAACAGTGAGTAAGGAAAAGTAGAGAGAGATAGGAGAAGAATTTGAGCAGGACGTCAATTTTATTGGACTCGTAAAAAGGAGATTGATCCAAGAAAAATAGGAGTGGGCATGATTTCAAGAATTTAATTCAAAGTCATTTGAATTTAATTCAAATGGTTTGAAAAAGGACTAGGAATTAGAAGTGTCCAAAAATGTTAAGATTTTTGATGGAGCTCCGGAAAATGATGAAAGAATATATAGAAAAGTTAGAGGCCAAGAGTTGTGATAACAAGGCATTGGGATTTCGCAAGTGTATTAAGATGAATTCCAAAATAGTGGAATATTTTTTATAGCTCCCTAAAGTATTGGGAGAGTATGTTATAAAGAGCAGTCACCATGTGAGTCCCCTCGGTTTAAATGGATCGAAGATCCATACGCTTTATTTGGTTGAGTTTTAGAACGGGTTTCATGATGACATGATGCAATGCATATGATGCAAAGATGAATGCAAAGAACCAAACAATTCACACGACGAAACCCGGAAACCCTGGAAGGCATCTGAAGCTCCGGTCTTGGGGCGTTACAACACTCCACCACTACGAGAGGATCTCGTCCCGAGATGTTGGATGGCACCGAAGGGAAAAGGAAGAGGAAGATAAGAGGTAAAACTAAGTTGCTTCTTTGAAAAACGAGTGAAACCAAAAAACCTTGAAAGGTTAAGCCATTTTGAGAAAAGAATACAACGGAGATGAACGAAGTTGAAAACACTTCGTTAGAAAAGAGGAACAAGGAACATTACGAGAACCTTATGGGTTGAAAGACATAAGAAAAGGTTACAATGGAGAAGAAGTAGATGCAAGCACCTCGGTTGACACGAGATGTACAAGGAATGATAAAGATCAATTACGGCAACACTCCGTTTGGAAATGGAAGGTAAAGAATATGAGCTTTGCAATATGAAAGCACTTGGATGAGACTCCGGTTAGAAGAGGAATGATAGACACAACACTCCGGTTAAAACAAGATAGAGAAGGAATAAGACTGATATAATTTGGACAGCACTTCGACTGTAAATGGAAGGAATTGAACAAGATCTTGACAAACAAGATTATGGGTTGAAGAGAGCAACATCACAATGCCTCCGGAACAAAAGATAGAGCGGACTGAAAGTAACAAAGAAGAAAACAACATCTTCTACGGCGAATGAATTTGAAAGCATCCTTAGAAAGAAGGGTTGAATGGAGTTGTTGAAAATTATGCAACAAAAGAATAAGGTTGTTGTGGGCTTATGGAAAAACATCTCAAAACTATGAGGTGAAATTCTGCCACTAACAAAACAATAGATTGGATTGATATCAACAAGAAGACGAGAAACTTATTTCACCAGGAGGATAAATGAAGAACTAGGGTCGTTTATAAGCACCATAAATAGCAAAATCCTTAGGGAAAGCTTTAGGTGAAATATAACCCAAGATAAATCCAATGAAGATGTTGAGTAGTTGAAAAGATGTCTTGAGCGAAGAGAAAATGATGGATTTAGATATGTCACTCTTGAAAACCTATGAATCATGAAACACGAAGGGAAATTATCAACAATGACATAACACCACCTCAGATGATAAGGTAGAAAGAATTGCATTTTGGAATGCAAGATGAAGAATACTTGAGCTCCTTTGAAAAGAATCTCGATGAACGCTTCGAGAAGGAATTAAATCCTTGATGAGCCGTCATGTAGAGCCTCCATGAAGAACTCCGGTAACAAAAGGATGATCAAACGAAAGGAAGAAGAAATTGAAAACACAAGGTGAAGCCTTGCGATGATTTAGAAGGAGCTTCGCGACGAGATAATGCGGAAAACCTTGGAACTCCGGAAAAGAAAGATGAACAAATGAAATCAAGAATTTTGATGAACCTCCGGAATAAGAAATTAATCACTTGGATGAAACAAGAGTAAGAATTATGTTATGTGTATCCTTCACCAATTTAAATTGATGACAAACAACGGATTTGGCATACTACTTATTCTCGTTGAAAAGAATTAAAGAGAGATATACACTACTAGGGAAAAGCCTATACACAGAATTTTACCAGTAGCGCTGTACAAAATCAAGCGCTGCTGCTACTTAGTAGCAGCGCGCGTAAATAACCGCGCTACTGCTATGACTTTAGCAGTAGCGCGTACTAGCGAAAAGCGCTGCTGCTACGTTTGAACTGGGCGCACATGGCTAGCCCAACCTAGCAGTAGCGCTTATAATGGCCCGACGCTACTGCTAATCTCCTTAGCTGCAGCGTGTATTCCAGAACGCGCTGTAGCTAACGTAGCAGTAGCGCCCTTTCTGGAACGCGCTACTGGTACTTCTGACTTAACCACGCGGTTCGTCCTTCCCCACGGCCACTTCATCCCCCAAATCAACTCCACTCTCGCCGCCGCCGTCGCCCCTCGGCCGCCGCACGCTCTCCCCACGCCGCCCCCGACCCCAGATTCAACGCCGGCCCCGCCGCCAACCTCAACGCCGCCCGGGACGCCGCCCCTGACCCCGACCTCAACGCCGCCCCCGCCCCCCCGACCTCAACGCCGCCCCGGAGCCCCGACCACGACCTCGACGCCGCCTGCCCATCCCTCGTCGCAGGCACCCGAGGTGAGCACGCCTACTCCTCCCTCTCCCCTACCCCTACCTAGGGTTTCTACCTCCATCAAATTAGTTAGGGTTTCTACCACTTTCCACCCCTACAGGTTCATAAAATTAGATGGTAATTAGGGAAGTAGTTCTTAGGTACTAATTAGTTAGTAAGAACTAGGTACTAATTAGGTACTAGAATATTTTTATTTATAGTAAGTTTATTTTTAGTAAGAACTAGTTGAATTAATAGAACTAGTTAGTAAGAACTTGTTGCTATTTTTTTAGTTAAAGCAATTTTCCCGCATCGACGTGGACGATGCCTATCCCGCATCCTCGTCGTCGAGTCGGCGGAGGACGACACCTGCTTGACCAGATGGGCCATGTCCGGGACTGGGCTCCGCTGGGGTGGTACTGGGAGGCGCTACCTACCGGGGGGCGCAGGTTGGTGAGGAGCCAGCCTGTCATTGACCCGAACCTTCTTTGGTGGCGGTCGCGTGGGCCATTGACGGTCCAGAGGCTCGAGGACTCCGCGGAGGTGGTGCGTCACCGTGTCAGTGAGGAGGACGCGCACGTCCGTCGCTACTTGTTTGCGTTGGAGCACAGGTTCTCCAATACCTGGCAGGTTCTCCAGGGATCTCACTGGAGCTATGATCCCGTGATGGTTCCTTCTCTGTGGGTGTCCACCGCCCGCGCCGATACCCGTCGTGTGCTAGGGTTTTAGTTGTACTAGTGATGTTATATGTATGACACTATTCGGGATGTATTAGTGATAATATTCGACGATGTACAGACGCATGAGATGATTTAATTTTGCTTATTGAATGCATGCTAATTTGAGTCTTATAAGATATTTTGAAATGTATATCTTATGTTGCTCAATATCCAAGTGGCCGGTCATGTTTGCAGGTTACACCTCCGAGTGGCCTATGTTTTGCCGGAGTGTTGATTCATTTCCGTTCCGGCAAATTTCAGGCGCTCGATATATCCTATTTTAGCAAAGGTCATGCCGGATTTTTCCGTGAATTTTGGCATGACTTTTGCCATAATATGTAGGAAACATCGAGTGCCCCGGATTTGTGTGTTGAGTATCCTGGTAGTTGTCTTTTATCGATTTTCAATTAATGTTTTAACTATGAACATAGGAAATGTCTGACGACAAAAAGGATTTCGGTATTTGCAAATACTGCGAAGACGAGCGCGGCCTGTGCGACGGAATCTTCCTAGATGATGATAGGCGCTTCAGCATCAAGCTGGACGAGAACTTTGAAGTGGATACAGTAAGTCACAACGACAAGTCTTTTTTCGTAATTAAGCATGACATCTGCTTCATTTGCTTCAACTTATATATTTTTTTACTATTCTACTAGCGTATCCCCTGCCATGCAAGAGTTTTTGTATTGGATAAGATAGGTTTCAGTCATACTATGGAGGTAAAGAAAGTTTATTTGAAGACCGAGCATGGTTATATTTTCAAAATTATACAATTCAGACAACTACACCTATTTTGGATGCAAAACATGGCGAGCACTATGCAAGACTTATGCATTTGAGCCTGATATGGTTATCACCTTTGATATTCGTCCGGAAGATGATATTGAAGGTAATACCGACATCTGGGTCGATGTGCAGACGCCTCCAGTTACACCAATATGTAAGTTTCTCAACCATATTTATGTCTTCGATATTGTTTATTCAAAAATAGTTGACAACTAATTTGTATTGTCAGCTTATTTCGGTGCAAGCAAACATGTCCAGCGCTTGGTAGACAGGACTGACTACTGTCCCGGGGCTGAACTAAACTGCGAGGAGCTAAGTCATTATGTTTCATGGCTTGAGGATCTTGATACCGTCAAGACAAATTTTCTTCCTGGACTTAGAAATCGTAGTACTGAAAACGTGCGACCAATAGTGTTCGTCATGAACTACGGTCACATCTATTTAGGAAGGATGGTAAGATTTTTACTATTTGTCCTCAGTGCATCTTTTCCATACATTGTTTGTGAAGCTAAACTTCATTGCTAAGTATGTGACCATACGATGTTCTTCAACAGGGACTCCCGATGAATGTTGTGCCTTATGGGATCGAGACTAAAGGTACCATGAGTATTATTAGCTTACGGCCAAGATATCCTACATGTTACTTTAGTGCATTCAAGATCAACGATGAATGCTTAATAGTGCAAGACTGGACCAGATATGTGATGGGGGAGCGCAGACAAGTACTAGGGGCCAGCAAACAGATGTGCTACCCAAAATTAGGAGACATGTTCATCTGCATGCTCCAACTTGATCAAGGAGGAGAGCTACACATGTTTTATGTTGTTTTACCTAAGAGAGAGCAGCAGGGGTGATTAGCTAGAAATGAGTTTGAGGATGATGATGTGCTACACTATTACTATGATAATAAAATAGCTAGTGTTGGTGGTAATGACTGATGATTATTATTAGCTAGTGTTAGTGGTGATTAAATAAATATTGTTGGTGCTAATGATTATGATGATGATTAAATAGCTTGTGCTGGCGGATTAGATTCAAGTGGAGGCAACATGTGGTGCACATCGAAAGTACTACTAGTCCAAACTAGATCAAGTTTGGATTAGTAGTATACTTTTGACATGCACCACATATTGCCTCCACTTGAACCTAATCCACCTTCATTTGACACACTGTTATGGACATAATGATGTAAACCTCATAACTGGTACTGTACCAATATTTGTACGATGGCGCATAAATACACTAAAAAAAATAAAAAACAATACTAGTAGCGATAGAAAACACGCTGCCAGTAGTTACATTAGCAGCAGCGTGGGAGTGAACAAGCGCTCAGCTATTTGTCCTAGCAGTAGCGCGTGTGGCACACGTTACTGCTAAGAAATAGCTATAGCGCCTTATTAGTAGCGCGCCTACCCGCGCTACTAGTGAGCACAAAACCAGTGCTACTGCTAGGGTTTTCCCTAGTAGTGATAGCGCGAACTTGGGAAGGTTTTCCATGAACCACCGGTAGGATTGAAGCAACGAATAAATTGATATGATAAACGAAGGAAGAGAAATATTGAATGAACCACCATAAGAATTGAAAATGAACGTAGCAAAGGCACAATTCACTGGGGAGAATTGAAAAACGACTGAAGATACTTGAGGGAATATAAATATATGAGAACAAAGAGATCACTATCTGATTAGAGAATATTTGAATGATGCACTGGTAAGATTTGGAGAACAATAGCTGAAAGCTGAGAATGAATAATCCCAAAATGATGGCCTTCGAAGAATCAAACTGAAAAGACTCTTGAAATGCTTCGGATGGGTGAAAAGAATTCTCAAAATCGAAAGCAATTATGAGAGGATGGCAACAAGCTAGAACCATGAATCTTGAAGAGAATGGAGCAAGATTGAGAGAAAAATCTTCTTCGGTCTTCAAATCCGAGAATGACGACGAGAAACACGAGCATGAGTTGTTGAGATACTCCGGGATGACGAATAGAAAGGTTGAGCCAACAGTGAAAAGAATTAGACCAATCTTGGAGAAATACATATGACTGATGATAATTCATTCTTACGTCAAACTTGGAAAAATTTGAGAATAGCACCGGTAAAAATTAGAAGAGTCAGGTAAGATCCTGGGAAAAGACCTGTGGGTTAGGGCCCACTCAAAAGAAACACCGTTGAATGATTTGAAGAGAGAGATTGCACCGGTAGAATCAAATGGCTTGAATGAGATAACAACCTTGAAATAGCTTGAATGGATTGAATGAGATAACATTTTCTGAGATATCTTCGCACTCCGGAACAAATGAATAGAGAGAGGTGAACAATTAAGAGGTGCACTGACATGAGAAAACATTTGAAACAAGAAAAAGGATATGGTCAACACCGAAATATTGCATTGAATTCACCGGAGAAGATAAGAGAACAAAGAATGATACTTGAAACTCCGTTAGTATCTTCCTGAGAATCACCGGATAAGAACATTGAAAGGAAAGAAAGAAGAGACTTCACATGAATAAGATGGATACTTGATCAAGAAATCTGAATCCTTCAAGAAAAAGGGTGGGAGGGCGGGAAAACAAAGGCAGCTTGGGACAGATAAAATGAGCACCGTTGAGAAGAACTGATAATTGATCTTGCAGATGTTGAAATGATCGGATCCACTTGAAGAGAAACACGCCGGTTGAAAAAGGATTGACATGACAATCTCGATGATCGAAAAGGATTGGTATTCACCTAGGAGTATGAGAACATCGCTTACGAAAGGCATGGAATCAACACTTGTCTTCTAAGCAACTCGAATACCACAACTCAAAACAAAACAAAGGATTAGCTTGCAGAATAAGCCGGAACAAACATATGATAGAGATTTCGTCCGAAGTTTTCATGGTGGGGCCCACACGGCCTCGATCGCACAACACCATCATGTATAAGGCAGTGCACATGACATACGAAGCGTCCCCGAGTCAGCAGAGCCAAGGACTCTTTAAGACACAACGAGACCACTGTAAAACCAACCGTGGATAGGCAGACCACTAGACGTCGAACCCCAATCTCATATCATGCATCTGTCGGAAAGATATCCTAAGAGCTACTTGAATTCCCACTTATAAACTCCCGAAACTTTCTGGTTATGCAATCAGGTGTTGGGGATATAGGGGAAGCATAATATCTCACCCAAAACTAGCAAATCCTACATCCAGCTGTATCCATCCTTCAACACATAACCAAGAAACCTTCGGAAATCATTTACCTCAACCTTCAAAAAGCATCTGTTATACTAGTTATGGCAATACTCCCGAACTCCGGCCCCAGTACTGGGTGGCATCGAGGTTATCTCACCAACAACTGCATAAAAGAGATTTTCGATGTCGGCGAAACTCAGGTATTCTAGAACTGCAACGATAAAATTGTGACTACAACACCTCGGAGCTCAACTCCCCGGGACACTGCCACAACCCCTAAATGTCAGGAGGCACCAAGAACAATGTTCTCGCCACAAAACCATCGGAACGATTCCAAGATACCCGCGTGATCCTAAAGAAAAATTTCGTGAAAATTTGAGAAGAGAAGAGTCAAAACTCTACGTCAAGAGGCCTCACCAGAGCGACGAAGGGACTGAGGAGTAAAAAGAATCCTACTCTCCGATATATATATAATCCTAAGACTCAAAACATTTTCTTCTAGACTCAACAACGCCATCGATTCGATCAAGCAGGGGGCTCCTAAGTCGGGGAAGGCTTTGATTACCAACTTGTAACACCCACGATGCGGCTATATCTCCCACGTGTCGGAGCATGACTTAGAGGCATAACCGCATTATAGGCATGTCGCAAGAGGGTTAATCTTTACACATCCCATATACTAAATAAGAAAGGGATACAGAGTTGGCTTACATTCGCCACTTCACACAATACATAAATATAGCATTACATCATCCAGAATACAATCAAGGTCCGACTACGGAACCAAAATAAAAGAAGACCACCCCTAATGCTAGATCCCCGATCGCCCCGGCTGGGCTCCACTACTGATCAACTGGAAACGAAACAACACAACGAACACGATCTTCATTGAGCTCCTCCTTGAGCTCGGTTGCGTCATCTGCACTGGTATCATCGGCACCTGCAACTGTTTGGAAGTATCTATGAGCCATGAGGACTCAGCAATCTCACACCCACGAGATCAAGACTATTTAAGCTCATGGGTAGGAAAAGGTAGTGAGGTGGAGCTGCAGCAAGCACTAGCATATATGGTGGCTAACTTACGCAAATGAGAGCGAGAAGAGAAGCAAAGCACAGTCATGAACTAGAAGTGATCAAGCAGTGATCCTGAAACTACTTACGTTCAAACATAACACAAGAACCGTGTTCACTTCCCGGACTCCACCGAGAAGAGACCATCACGGCTACACACACCGTTGATGCATTTTAGTTAAAGTTAAGTGTCAAGTTTTCTACAACCGGATATTAACAAATTCCCATCTGCCCATAACCGCGGGCATGGCTTTTGAAAGTTCAAAACCCTGCAGGGGTGTCCCAACTTAGCCCATCACAAGCTCTCACGGTCAACGAAGGATATTCCTTCTCCTAGGAAGACCCGATCAGGCTCGGAATCCCGGTTACAAGACAATTCAACAATGGTAAAACAAGACCAGCAAAGCCACCCGAGTGTGCCGACAAATCCCGATAGGAGCTGCACATATCTCGTTCTCAGGGCACAACGGATGAGCAAGACGTTGGGTTGGCATAGACCCTGGTTGCCCAGGGGGCGCCGGACATCCCTCAGGTTGGACCAACACTTAGAGAAGCACTGGCCCGGTGGGGGGGGGGGGTAAAGTAAAGATGACCCTCGGGAGCGCGACTGCCAAGGGAAAACGTAGGTGGTGGTGAGGCAAATGGTAAAACCAAAGTTGGGCCTTGCTGGAGGAGTTTTATTCAAAGCAAACTGTCAAGGGGTCCCCATAACAACCAACCGTGTAAGGAACGCAAAATCAAGGAACATAACACCGGTATGATGGAAACTAGGGCGGCAAGAGTGGAACAAAACACCAGGCATAAGGCCGAGCCTTCCACCCTTTACCAAGTATATAGATGCATTAACTAAATAAGATATATTGTGATATCCCAACATATCCATGTTCCAGCATGGAACAAACTTCAGCTTCACCTGCAACTAGCAACGCTATAAGAGGGGCTGAGCAAAGCGGTAACATAGCCAAACAACGGTTTGCTAGGAAAGGTGGGATAGAGGCTCGGCATGGCAATATGGGCGGCATGATATAGCAAGTGGTAGGTATCGCGGCATAGCAAAAGAGCGAGCAACTAGCAAGCAAAGATAGAAGTGATTTCGAGGGTATGGTCATCTTGCCTGATATCCCGCAAGGAAGAAGAACGAGTCCATGAAGAAGACAAACGGACGAATTCGAACGGATCCTCACAACTCCGAAACGAAACCGAAGCTAATGAGAGAAGCAACCCAGAAAGAAGCAAGCAACATAGTAAACAACCATCACAAGCATAAACATGGCATGATGCGCAACCAAGTATGACGCATGTCAGGTTTAATGAAGCATGGCATGGCGAAGTGCACAAGCAATCCTACAAATTAAGTGGAGCTCAATATGCAACTCCGTTGCATATTGATGAAACACCACATCAATTATTTAGTTCACTCTCGGTTAGGTACTCACAAATATTAAATGTTGGTTAACATGGCAAGAGGTGAAGCATAACAAAACTATACCATTTAGACAATTTAAATGGGGCCGGATATAACAAACAACAAATCCGGTAAATCCCCATATGCATTAGCAATTTAAGGCAACAACAATTTTAAACATTTTAAATGTTGTTATCATGATGCGGATGACATGTGCAAGTTTTATGCAATTTTTATTAAAAGTTGACAAGAGCATTATGAAGCATTTGTCACCGTGGTGGAAAGAAAAGGGGTGCCACGACAATGACAATAGAAATGGTGCCACGACAACATTCCGGTTCCGGTAACTCGATTGAGATGCCAGTGCAAAAAGGAAGTGTGACAGCAGCGTGTCATGCGTGAACGGTGGGGTGCTCCCGGTTACCGGGTTCCCATGGGTTAGTGGCATGGAAACGAGTGACATTACAGACACGGTGCAGACAAAGGGTGCATCTCATACAACACAAGCATTCGTTCTCGGACGCCCATCTCGGTGGTTATACCTTTATAGTGTGCATTATCGGAGCGGTTCGAGTTCGATGCGGTGTAGGGGAAGTAGACGTTCTTGGGACGTTCGTAGTGGAAGTAGTAGTTCTCGCATGCTCTAGGGTCGACAAAAGAGGTTCCCGCGATCTCGGCGACAGTAGTTGTACATGTTGGCGGTAGTCGAACTTGACGGTTCCGTTACATGCTTCTTCGGAGATGGTAGTGGTATACGGTTCTTCAGAGACGGTAGTAGTCATTCAACGTTTTCATAGATGTTCAGGGTCACGGAGAGAAACTTGGCGTCCATAGAGTCTTCGAGGGTCGACAGTAGTGGTACACACGTCATCGGGGTCCTTGTCGGATCCAAGAGGTACTTGGCGAAATGCACGTCGACGGTAGTTGTACTCGGTAGGAAACGGTAGTTGAACATGGTTCGTAGATGTTCATGTCGCCGTAGTGGTACTTGGTGAATCCTGAAATGGTCTTGGCGGCTTCGCGCGTAGGGGTACTTGGCGTTTTCGTGTGGTACTTGTCGAGCAAGAAGCGAAGTCGTGGTACTTGGGTCATCGTTGAACTTGGCGTATCATCATGGTACTTGGCAAAAATTCTCGGAGAAAAGCTTGATGGTCCGGGGATCGAGAGGAGGCGGGCTGACCTCGCTGGGCCTAGTGGTTGGCTGGCTGCGGATGGCCTAGGTGCAAATGGGCCGGTCTTGCTGCCTCAAGATGGATGGCCTCAGGAGGTGGGCTGCGACTGGGCTGAGGCCCTGCACGCACACACACACACACTCTCTCTATCTCCCCTAGACTAATCACTTTGTTTAACAAAAAAATAGTGAGTAAGGAATAGTAGAGAGAGATAGGATAAGAATTTGAGCAGGACGTCAATTTTATTGGACTCGTAAAAAGGAGCTTGATCCAAGAAAAATAGGAGTAGGCATGATTTCAAGAATTTAATTCAAAGTCATTTGAATTTAATTCAAATGGTTTGAAAAAGGACTAGGAATTAGAAGTGTCCAAAAATGTTAAGATTTTTGATGGAGCTCCGGAAAATGATGAAAGAATATATAGAAAAGTTAGAGGCCAAGAGTTGTGATAACAAGGCATTGGGATTTTGCATGTGTATTAAGGTGAATTCCAAAATAGTGGAATATATTTTTTATAGCTCCCTAAAGTATTGGGAGAGTATGTTATAAAGAGCAATCACCATGTGAGTCCCCTCGGTTTAAATGGATCGAAGATCCATACGCTTTATTTGGTTGAGTTTTATAACGGGTTGCATGATGACATGATGCAATGCACATGATGCAAAGATGAATGCAAAGAACCAAACAATTCACACGATGAAACCCGGAAACCCTGGAAGGCATCTGAAGCTCCGGTCTTGTGGCGTTACAATCAGCGTGGCCGACGATAAGCACAACAGACGGCAGCGGCAACAAAAAGTAAATGCAGTACCATAAGAGACCCTCGAGTTCATGCATTGGTCCGAAAAGCCCATCAGCTGGAGCAGAGCTGACCACCCGGAGGTGATGCCGTCTCTTGGTTCTTATGCCTTGGTCTTAGATGCCACCTTCGCAACAGAGAGGCGGGCTCCTCGCTTCTCCCGAGTCCTGATAGATGGCGGCAACAACATCATCATCCTGTACCAAGACACTATGGAGAAGTTGGGAATCAAACAGAGACTGCTTCAGCCCAGTCGGACTATATTCCACGGCATAGTTCCAGGCCTTTCCTGCTCACCAATCTGCAAGACCCAGATAGACGTCCTCTTCGGAGACAAAGATCGTTTCCGCCGAGAGCCAGTCTGGTTTGAGGTGGTGGACCTAGAAAGCCCCTATCATGCGCTACTTGGCCGGCCTGCTCTGGCCAAGTTCATGGCGGTCCCCCACTATGCTTACCTCAAGATGAAGATGTCGAGAACAAGGGAATCCTAACCATAGTCGGAGACTACAAGAAGTCGTCCTCCTGTGCGGCAGACAACAGCCGGCGAGCCAAGTCCCTCATGATTGCAACAGAGAAACGGCTCCTTGACCGGGTTGTGGCAATGGCAGGCAAGCAGCCGGAAATGTCGCCAAACCCCAAGGAGTCAGAAGCTGAGGGTTCGTTCAAGCCGAGAAAGGAAACAAAGAAGATACCCTTGGACCCGGAGCACCCGGAGAGGCACACTGTCATAGGTGCAAACCTCGACAGTAAATAGGAAAGCGAGCTCGTCGATTTCCTCCATGAGAATCGGGACATCTTTGCATGGTCTCCCAAGGACATGCCAGGCATTTTGATGGATTTCACCGAGCACAAGCTACATGTCCGACCTGATGACAAGCCAGTCAGGCAGCCCTTGCGCCGCCTGTCAGAAGAGAAGAGCTGTTGGAGAAGAGATAGCCCGGCTTCTTACAGCCGGCTTCATCATGGAAGTGTTCTTCCCAGAATGGTTGGCCAACCCAGTACTTGTGCTAAAGAAGAATAAGCAGTGGCGCATGTGTATTGATTATACTAGCCTCAACAAAGCTTGCCCCAAAGATCCCTTTGCATTTCCCAGAATAGATCAAGTGATAGACTCCACAGTCGGATGCGAGCTGCTGAGTTTTTTGGATGTATACTCAGGGTATCATCAGATCAAGCTGAACCTGGCTGACAGGCTGAAGACCGCCTTCATCACACCATTCGGAGCCTTCTGCTACCCGACCATGACGTTCGGCTTGAGGAATGCCGGCGCCACGTTTTAGCGTTGCATGCAGAAGTGTCTCCTTAAGCAACTCGGTAGAAACACCCATGTTTATGTGGACGACGTTGTGGTGAAGACGGAGAAGCGTGGCACGCTGCTAGAAGACCTCAAGGGAACATTTCAAAACTTGCGCCGATTTCAAATCAAGCTCAACCCGGAGAAATGCGTCTTTGGAGTACCAGCCGGCCAGCTTCTTGGCTTCCTGGTCTCAGAGCGTGGCATAGAGTGCAACCCTGTGAAGATCAAGGCCATCGAGAGGATGGAGGTGCCCACCCGACTGCTGGACGTGCAAAAATTCACCGACTGCATGGCATCCATCAGCCGTTTCATCAGCCGACTGGGCGAGAAGGCTCTTCCCCTGTACCAGCTCATGAAGAAGACCACTTTTTTCGAGTGGAATGACAAGGCGAACGAAGCTTTTCTCCAGCTCAAGAAGATGTTGACCACTCCGCTTGTCCTGGTGGCTCCGACTGGTAAGGAGCCCATGCTTCTCTACATTGCCGCTACCAGTCGGGTGGTCAGCACAGTCATAGTTGTGGAGCGCAAGGAAGAAGGCAAAGCACTACCAATCCAGAGGCCGGTGTATTACCTGAGTGAAGTATTGTCCGCCTCCAAGCAGAACTACCCCCACTATCACAAGATGTGATACAACGTGCATTTTACCGCCAAGAAGCTAAAACCATACTTTCAAGAGCACCCAATCATTGTTGTTTGCACTGCTCCGCTTGCCGAGATCATTGGAAGCCGAGATGCTTTGGGCCGACTGGCCGAATGAGCCATAGATTTGGCCCCTACACCATCTACTACCAGCCTCGCACCGCCATCAAGTCACAAGCACTGGCAGACTTCCTCGTCGACTGGGTCGAGACCCAGTACCTGCTGCCAGCGCCGGACTGCACCCATTGGCGGATGCACTTTGATGGTTCCAAGATGCGCATCGGTCTGGGAGCTGGCATCGTCCTCACCTCTCCCAAAGGTGACAAGCTCAGAGACGTGTTGCAAATTCACTTTGTCGCCTCCAACAACATAGTTGAATACGAAGCACTCATACACGGGCTCCGGCTTGCTAAGGAACTCGGCATTCTCCAGATCCTGTGCTATGGTGATTCCGACTTGGTGGTCCAGCAGTCGTCGGGTGACTGGGACGCCAAGGATGCAAATATGGCAAACTACCGCTTCCTCGTAAAGCAACTCAGTGGATACTTCGAAGGGTGCGAGTTCCTCCATGTGCCAAGAAATGACAATGAGCAAACAGATGCCTGGGCATGGATCGGCGCCACCCAGCAAGCAATACCAGCCGGTGCCGCCCTGTAACGCCTCCTCAAACCGTCTATCAAGCCATCGCCAGAATCAGACTCCATCTTCGTGCCGGCTCCTCCTAAAGCAGTCGGATCCGACTTGAGGACCCTAGCAGCCGGCGCAGGGACTTCGGCAGGCGGCCCGGGAACTGCAGCAGTCGGACCCGGCCCGGGGACTTCAGAGCCTGGCCCGGGGACTGCAGCAGTTGGCCCGGGTGTTGGAAATATGCCCTAGAGGGAATAATAAAATGGTTATTATTATATTTCTTTGTTCATGATAATTGTCTATTATTCATGTTGTAATTGTATTATCCGGAAATCGTAATACATGTGTGAATACATAGACCACAATGTGTCCCTAGTGAGCCTCTAGTTGACTAGCTCATTGATCAACAGATAGTCATGGTTTCCTGGCTATGGACATGGGGATGTCATTGATAACGGGATCACATCATTAGGAGAATGATGTGATGGACAAGACCCAATCCTAAGCTTAGCTCAAAGATCGTGTAGTTTGTTTGCTGTAGCTTTTCTGAATGTCAAGTATCATTTCCTTAGACCATGAGATTGTGCAACTCCCGGATACCGTAGGAGTGCTTTGGGTGTGCCAAACGTCACAACGTAACTGGGTGACTATAAAGGTACATTACAGGTGTCTTGGAAAGTGTCTGTTGGGTTGGCACGAATCGAGACTGGGATTTGTCACTCCGTATGACGGAGAGGTATCTCTGGGCCCACTCGGTAATGCATCATCATAATGAGCTCCATGTGATCAAGTGGTTGATCACATGATCATGCATTACGGTACGAGTAAAGTGACTTGCCGGTAACGAGACTGAACAAGGTATTGGGATACCGAGGATCGAGTCTCGGGCAAGTAATGTACCGATTGACAAAGGGAATTGAATACGGGATTTGATTAAGTCCTTGACATCGTGGTTCATCCGATGAGATCATCGAGGAGCATGTGGGAGCCAACATGGGTATCCAGATCCTGCTGTTGGTTATTGGCTGGAGAGCCGTCTCGGTCATGTCTACGTGTCTCCCAAACCCGTAGGGTCTACACACTTAAGGTTCGGTGATGCTAGGGTTGTAGAGATATTAGTATGCAGCAACCGAAAAGTTGTTCGGAGTCCCAGATGAGATCCCGGACGTCACGAGGAGTTCCGGAATGGTCCGGAGGTGAAGAATTATATATAGGAAGTGCAGTTTCGGCCATCGGGAAGGATTCGGAGTCACCGGTATTGTACCGGGACCACCGGATGGGTCCCGGGGGTCCACCGGGTGGGGCCACCCATCCCGGAGGGCCCCGTGGGCTGACGTGGGGAGGGAACCAGCCCCTAGTGGGCTGGTGCACCCCCCCTTGGGCCCCCCTGCGCCTAGGGTTGGAAACCCTAGGGTGGGGGGCGCCTCCACTTGCCTTGGGGGGGGGGGGGGCAAGCCTCCCCCTTGGCTGCCGCCCCCCAAGGAGATCCCATCTCCTAGGGCCGGCGCCCCCCAGGGGGCCTATATAAAGGGGGGGGGGAAGGGAGGGCAGCCGCACCTGAAGTCTTGGCGCCTCCCTCTCCCCTGCTACACCTCTCCCTCTTGTAGAAGCTCGGCGAAGCCCTGCTGCGATCACTGCTACATCCACCACCACGTCGTCGTGCTGCTGGATCTTCATCAACCTCTCCTTCCCCCTTCTGGATCAAGAAGGAGGAGACGTCATCCGCTCCCTACGTGTGTTGAACGCGGAGGTGCCGTCCGTTCGGCACTTGGTCATCGGTGATTTGGATCACGGCGAGTACGACTCCATCATCCCCGTTCTCTTGAACGCTTCCGCTCGCGATCTACAAGGGTATGTAGATGCACTCTCCTCTCGTTGCTAGTTGACTCCATAGATTGATCTTGGTGAAACGTAGGAATTTTTTTTGTTTTCTGCAACGTTCCCCAACAGTGGCATCATGAGCTAGGTCTATGCATAGTTACTATGCACGAGTAGAACACAAAGTAGTTGTGGGCGTCGATATTTTCAATTTGATTGCCGTTACTAGTCTTATCTTGATTCGGAGGCATCGTGGGATGAACCGGCCTGGACCAACCTTACACGTACGCTTACATGAGACCGGTTCCACCGATTGACATGCGCTAGTTGCATAAGGTGGCTGGTGGGTGTCTGTCTCTCCCACTTTAGTCGGATCGGATTAGATGAACAGGGTCCTTATGAAGGGTAAATAGAAATTGGCAATTCATGTTGTGGTTTTGGTGTAGGTAAGAAACGTTCTTGCTAGAAACCTATAGCAGCCACGTAAAAACTTGCAACAACAATTAGAGCACGTCTAACTTGTTTTTGCAGCAAGTCTTTTGTGATGTGATATGGCCAAAGGTTGTGATGAATGATGAATGATATATGTGATGTATGAGATTGATCATGTTCTTGTAATAGGAATCACGACTTGCATGTCGATGAGTATGACAACCGGCAGGAGCCATAGGAGTTGTCTTTATTTTTTTGTATGACCTGCGTGTCATTGAGAAACGCCATGTAAATTACTTTACTTTATTGCTAAACGTGTTAGCCATAGTAGTAGAAGTAATAGTTGGCGAGCAACTTCATGGAGACACGATGATGGAGATCATGATGATGGAGATCATGGTGTCATGCCGGTGACAAGATGATCATGGAGCCCCAAGATGGAGATCAAAGGAGCTATATGATATTGGCCATATCATGTCACTATTATTTGATTGTATGTGATGTTTATCATGTTTTTGCATCTTGTTTACTTAGAATGACGGTAGTAAATAAGATGATCCCTCATAATAATTTCAAGAAAGTGTTCCCCCTAACTGTGCGCCGTTGTGACAGTTCGTTGTTTCGAAGCACCACGTGATGATCGGGTGTGATAGATTCCAACATTCACATACAACGGGTGTAAGACAGATTTACACACGCAATACACTTAGGTTAACTTGACAGCCTAGCATGTACAGACATGTCCTCGGAACACAGAAGACCGAAAGGTCGAGCATGAATCGTATAGAAGATACGATCAACATGAAGATGTTCACCGATGTTGACTAGTCCGTCTCACGTGATGATCGGACATGGCCTAGTCAACTCGGATCATGTTATACTTAGATGACTGGAGGGATGTCTATCTAAGTGGGAGTTCATTGAATAATTTGATTAGATGAACTTAATTATCATGAACTTAGTCTAAAATCTTTACAATATGTCTTGTAGATCAAATGGCCCATGTTGTCCTCAACTTCAACGCGTTCCTAGAGAAAACCAAGCTGAAAGACGATGGCAGCAACTATACAGACTGGGTCCGGAACCTGAGGATCATCCTCATAGCTGCCAAGAAAGATTATGTCCTAGAAGCACCGCTAGGTGACGCACCCGTCCCGCAGAACCAAGACGTTATGAACGCTTGGCAGACACGTGCTGATGATTACTCCCTCGTTCAGTGCGGCATGCTTTACAGCTTAGAACCGGGGCTCCAAAAGCGTTTTGAGCGACACGGAGCATATGAGATGTTCGAAGAGCTGAAAATGGTTTTCCAAGCTCATGCCCGGGTCGAGAGATATGAAGTCTCCGACAAGTTCTTTAGCTTTAAGATGGAGGAAAATAGTTCTGTCAGTGAGCACATACTCAAAATGTCTGGGTTGCATAACCGCTTGACTCAGCTGGGAGTTAATCTCCCGGATGACGCGGTCATTGACAGAATCCTTCAGTCGCTTCCACCGAGCTACAAGAGCTTTGTGATGAACTTCAATATGCAGGGGATGGAAAAGACCATTCCTGAAGTATTTGCAATGCTGAAATCAACAGAGGTAGAAGTCAAAAAGGAACATCAAGTGTTGATGGTGAATAAAACCACTAAGTTCAAGAAAGGCAAGGGTAAGAAGAACTTCAAGAAGGACGGCAAGGGAGTTGCCGCGCCCGGTAAGAAAGCTGCCGGGAAGAAGCCAAAGAATGGACCCAAGCCCGAGACTGAGTGTTTTTATTGCAAGGGAAGTGGTGACTGGAAGCGGAACTGCCCCAAATACTTAGCGGACAAGAAGGCCGGCATCACAAAAGGTATATGTGATATACATGTAATTGATGTGTACCTTACCAGTACTCGTAGTAGCTCCTGGGTATTTGATACCGGTGCGGTTGCTCACATTTGTAACTCAAAGCAGGAGCTGCGGAATAAGCGGAGACTGGCGAAGGACGAGGAGATGATGCGCGTCGGGAATGGTTCCAAGGTCGATGTGATCACCGTCGGCACGCTACCTCTACATTTACCTACGGGATTAGTTTTAAACCTCAATAATTGTTATTTAGTGCCAGCTTTGAGCATGAATATTGTATCAGGATCTCGTTTAATTCGAGATGGCTACTCATTTAAATCTGAGAATAATGGTTGTTCTATTTATATGAGAGATATGTTTTATGGTCATGCTCCGATGGTGAATGGTTTATTCTTAATGAATCTCGAGCGTAATGCTACACATATTCATAGTGTGAATACCAAAAGATGTAAGGTTGATAATGATAGTCCCACATACTTGTGGCACTGCCGCCTTGGTCACATAGGTGTCAAACGCATGAAGAAGCTCCATGCAGATGGACTTTTAGAGTCTCTTGATTACGAATCATTTGACACGTGCGAACCATGCCTCATGGGTAAAATGACCAAGACTCCGTTCTCAGGAACAATGGAGCGAGCAACCAACTTATTGGAAATCATACATACTGATGTGTGCAGTCCAATGAGTGTTGAGGCTCGCGGTGGCTATCGTTATGTTCTCACCCTCACTGATGACTTGAGTAGATATGGGTATGTATACTTAATGAAACACAAGTCTGAGACCTTTGAAAAGTTCAAGGAATTTCAGAGTGAGGCTGAGAATCAACGTGACAGGGAAATCAAGTTCTTGCGATCAGATCGTGGGGGAGAATACTTGAGTCACGAATTTGGCACACACTTAAGAAAATGTGGAATAGTTTCACAACTCACGCTGCCTGGAACACCTCAGCGTAATGGTGTGTTCGAACGTCGTAATCACACTCTATTAGATATGGTGCGATCTATGATGTCTCTTACCGATTTACCGCTATCATTTTGGGGCTATGCTTTAGAGACTGCCGCATTCACTTTTAATAGGGCTCCATCGAAATCCGTTGAGACGACACCGTATGAATTATGGTTTGGGAAGAAACCTAAGCTGTCATCTAAAAGTTTGGGGATGCGATGCTTATGTCAAGAAACATCAACCTGAAAAGCTCGAACCCAAGTCAGAAAAATGCTTCTTCATAGGATACCCTAAAGAAACTGTTGGGTATACCTTCTACCTCAGATCTGAAGGCAAGGTCTTTGTTGCCAAGAATGGGTCCTTTCTAGAGAAAGAGTTTCTCTCGAAAGAAATAAGTGGGAGGAAGGTAGAACTTGATGAAGTATTACCTCTTGAACTGGTAAGTGGCGCAGCTCAAGAAAATGTTCCTGAGGTGCCTACACCGACTAGAGAGGAAGTTGATGATGATGATCATGAAACTTCAGATCAAGTTACTACTGAACTTCGTAGGTCCACAAGGACACGTTCCGCACCAGAGTGGTACGGCAACCCTGTCTTGGAAATCATGTTGTTAGACAACGGTGAACCTTCGAACTATGAAGAAGCGATGGCGGGCTTGGATTCCGACAAATGGCTGGAAGCCATGAAATCCGAGATAGGATCCATGTATGAAAATGAAGTATGGACTTTGACTGACTTGCCCGTTGATCGGCGAGCCATAGAAAATAAATGGATCTTTAAGAAGAAGACAGACGCGGATGGTAATGTGACCATCTATAAAGCTCGGCTTCTCGCTAAGGGTTATCGACAGGTTCAAGGGGTTGACTACGATGAGACTTTCTCACCCGTAGCGAAGCTGAAGTCCGTCCGAATCATGTTAGCAATTGCCGCATTCTATGATTATGATATATGGCAAATGGACGTCAAAACTGCATTCCTTAATGGTTTCCTTAAGGAAGAATTGTATATGATGCAGCCAGAAGGTTTTGTCGATCCTAAGAATGCTGACAAGGTGTGCAAGCTCCAACGCTTGATTTATGGGCTGGTGCAAGCATCTCAGAGTTGGAACATTCGCTTTGATGAGATGATCAAAGCGTTTGGGTTTATGCAGACTTATGGAGAAGCCTGCATTTACAAGAAAGTGAGTGGGAGCTCTGTAGCATTTCTCATATTGTATGTGGATGACATACTGTTGATGGGAAATGATATAGAATTGTTGGAAAGCATAAAGGCCTATTTGAACAAGTGTTTTTCAATGAAGGACCTTGGAGAAGCTGCTTATATATTAGGCATCAAGATCTACAGAGATAGATCGAGACGCCTCATTGGTCTTTCACAGAGTACGTACCTTGACAAGATATAGAAGAAGTTCAAAATGGATCAGTCAAAGAAGGGGTTCTTGCCTGTATTGCAAGGTACGAGATTGAGCATGGCTCAATGCCCGACCACGGCAGAAGATAGAGAAAAGATGAGTGTCGTCCCCTATGCCTCGGCCATAGGGTCTATCATGTATGCTATGCTGTGTACCAGACCTGATGTAAACCTTGCCGTGAGTTTGGTAGGAAGGTACCAAAGTAATCCCGGCATGGAACACTGGACATCGGTCAAGAATATCCTGAAGTACCTGAAAAGGACCAAGGAAATATTTCTCGTTTATGGAGGTGACGAAGAGCTCGTCGTAAAGGGTTACGTCGATGCTAGCTTCGACACAGATCTGGATGACTCTAAGTCACAAACCAGATACATGTATATTTTGAATGGTGGGGCAGTAAGCTGGTGCAGTTGCAAGCAAAGCGTTGTGGCGGGATCTACATTTGAAGCGGAGTACATGGCAGCCTCGGAGGTAGCACACGAAGCAGTCTGGGTGAAGGAGTTCATTACCGACCTAGGAGTCATACCCAATGCGTCGGGCCCGATGACTCTCTTCCGTGACAACACTGGAGCTATTGCCCTTGCCAAGGGGCCCAGGTTTCACAGGAAGACCAGGCATATCAAGCGTCGCTTCAACTCCATTCGTGAAAGTGTTCAAAATGGAGACATATAGATTTCTAAAGTACATACGGACCTGAATGTAGCAGATCCGTTGACTAAACCTCTCCCTAGAGCAAAACATGATCAACACCAGAACTGCATGGGTGTTCGATTCATCACAATGTAACTAGAATATTGACTCTAGTGCAAGTGGGAGACTGTTGGAAATATGCCCTAGAGGCAAAAATAAAATGGTTATTATTATATTTCTTTGTTCATGATAATTGTCTATTATTCATGCTGTAATTGTATTATCCGGAAATCGTAATACATGTGTGAATACATAGACCACAATGTGTCCCTAGTGAGCCTCTAGTTTACTAGCTCGTTGATCAACAGATAGTCATGGTTTCCTGGCTATGGACATGGGGATGTCATTGATAACGGGATCACATCATTAGGAGAATGATGTGATGGACAAGACCCAATCCTAAGCTTAGCTCAAAGATCGTGTAGTTTGTTTGCTGTAGCTTTTCTGAATGTCAAGTATCATTTCCTTAGACCATGAGATTTTGCAACTCCCGGATACCGTAGGAGTGCTTTGGGTGTGCCAAACGTCACAACGTAACTGGGTGACTATAAAGGTACATTACAGGTGTCTCCGAAAGTGTCTGTTGGGTTGGCACGAATCGAGACTGGGATTTGTCATTCCGTATGACGGAGAGGTATCTCTGGGCCCACTCAGTAATGCATCATCATAATGAGCTCAATATGATCAAGTGGTTGATCATGGGATCATGCATTATGGTACAAGTAAAGTGACTTGCCGGTAACGAGACTGAACAAGGTATTGGGATACCGACGATCAAGTCTCGGGCAAGTAACATACCGATTGACAAAGGGAATTGAATACGGGATTTGATTAAGTCCTCGACATCGTGGTTCATCCGATGAGATCATCGAGGAGCATGTGGGAGCCAACATGGGTATCCAGATCCCGCTGTTGGTTATTGGTCGGAGAGCCGTCTCGGTCATGTCTACGTGTCTCCCGAACCCGTAGGGTCTACACACTTAAGGTTCGGTGACGCTAGGGTTGTAGAGATATTAGTATGCAGCAACCCGAAAGTTGTTTAGAGTCCCGGATGAGATCCAGGACGTCACGAGGAGTTCCGGAATGGTCCGGAGGTGAAGAATTATATATAGGAAGTGTAGTTTCGGCCATCGGGAAGGATTCGGAGTCACCGGTATTGTACTGGGACCACCGGATGGGTCCCGGGGGTCCACCGGGTGGGGCCACCCATCTCGGAGGGCCCCGTGGGCTGAAGTGGGGAGGGAACCAGCCCCTAGTGGGCTGGTGCACCCCCCTTGGCCCCCCTGCGCCTAGGGTTGGAAACCCTAGGGTGGGGGGCCGCCTCCACTTGCCTTGGGGGGCAAGCCTCCCCCTTGGCTGTCGCCCCCCTAAGGAGATCCCATCTCCTAGGGCCGGCGCCCCCCAGGGGGCCTATATAAAGGGGGGGAGGGCAGCCGCACCTGAAGTCTTGGCGCCTCCCTCTCCCCTGCTACACCTCTCCCTCTCGTAGAAGCTCGGCGAAGCCCTGCTGCGATCACTGCTGCATCCACCACCATGCCGTCGTGCTGCTGGATCTTCATCAACCTCTCCTTCCCCCTTGCTGGATCAAGAAGGAGGAGACGTCATCCGCTCCGTACGTGTGTTGAATGCGGAGGTGCCGTCCGTTCGGCACTTGGTCATCGGTGATTTGGATCACGGCGAGTACGACTCCATCATCCCCGTTCTCTTGAACGCTTCCGCTCGCGATCTACAAGGGTATGTAGATGCACTCTCCTCTCGTTGCTAGTTGACTCCATAGATTGATCTTGGTGAAATGTAGGAAATTTTTTTGTTTTCTGCAACGTTCCCCAACACCGAGGGCTTCATCGACTCAGCAAGCGGTAGCCGACTCCAACCTGTCGCCTCCCGGCTCAACCGCCCTCGTGCAAGTAGCAGTCCTAGCAGTCGAAGAGATAGCAGCACCTTTATGGGCTCAGCCCGTCCTCAACTTTCTGGTGAACAAAGAGCTGCCGACTGATTAGATCTCGGCCCGACAAGTGCAACGTCGGGCAGCAGCATACACCATTGTTAACAGAAAACTTGTGAGGCGCAGTGTCACCGGTGTGTACCAGCGCTGCATGGAGCCGGAGAAAGGCCAAGCAATCCTCAAAGATATCCACCAAGGCGAGTGTGGTCACCACGCGGCTTCAAGATCACTTGTTGCCAAAGCTTTCCGCCATGGTTTTTTCTGGCCGACTGCTCTAGAGGATGCCAAAGACTTGGTCCAGAAATATAAAGGGTGCCAGAAGTTCCGCTCCAAGCCACATCTGCCAGCTTCTGCACTCAAGACTATCCCCATTGCCTGGCCCTTTGCCATCTGGGGGATGGATATGGTGGGACCATTCAAGACAGCACGCGGCGGCATGACTCATTTGCTTGTCGCCGTGGACAAATTCCCCAAGTGGATAGAAGCAAAGCCAATCAAGAAGTTGAATGGTTTGACTGCTGTAACTTTCATCGCTGACATCACCATTCGGTATTGGCATACCACACAACATCATCACCGACAACGGCACAAACTTTGCCAAAGGCGCCTTGGCTCGTTTCTGCACGACGCAGGGCATCCGACTGGACTTAGCGTCCGTTGCCCATCCGCAGTTAAACGGCCAAGTGGAGCGAGCAAACAGCCTCATTTTGTCCGGCATCAAGCCCCGGCTGGTCGAACCTCTGGAGCGTTCGCCCGTCTGCTGGCTCGACGAGTTGTCGGCTGTCCTCTGGAGCCTGCGCACAACTCTGAATAAGTCAACCGGCTTCACACCTTTCTTCCTCGTCTATGGTGCCGAAGCCATCATCCCGACAGACATAGAATTCGACTCCCCTTGAGTCACCATGTACACCGAAGAGGAGGCCAAAGAAGCATGAGAAGACGGCATCGATCTGCTGGAAGAGGGCCGGCTGTTGGCACTCAGCCGGTCCACCATCTACCAGTAGAGTCTACGCCAGTACTACAACCGGAAGGTCAAGCCAAGATCCTTCCAAGAGGGAGACCTTGTGCTCCGGCTGATCCAGCGAACAGCCGACGAGCACAAGCTCTCGGCACCTTGGGAAGGCCCCTTCATCATCAGCAAAGTTCTGGGCAATGACTCCTACTACCTGATCGATGCTCAGAAGCCCAGAGCACGCAAAAGAGACGACTCCGGCAAGGAGACAGAGCGGCCATGGAATGCAAATCTCCTCCGAAGATTTTACAGTTGATGCAGTATGTACCATGCTACCTTTTGTATTAAGTACGAAGAATCCGGGTCCCCCAAGAAGAGCTCGGGAACTACCCTCTTTTATCTATATGATAAGTATTATGCCTATGAATGTGTTATTTCATTTTTCCACCTAGCACCGGGTTCGATCAGTCGGCCCGGGGGCTCGCCGCCTTGTACTATGTAATGCTTCCTGCAGCCGGACAAGTAGTGTGTTGGCACTTAAACCTTCTCCTGCCAAGGCCGCAGCTCACAGAGCGATTGTCCGGTAGGCAGGGGTTAAAGGAAAAAAAAGCGTGACCACATGAAAAATGGCTAAGGACCAAAAATCATGTACATAGTTCAAGCCGGTTTCCCGCCTCACCGGCCGGCTGATGAGCAGCCGGCCGACCGGCTTCTACTTAACTTGCTAACACTCTAGTCGGCTAAGTACTTGCCCTCCCGAAAGTGTCCAAGTACTTGACCCATCCACAGTCCGCATAGTGGCTGTTCGGCTGGCAAGGTGGCAACCAAGGGAGGGCGGCAAAGGAAAAAGCCAAAGAGCAGAAAGCAAGAAAAGATGGAACTCGGCAAAAATATTTACATATCAAAAGGCCCTTGGCCAGCATTCAACAGAGTTTTAAATACACCCCTCGGGTGGAATTGTGCAAATTTAACAAAGTTTGTCGAGACTGGTAAAGCGGGGAAAGTAAAGATAAGACGGCAGCCTAGGGAGCAGCTGAGGGGGCCGGCTGGTTGGCGGAGTCGGTGGTGCCGGTTGGTGGAGTGGACGGCTGGTCAGTCTCCGCTTGGTCGCCTCCAGCAGCAGTCGGCGTGCTCGAACGCGGCTCGTTGCTCGAGGCACGGTCAAGCTGAGGCTGGCCATCCGCTTCGACCTTTGGCGCATCTTCTCCGCTTTCCTCGCCCTCCTCGCCTTCTCCCTCGTCGCTGGAGTCGATCACCTCGGCCAAGTCCTTGTCGTCCTCCGGGTTTAGCCCAAGCCAATATGGTGGCACCTCGGCACCATTCTCAGTCAGCTCTGGGATGAAGATGCTGGTGTTGGTGTACTCGGCGATCGCCGCCACCCGTTTGACAAGATCACGCTCTACCGCCACCAACTCCTCCTGGGCTTCCTGCCGAAATGTGGTCAACTAGGCTAGATTTAGCCCAGGGTACCACGCCTTGACGAACTCCAAGGCCCGGCGTGCTCTAGCCCGGGATAAGGAACCTTTCCAAGCCTCAAGGTGGCCGGCCACCACCTCCAGCCAGTCGGCAGTCCGACTGGGACGCGGGGCTGGCATGTCTGGCCAGAGGGCGGAGATCGCCTGGGCCCCGACATGCTGAAGATGACGCAACATCCGATGAGCCGGACGAAGGCGGGCCTGGATGCTGAGAAGCTTCTCGCTAAGGTTCCTCGCGATAAGCCTCAATAGCTTGGTTGGCGGCGCTAGAGTGGCCAGGGAAGAAGTCTGCACCAGCAGAAAGCAAGTAAGGCAGAAGTCAGAAGCTAGAAGCCGGCCTGGTCAGCAGCCGGCGGCTCGAAGAAAGAAAAAAGAAGAAGCTTACCATCAACCATGTCTTCAATACTACCGAAGCCGGAGTCAGTAGCATCTCTTTGTCGGCCCAGGAAGAGCGTTCGGTCTCGAACTCGGCAAGGAGATTGGACTCTTTCACCTCCACCTCCTTCTGAGCCTTCTGGAGAAGCTCCGCCTGCTCCGCCAGTTGCGTGACCAGCCGGTCACGCTCCTCAGCCAGCTTGCTGCACTCTGCCTCCTTAGCACGCAACGCGGCGTTGCCTTCGCCCAGCTGCTGCTGCAGGACGGTGTTGGCCTCTGCAAAAGTAAAGGAAGAAAAAGACATCAACAATCAACAAGGAATAAGTACATTTGTCAGGGAGATCCGGCCCGACTGCTCAACAGTCGGCCCAAATCTCGGGGACTACATCCTGCGGGTGCGCTGTCGCGCCCCTGCAGAGAAAGAAGTTATCAACAATCAGCAAAGAGGAAATGCAGTTGCTGGAGAGATCCAGCCCGACTGCTCGGCAGTCGGCCCGAATCTCGGGGACTACAGCCCGCGGGTGCGCTAGTGCGCCCCCGCAGGAAAAGAAGATGAAGACTTATTCTGGCTTTCTGACAAGTCGGCGGTCCGCTGGTCCAGCTCTCGGACGTTGGAGTTAAAGGTGGCCACACGAAGGTTATGATAGTCCTATAGTGAAGATATCAGACAACTTTAGCACTTGGAACTTGCCAATTAAAGTTCCGAGCCGCCTACTCGGCAGCCGGCCCGAAACTCGGGGGCTACACCCAGTGGGTGCGCTGGCGCACCCCATAGAGAAGTACAAGAATCAAAAACGAAGAAGTAAGAAACATACCCGAATGGTTGCTCGCGAATCCAAGAACGCCTTGTTGCAATGCTTGAGAGTGTCGGCCTCGGCTCGGAGCTTGGCCTGGACGTCTAGGACCGCCTTGTTTAAGGCTCCCGTCCCGCCTCCCCGCACCCAGTCAGCGGGCGTGGCGCTGGTCGCTTCGGCATCTGGGACTGGCGAGCTAGCGGCCCCGGCTTCCAGTGGTCGTGCCGCTGAGCCTGCCTTTGCAAGGCGACGACACGTTGGTGTGAGGGCCTCAGGAGTCGGGCCCGTCGCCACCTCGTTTCCGGCTGGTGGCACCGGTGGGGCGGCCGGCTGCTTGTCTCGCACCCCTCCTGATGGCGGTGGCGGTGGCACGTCCATGTGCGGCATGGCGACGTCGCCGCTCTCCCGCTCCATGTTCGGGTGCCCGTCGCCGGCTCCCCCAGTCGGTGCCGTGAACTCTGGTGGAGGCGGCGCGGAGTTTAGGGGAACGATGAATAGCGGCTCCTGGCGGCGCGCGGCTTCTTCAAGCCGCTTCTTTGCTACGGCATCAGCCTCGGCCTCCGCCAGCTTCTTCAGCGCGGCGGCCTCCGCCTTGTCAGCCTCCACCTTCTCTAGACGGGCGGCTTCCTGCTCCTCACGCGCCTCCCGCGCATTCGCTCCTGCGCCTCCCGGAGGTCGGCAGCCTAATCAATTCGCCGGGTGGTGGTGGAGGTCTTCGTCGACCCAATGACGGAGGCGGTGGCCGACTTCTCAAGAGAGAGCGGGGCCCTAAGTCAAAGAAAATAAAGCAAGAAAGCTTAGACAGAATCAGCAAGAAAGTAAAAGCATAGGAAAAGATACTTACGCCGACACCATGCGAGGCGCCTTCGGGAGCTTCTGAAACTTGGCCGCCTTCGCTGCGGCCTCCTTCCGCCTGGTCGCAGCGGTCGGGTTCTTGGCCTTCTTCGGCGCGCTGCCAAACAAGACGACGCCCTGTTTATGCTTACGCATGCCGCCTCGAGCAGTCGGCTCGGTGGAGGGGCCCGCGTCCGTCTTACCGGCGCCTCGCGCAGGGCACGACTCGTCTTCCTCATCTTCATCATCGGGCCAAGTCTCGATGCCGCCCCCTTCTTCGGAGCCACCTGCTCCATCACCACCGCCTATAGCGTTGTCCTCCAAGGCGTCCGCCCCCAAGTCGGGGTCGTCCACGTCGCTCGCCTCCCAGTCCAGCTGGTAGTCTCCACCCGGCCCGACCATGGCGACCGTCGCCAGAGACATGTAGATCTGCGTCCAAAAGATCGATTGTTCAAGAGCAAGATCAAGACCAAGACAAGTACTAAAAAGAAAGAGTTAAAGAACTTATAGCAGGCGGCGGGTTGGCGCGGGAGTATGGCCGCTTGCCAAACCGCCATGACCCCTCCGACAGCTTGAGGTCGGCGATCTCGTTCACCATCCGGGCCACCTCGGCAGTCGACATGTCCCTCGTGCACATCCGGCTCAGGTCGCGGTGCCCACTCATCCGACAGATCAGATGAGGCCGGCCTTGGAGCGGGAGAACCCAACGCTCGACAAAGTCAACCAGCAGGTCGGATGCCACGAGGCCCTCCGCCTCCGTCAGCACCCAGAGCTGGTTGATGGCGGCAGCGGCGTCGACCGATATGGGCTTCGGCTTATAGCCCCAGTTGGCCCGAGGCTCAGCCAGGGGGCCGGCTTCGTAGGGCAGCAAGTTGATGAAGTCGATTGCCGGGTCGATGTTCTGCACATAGAAATATGATTTCTGCCACAGTTTCACCGACCGTGACAGCTTGATGGCGGGGAAGACGTTCTTCGGTGACGGCTGGTGCACCGCGACGAAGGCACCGCACTGGGC
The DNA here is from genome assembly GCF_056163025.1 of Triticum urartu. Taxonomy (NCBI): domain Eukaryota; kingdom Viridiplantae; phylum Streptophyta; class Magnoliopsida; order Poales; family Poaceae; genus Triticum; species Triticum urartu. Next base: position 60,670,559 of record NC_141877.1, on the reverse strand, counting down.
TGCCTTCTCCTTGGCGGAGGTGCCCAGTTTGGTGTAGAAGAAGGCTCCCCACAACTCGATGGTGGGGAGGATGCCAAGGTAGCCCTCGCACGCTGTGACAAAGGTGAACAACAGCGTCACGGTGTTGGGCATCAAGTGGTGCGGCTGAAGATGGTAGAATTCCATGAAGGAGCGGAAGAATTCACTCGCCGGCAGGCCGAAGCTGTGGAGGAAATGCAAGCGGAAGACGACCCGCTCGCCTCCTTGTGGCGCCGGCGAGATCTCCTCCTTCGGCGGCACGCGCACCTTGACGAAACCCTCGCCGGGCAACCGCCGTGTGGCGCGGAGGAAGGAGAGATGGTCGTAGATCACGAGCGAGCCATCCTAGTCCCCTCCCTTCTCGCATGTCATGGAGACCGATCAGGATCGAGCGAGAAGCTTGGGGCGGGGAAGCCTAACGGCGGCAAGCTGCGGCGGCGCCTCGGCGGAGCATGAAGTTAAGGAAGCAGCATGGGAAGGAAGAAGATGGAAATGGCGAAGGGAGAGGAGGGCGCGCATGCTCCACCGCTCCCCCTCCTCCCCTTACTTATAGCCCTCGGGCTACGAAGCCGAGGGGGCGGGGCGTGGGATCATGGGATTAACTGCGCCCACGACCCCACGACCCCACATTTATTTCGCAAGTTACTGCGCAGTAACTCCCCTCGGAATCGCAACCGCTTGCCTCGGCCGCAGCGGATCCACCCCCGCGCTGAGGCCCGATAGTGGCGGGCCCATCCCGCTGTCATGTCCCATCGTGAGCGTGGGTTGGCAGGCTAGCCCTGCTCGCTGGCGCCGCGTGGCGTACTAGTAGCGGGCGGCAGGCCTAGAGGCTTAGCAAGCACGCCACCTGGTTCCCGCCTTGGCATTTCGAAATTCTCAGACGAGCCCGCCTGGTCATGGCCGACTCCCGGAAGCCGGCACGCCAGGGGGCGGACTAAGCATTTCGCAAGAGCACACAGAGAAGGAAACTATTGAGGCTTCTGAACTTATCAGCCGCGACGCCTCACCAGCTTCGGGGACTACCGTCGGAGTAATGGGCCATGGGTAGCCTAACCCGAGTCCCTGATCCTTTCAAGACATTGGGCCGACTGCACCCCACAAACGTCCAGAATGAAGCGCCGCCTTCTGGTGGCCAGCTGGCTCAAGTGGCCAGCTGTCGGAAGACGGCCAAGCTCCAGAAGACGGCACCAAGACGGGCCGACTCCTAGCAGGCGGCCTCTAGAGAGGCCGAGTCCTAGGAGGCGGCCCACGGTGCCCTCATTAAGAAGACAAGACAGAATGTGGCTACAATGTAGCCCGTCACCCCCATATCCAGGGCAAGGTGTGGCTAAATTGCCCCGTACCGGCGGAGATCTCCGCACGACGCGGCACTGTTGCCACTCCACCCTTTGACGTCACTCCTGACAGGTGGAGCCCTGTGCCCACGACAGCCTGTCGGTACGGCCTGCAGGCGGCGGGCCCTACCAGGCAGCGAGAGCCTGGAAGACAGCGGAAGCCCGACCAGTCGGACCCAAGGGAGGCCGGCATCTAGTAGGCGGCCCACTCCTCCCTTGGGTATGTGCACCATTAACTACATAAGACGCGGTGTGGCTACAGAGATCTCCCACCAGGCAGCGGGACTGTAGCGACGCTCCCATGACCAAGCATGCGTCATTAGCATTGCGGCTACAGTAGTTAGCCGCCGACCAGACCCGTAAGCGGCGGAGGCAGCCTGTCAGCTCCGTACCGGACCAGTCGGCGGGGCCCACCAGGCGGCGGAGAAGATGATGACCAGAGACACTAACAGCTGGGTTCTACTCCCAGCCAGATTACCATTGTACCCCTGGGGGGTAGGCCTATATAAACCCCCAGGGCACCGATGCAAAGGGTTCCCAACCTGTTAGAACTAGACTCACACATAGAGAGAGAGAGGGGAGAGCTAGCATTGCTTTCTCCTACCTCTAGCATACAGCTCGAGGAGCACCATTGTACTCACTAGTGCCTTAGTGATCATGTGGAGACCCCGCAGAGTAGGACTAGGGGTGTTATCTCCTAGGAGAGCCCCGAACCTGGGTAAAGTGCGTCAGTGTTCGTGTCTACGCCTCATCTCGCTTCCAGGCACCGGCGATGTTCTACTCACTCCCACCATGATAAGCCATCCTTTGGCATGTGTCGAACCCAACCCCCGACATTTTCACTTGTACATGACGTGCACTAGACAAAGGAAAGTGTCAACACCTCTTGTCGGTGTTAAAAAGGAAAAACAAAGAGATCCCTCCGCTGGCCACCACCGCGCTATGGGCGTCCACCCTCCCATGGCCTCGTGCCCCTTGCTTTCGTGTGAATTGCCGCCGAAATCCACCAACGCGTCGCCCCCGATGGAGAAAAAAAAGCTTGGGGATGACAAAGAACCACCGGGTCCATGTGCTGCCTGCAACCACACCAATGGTGTCCGGCGTGGCCACCGCATCGCCATCAATGGCAGGCCACCTTCCCGCTGCACCTATTGGAGGCAAACGGTCTCGAAAGCTGACGACGACGGCTTCGGCGCTCGTCGAGGCAGCCGCCAAGAAGAAGACAAAGAAGATCGTGACATCGGATCATCCAAAGCCTACGCCTCGTGCGGCAACTCCGGTTGCCCCTACGGCGACTGCTCCGGCGCGAGTGACGGCCTCGGCTGGCAACAAAAACATGGCGGCCAAGTGCTCGATGAAATGCCAACAAGGTAAAAACCTTGTGTCCCGTTGGAATTCGATAGTGATTGTTTGCGATCGGTAGTGATGGTTTATAGTGCTTGCTTTGACATTGTAGAGCAGGGATGAGGACGGCCAAATTTATCGCATCGTTGGAGTCCTCGGCCACCCTTGGCCTTGATGATCACAACTAAGGTGACTCGTTTTTCGATCATTTGGCCACCCAATACACGGAGGAGGCCGAGGAAGTGGTGACCGAGGAGGTGGTGGTGACGTTGATTTCTTTGACGATGACCTCGTTTGAGTGGTGGTGGCCGAGAGGGTGGTGGTGCATGCCAAAGATTGGCTCGATCCACAACATATACATGGTATGTTTGTGGTGATTTTGAATCAAACATTGTGTATGAAGTGATGTCTTTTGGGTGAACTTCGCATGTCTAAATTTGAAAAATGCAGGGATGAAACTTTATGTTATGACGATTATTGCTATCCATGGTTTCATTTGAATGATTTTAAGATATGTATTGTGTAGTGTTTGAAGTTGGTGTGGCTAGGACACAAAATCGAGACAATTTTATGTTTACTCCACTAACTTTTAGGAGACAATTTTATGTTCACTCCACTAATTTTAGGAGATCGGGTAGGTGCGGCCACCCTTAGTGGAGTAAAATTTTACTCCAGTAACTTCACTCCGCCGTTTACTCTCTTAAGTTTTAGAGGATCGGTTAGAAATGCCCTCATAGCCAATTCGAATTACAAGCTAAACCATGCTGGCTGAAGCCACCTTCCTTCCTAGCCAAGCAAGAACAATGAAGACGACAACTACTTATCCATTGTTACACCCTTAGCGGGCCTAGTTCAGGCTTGCAAGCCACTAGGGTGGTTTCTTCGAACGGATGGGCCAAGCAGTTGGCCCATGAGTTGAATGAGTGTTGTTTCCCGCCATGGCTGACTCTTCTTCTTCATCACAGTCTGCCCTTAGGCTGCTGGCATCCCCCCTCCATTGAGAGTCGGCTTGACACCAAGCCGGAGCTAGAGGAGACTTTTGCTTGAGTGAGTCAAGGTCTTCCCAGGTTGCATCTTGAAGTGAGGAGCCACTCCATTCCACAAGCGATTGGGCAACAATGCGATCTCCTCGATGACGAACACGATGCTGCAGTAGTTTCACTGGAATATGAAGATGAGCTAAGTTAGATGGTAAGGAAGCAAGTACCTGAGACTGAGGTTTAACGAACTGCTTGAACTGTGAAACATGGAACATGAGGTGGATTCTGCTGCTCTCATGAAGTTGCAGCCGATAGGCTACTTCTCCAATGTGCTTGATGATTTTATATAGGCCACAAAATTTGAACGACAACTTGTGGTTGGCACAATTGACCATTGAAGATTGCACATAAGGTTGCAATTTTAGAAATCAGAGAAATCCTTTATGTTGTATTCTTGTCAGCATAAGCCTTCATACGCTGTTGTGTTCTCAATAGACATTGCCTGACAGATTGATTGATCAACTCCCTATCTTCAAGACATTGCTGCAGATCTAGTTCTCCAATAGTATCAGAAGGAGAGATACCAAAGTATCGTGGTGCATGTCCATATAAAACCTCAAAGGGAGATTTTCCTACAGCCGAGTGCTAATTTGTATTGTATGAGAACTCGTATAGAGATCCATTTGTGCCACTTCTTTGGGTGAGCACTAAGAAAACAAAGAAGAAAACACTGCACTTGTTGGTTTACTCTCTCAGTTTGGCAATCTGTTTCAAGGTGATATGCTGAACTCATGTTTAACTCTACCCCTATCCTTTTAATTAGATGCTGCCAAAAATCACTTGTGAACACTAGGTCTATGTCTGAAACTATCAAGCTTGGCATGCCATGCAACTTGTAAACATTATGCAGGAAGATCTCAACTATTTTGATACTCCCTCCTTCCATCTATATAGGGCCTAATGCGTTTTTTGAGGCTAACTTTGACCAAATGTTAGAGCAATAATATATGACATGCAACTTACACAAAGCATAACGTCAAGTTTGTATGTTAAAGGAGCTTCCAATGATATAATTTTCAGATTATACATCTCATGTACTATTAATCTTGTCAATAGTCAAAGGCGGTCTTTAAAAATGCATTAGGCCCTATATAGATGGAAGGACGGAGTAGCATTGTAGGGGTGTTTCATTGGAATGAACTGCCCATTGATGTCTACTACACAACCTTCTTCTTGTAGACATTGTTGGGCCTCCAAGTGCAGAGGTTTGTAGGACAGTAGCAAATTTCCCTCAAGTGGAAGACCTAAGGTTTATCAATCCGTAGGAGGCGTAGGATGAAGATTGTCTCTCTCAAGCAACCCTGCAACCAAATAACAAAGAGTCTCTTGTGTCCCCAACACACCAAATACAATGGTAAATTGTATAGGTCCACTAGTTCGGCGAAGAGATGGTGATACAAGTGGTATATGGACGGTAGATAAAGGTTTTTGTAATCTAAAAATATAAAAAACAGCAAGGTAACTAATTATAAAAGTGAGCTAAAACGGTATTGCAATGTGTTGAAACAAGGCCTAGGGTTCATACTTTCACTAGTGCAAGTCCTCTCAACAATAATAACATAATTGGATCACATAACTATCCCTTAACATGCAACAAAGAGTCACTCCAAAGTCACTAATAGCGGAGAACAAACGAAGAGATTATGGTAGGGTACGAAACCACCTCAAAGTTATTCTTTCCAATCAATCCGTTGGGCTATTCCTATAGGTGTCACAAACAACCCTAGAGTTAGTACTAGAATAACACCTTAAGACACAAATCAACCAAAACCCTAATGTCACCTAGATACTCCAATGTCACCTCAAGTATCCGTGGGTATGATTATACGATATGCATCACACAATCTCAGATTCATCTATTCAACCAACACATAGAACCTCAAAGAGTGCCCCAAAGTTTCTACCAGAGAATCATGACGAAAACGTGTGCCAACCCCTATGCATAGGTTCATGGGAGGAACCCGCAAGTTGATCACCTACACATACATCAAGTGAATCACGTGATATCCCATTGTCACCACCGATATCCACAGCAAGACATACATCAAGTGTTCTCAAATCTTTAAAGACTCAATCCGATAAGATAACTTCAAAGGGGAAACTCAATCCATTACAAGAGATTAGAGGGGGAGGAGAAACATAAGATCCAACTATAATAGCAAAGCTCGCGATACATAAAGATCGTGCCAAATCAAGAACACGAGAGAGAGAGATCAAACACATAGCTACTGGTACATACCCTCAGCCCTGAGGGAGAACTACTCTCCCCTCGTCATGGAGAGCACCGGGATGATGAAGATGGCCACCAGAGAGGGATTGCCCCCTCCGGCAGGGTGCCGGAACGGGTCTAGATTGGCTTTCGGTGGCTACGGAGGCTTCTGGTGGTGGAACTCCCGATCTATTGTGTTCCCCGATGTTTTCAAGGTATATGGAGATATATAGGCGGAAGAAATACGTCAGGGGGGCCATGAGGGGCCCACGAGGGTGGAGGGGACGCCCAGGGGGGTGGGTGCGCCCCCTGCCTCGTGGCCACCTCGTAGATCCCCTGACATGCACTCCAACTCTTCTGGGCTTCTTTCCTTCCAAAAATGAGTTCCGTGAAGTTTTAGGTCAATTGGACTCCGCTTGATTTTCCTTTTCTTCGAAACCCTAAAACAAGGTAAAAAAAAGAAACTAGCACTGGGCTCTGGGTTAATAGGTTAGTCCCAAAAATGATATAAAAGTGTATAATAAAGCCCATAAACATCCAAAACAGTAGATAATATAGCATGGAGCAATCAAAAATTATAGATACGTTGGAGACGTATCAGCATCCCCAAGCTTAATTCCTGCTCGTCCTCGAGTAGGTAAATGATAAAAACAGAATTTTTTATGCGGAGTGCTACTTGGCACAATTTCAATGTAATTCTTCTTAATTTTGGCATGAATATTCAGATCCGAAATATCTAAGACAAAAATTCATACTGACATAGAAATAATAATACTTCAAGCATACTAACTAAGCAATTATGCCTCTTCAAAATAACATGGCCAAAGAAAGTTATCCCTACAAAATCATATAGTCTGGCTATGCTCCATCTTCACCACACAACATATTTAAATCATGCACAACCCCGATGACAAGCCAAGCAATTGTTTCATACTTTTGATGCTCTCAAACTTTTTCAATCTTCACGCAATATATGAGCATGAGCCATGGACATAGCACTATAGGTGGAATAGAATGGTGGTTGTGGAGAAGACAAAAAGGAGAAGATAGTCTCACATCAACTAGGCGTATCAACGGGCTATGGAGATGCCCATCAGTAGATATCAATGTGAGTGAGTAGGGATTTCCATGCAACAGATGCACTAGAGCTATAAGTGTATGAAAGCTCAACAAAAGAAACTAAGTGGGTGTGCATCCAACTTGCTTGCTCACGAAGACCTAGGGCATTTTGAGGAAGCCCATCATTGGAATATACAAGCCAAGTTCTATAATGTAAAATTCCCACTAGTATATGAAAGTGACAACATAGGAGACTCTCTATCATGAAGATCATGGTGCTACTTTGAAGCAAAAGTGTGGTAAAAGGATAGTAGCATTGTCCCTTCTCTCTTTTTCTCTCATTTTTTTTATTTGTGCCTTCTCCTTTTTTATGGCCTCTTTTCTCTTTTTTCGGCTTCTTTGGCCTCTTTTATTTATTTATTTTCGTCCGGAGTCTCATCCCGACTTGTGGGGGAATCATAGTCTCCATCATCCTTTCCTCACTGGGACAATGCTCTAATAATGATGATCATCACACTTTTATTTACTTACAACTCAAGAATTACAACTCGATACTTAGAACAAGATATGACTCTATATGAATGCCTCCGGCGGTGTACCGGGATGTGCAATGACTCATGAGTGACATGTATGAAAGAATTATGAACGGTGGCTTTGCCACAAATACGATGTCAACTACATGATCATGCAAAGCAATATGACAATGATGAAGCGTGTCATAAACGGAACGGTGGAAAGTTGCATGGCAATATATCTCGGAATGGCTATGGAAATGCCATAATAGGTAGGTATGGTGGCTGTTTTGAGGAAGGTATATGGTGGGTGTATGATACCGGCGAAAGGTGCGTGGTATTAGAGAGGCTAGCAAAGGTGGAAGGGTGAGAGTGCGTATAATCCATGGACTCAACATTAGTCATAAAGAACTCATATACTTATTGCAAAAATCTACAAGTTATCAAAGCAAAGTATTATGCGCATGCTCCTAGGGGGATACATTGGTAGGAAAATACCATCACTCGTCCCCGACCGCCACTCATAAGGAAGACAATCAATAAATAAATCATGCTCCGACTTCATCACATAACGGTTCACCATACGTGCATGCTACGGGAATCACAAGCTTTAACACAAGTATTTCTCAAATTCACAACTACTCAACTAGCATTACTCTGATATTATGACCTCCATATCTCAAAACAATCATCAAGCATCAAACTTCTCTTAGTATTCAAAACACTCATAAGAAAAATTTAGTAATCTTGAATACCTAGCATATTATGATTTTAAGAAAATTACCATGCTATTTAAGACTCTCAAAATAATCTAAGTGAAGCATGAGAGTTCATCTATTTCTTCAAAATAAAACTACCACCATGCTCTAAAAGATATAAGTGAAGCACTAGAGCAAACGACAAACTACTCCGAAAGATATAAGTGAAGATCAATGAGTAGTCAAATGATTATGCAACTATGTGAAGACTCTCTCTCATTTAATAATTTCAGATATTGATAATTTATTCAAACAGCAAGCAAAGCAAAATAAAATGACATCTAAGAATAGCAAACATCATGTGAAGAAGCAAAAACTTAGGATCAACCGAAACTAACCGATAGTTGTTGAAGAAGAAAGGTGGGATGCCAACCGGGGCATCCCCAAGCTTAGAAGCTTGAGACTTCTTGAAATATTATCTTGGTATGCCTTGTGCATCCCCAAGCTTGAGCTTTTGTGTCTCCTTAATTCCTCTCATATCACGGTCTCTCTAAATCTCAAAAGCTTCATCCACATAAAACTCAACAAGGACTCGTGAGATAAGTTAGTATAAACCATTGCCAAAACCTTATCATACTCTACTGTAGCAAATCACTAAAATTATTATTCAACATTGCATACTAAATGCCTCTGCATATTTAATATTCCTATCCTCAAATAGAATCATTAAAGAAGCAAACATATGCAAACAATGCAAACCTAACAGCAATCTGCCTAAACAGGACAGTCTGTAAAGAATGCAGCAACATCCATACTTCCCTAGCTCCAAAAATTATGAAATAAAATTACCACTATAGTAAATTTATCATAGCTTAATATGCAAAAGGTTTCAACATTTTATCACATTCTTACTTTTCTAGGGAATTATTGCAACAGCGGTAAACTTTCTGTTTTCAAACACAAACATGAAGACTTGTAAAATAGGCATAGTAAAGACTATCAATGCCACTTTTATTGAAATAAAAGATGCAAAACATTGTCCTAAATAACAAAAAGCAAATCCTAACAAAATAAATTGACGCTCCAAGCAAAACACATATCATGTGGTAAATAAAAATATAGCTCCAAGTAAAGTTACCGATGAACGAAGACAAAAGAGGGGATGCCTTCCGGGGCATCCCCAAGCTTACGCTCTTGGTTGTCCTTGAATATTACCTTGGGGTGCCTTGGGCATCCCCAAGCTTAGGCTCTTGCCACTCCTTATTCCATAGTCCATCGAATCTTTACCCAAAACTTGAAAACTTCACAACACAAAACTTAACAAAAAACTCGTAAGCTCCGTTAGTATAAGAAAGTAAATCACCACTTCAAGGTACTGTAATGAACTCATTCTTTATTTATATTTGTGTTAAACCTACTGCATTCCAACTTGTCTATGGTTTATAAACTATTTTACTAGCCATAGATTCATCAAAATAAGTAAACAACACATGAAAAACAGGATCTATCAAAAACAGAACAGTCTGTAGTAATCTGGATCAAACGTATACTTCTAGGACTCATAAAATTCTAAAATAAATTGCTGGACGTGAGGAATTTATCTATTAATCATATTCAAAAATAATTAACTAAATAGCACTCTCCAATAAAAAATTGCAGCAATTCTCGTGAGCGCTAAAGTTTCAGTTTTTTACAGCATGATCGCAAAGACTTTCCCCAAGTCTTCCCAAAGGTTCTACTTGGCACAAACACTAATTAAAAGCATAAAACCACATCTAAACAGAGGCTGGATGAATTATTTATTACTAAACAGGAACAAAATTCAAGGAAAAAGAACAAAGTTGGGTTGCCTCCCAACAAGCGCTATCGTTTAACACCCCTAGCTAGGCATGATGATTTCAATGATGCTCACATAAAGGATAAGAATTGAAGCATAAAGAGAGCATCATGAAGAATATGACTAACACATTTAAGTCTAACCCACTTCCTATGCATAGGGATTTTGTGAGCAAACAACTTATGGGAACAATAATCAACTAGCATAGGAAGGCAAAACAAGCATAACTTCAAAACTTTCAGCACATAGAGAGGAAACTTGATATTATTACAATTCCTACAAGCATATATTCCTCCCTCATAATAATTTTCAGTAGCATCATGAATGAATTCAACAATATAACCAGGACCTAAAGCATTCTTTTCATGATCTACAAGCATAGAAATTTTATTACTCTCCACATAAGCAAAGTTCTTCTCATTCGGAATAGTGTGAGTATCATAAGAGACTCGAATACTATAAATTGTTTCCACATTAAAAGAGTAATGTTCAGAAAAGGGGTAACCATAATCATGACAAGTTTTATAAATATAATCACTACTTTTTATAGCATAAGTATCATCACAATAATCATCATAGATAGGAGGCATGCTATCATCATTATAAATTTGCATATAAAAACTTGGGAGACTAAAAATATCATCTTAATTAAACGTAGCATCCCCAAGCTTGGGCCTTTTCATATCATAAGCATAATCACTCTCATCATTAATAGTATAGATAGCACCAATAGTATAGCAATTATCATATTCTTCCAAACAAGTGCCAAAAAGATTTTCAAGATCATAAGAAGTATCATTATCTTCCACAATTATATTTTCATGGGGGCATAATAGTAATAGGAGCAGCATTATTTGTGAGAGATATATTTTTACCTCTCTTACTTTTTCTTTTCTTCTTCTTCACCACATCATGTGTGGGTTCAATCCTATTTTTGGAGCTCCTTATTAATGAGATTGGTTGAATAGGAGGCTCTTCCTCATTACCTGATTCATCATAAGAAATAATAGGAGGGTATTGGGAAGTCTCTTCCCTTTCGTTAGCATTCTCTTCATCTTCTATTTGTTTTCTTTTCTTTATGTAATTGGCAATATAAGGATTTTCAATGCAATTCACTGCACAATACATATAAATTTCCTCTAGATCAAAGCCAAGAAGTTTGTAACATGCAAATTCTGGAAGATGATTAGTTATACATTTCATTTCTTCGTAACCATAAGCAAACTAAGTTCATTATGATGTGGAAGGGAAGTCACGTCATCACAATTTTTAGACACGATACGATCATGAAACAATTTGCATTGGGTATTGAAATGATCATGTTCATTACAAAGCTCACAAGTATGGCCAATATAATTTAAATTTTTAGCACATTCATCTAGCCTCTCTTGCAACAGTTTAGTTTCTAAGTGCTTATGCCTCTTGCAATATCTATCTTCCCTATTTGGTGTGTTCATACAAACCCAATGTACTCCACAAAATTGACATGTTTATAGGAGACATTTTCATCATAAGTAGTGCAATCATCATTACTATCATGAATATTCAAAGAATTCGTACTAACAACATTGCAATCATGCTCATCATTCAAATATTTAGTGCCAAATTTTTTATAGATTTCTTCTTCTAGCACTTGAGCACAATTATCCTTTCCATCATACTCACGAAATATATTAAAAAGGTGAAGCGTATGAGACAAACTCAATTCCATTTTTTTATAGTTTTCTTTTATAAACTAAACTAGTGATAAAACAAGAAACCAAAAGACTCGATTGCAAGATCTAAAGATTTACCTTTAAGCACTCACCTCCCCGGCAACGGAACCAGAAAAGAGCTTGATGTCTACTACACAACCTTCTTCTTGTAGACGTTGTTGGGCCTCCAAGTGCAGAGGTTTGTAGGACAGTAGCAAATTTCCCTCAAGTGGATGACCTAAGGTTTATCAGTCCGTAGGAGGTGTAGGATGAAGATGGTCTCTCTCAAGCAACCCTGCAACCAAATAACAAAGAGTCTCTTGTGTCCCCAACACACCCAATACAATGGTAAATTGTATAGGTGCACTAGTTTGGCAAAGAGATGGTGATACAAGTGGTATATGGATGGTAGACAAAGGTTTTTGTAAGATGAAAATATAAAAACAGCAAGGTAACTAATGATAAAAGTGAGCTAAAACGGTATTCCAATGTGTTGAAACAAGGCCTAGGGTTCATACTTTCACTAGTGCAAGTCCTCTCAACAATAATACCATAATTGGATCACATAACTATCCCTCATCATGCAACAAAGAGTCACTCCAAAGTCACTAGTAGCGGAGAACAAACGAAGAGATTATGGTAGGGCACAAAACCACCTCAAAGTTATTCTTTCCAATCAATCCGTTGGGCTACTCCTATAGGTCTCACAAACAACCCTAGAGTTCGTACTAGAATAACACCTTAAGACACAAATCAACCAAAACCCTAATGTCACCTAGATACTCCAATGTCACCTCAAGTATCCGTGGGTATGATTACACGATATGCATCACACAATCTCAGATTCATCTATTCAACCAACACATAGAACCTCAAAGAGTGCCCCAAAGTTTCTACTAGAGAATCATGACGAAAACGTGTGCCAACCCCTATGCATAGGTTCATGGGCGGAACCCGCAAGTTGATCACCAAAACATACATCAAGTGAATCACGTGATATCCCATTGTCACCATAGATATCCACGGCAAGACATACATCAAGTGTTCTCACATCTTTAAAGACTCAATCCGATAAGATAACTTCAAAGGGGAAACTCAATCCATTACAAGAGAGTAGAGGGGGAGGAGAAACATAAGATCCAACTATAATAGCAAAGCTCGCGATACATCAAAATCATGCCAAATCAAGAACACGAGAGAGGGAGAGATCAAACACATAGCTACTGGTACATACCCTCAGCCCCGAGGGAGAACTACTCCCTCCTCGCATGGAGAGCACCGGGATGATGAAGATGGCCACTGGAGAGGGATTGCCCCCTCCGGCAGGGTGCCGGAACGGGTCTAGATTGGCTTTCGGTGGCTACGGAGGCTTCTGGCGACGGAACTCCCGATCTATTGTGTTCCCCGATGTTTTTAGGGTATATGGAGATATATAGGCGGAAGAAATACGTCAAGGGCCACGAGGGGCCCACGAGGGTGGAGGGCGCGCCCAGGGGGGTGGGCGCACTGCCTTGCCTCGTGGCCTCCTCGTAGATCCCCGAACGTGCACTCCAAGTCTTCTGGGCTTTTTTCCTTCCAAAAATGAGTTCCGTGAAGTTTCAGGTCAATTGGACTCCGTTTGATTTTCCTTTTCTTCGAAACCCTAAAACAAGGTGAAAAACAGAAACTGGCATTGGGCTCTGGGTTAATAGGTTAATCCCAAAATTGATATAAAAGTGTATAATAAAGCCCATGAACATCCAAAATAGTAGATAATATAGCATGGAGCAATCAAAAATTATAGATACGTTGGAGACGTATCATCCATACCTTGTAAAAAAATTAATTTACCTAAAGATTTCGAGACCACCAATCTATCACTACTGCCGCAAGAATGAGCCGCCAACGTTTTCACTTGTACATGATGTGCACTAGAAAAAGGAAAGTGTCAACACCTCTTGTCGGTGTTAAAAAGGAAAAACAAAGAGATCCCTTCCCTAGCGGCGACCGTCACCGCAGCCCCAGCGGCCACAACCTTTCGCTGGCCACCACCCTGCTGTCGGTGTGCAGATTGTCAATCTATGGACGGCCGGCGCCCCCGCGAACTCCCCCTCGACGGTGTCATGGATTATGGGGGTACTCATCACGTTGGCCTTTCATTAATGGGCCGGGCCGAGGACCACCGACAACCGAAGAATGGGCCACGTAAGCTATGGCCCTCAGTTTACTCAAGATGGAATGCTTTAAAGACTTTGCGTACACTTCAAGGCATATTGCTTCCGTTTAGGACTTGATGCAAGTTAGATTCATTCATGCGATCTTGAGGTAGATCATCATGTACTTGATGTCTACTACACAACCTTCTTCTTGTAGACGTTGTTGGGCCTCCAAGGGCAGAGGTTTGTAGGACAGTAGCAAATTTCCCTCAAGTGGATGACCTAAGGTTTATCAATCCGTAGGAGGCGTAGGATGAAGATGGTCTCTCTCAAGCAACCGTGCAACCAAATAACAAAGAGTCTCTTGTGTCCCCAACACACCCAAAACAATGGTAAATTGTATAGGTGCACTAATTTGGCGAAGAGACGGTGATACAAGTGGTATATGGATAGTAGATAATAGTTTTTGTAATCTAAAAATATAAAAACAGCAAGGTAACTAATGATAAAAGTGAGCGTAAATGGTATTGCAATGCGTTGAAACAAGGCCTAGGGTTCATACTTTCACTAGTGCAAGTTCTCTCAACAATAATAACATAATTGGATCACATAACTATCCCTCAACATGCAACAAAGAGTCACTCCAAAGTCACTAATAGCGGAGAACAAACGAATAGATTATGGTAGGGTACGAAACCACCTCAAAGTTATTCTTTCCAATCAATCCGTTGGGCTATTCCTATAAGTGTCACAAACAGCCCTAGAGTTCGTACTAGAATAACACCTTAAGACACAAATCAACCAAAACCCCAATGTCACCTAGATACTCCAATGTCACCTCAAGTATCCATGGGTATGATTATACGATATGCATCACACAATCTCAGATTCATCTATTCAACCAACACATAGAACCTCAAAGAGTGCCCCAAAGTTTCTACCGAAGAATCACGACGAAAACGTGTGCCAACCCCTCTGCATAGGTTCATGGGCGGAACACGCAAGTTGATCACCAAAACATACATCAAGTGAATCACATGATATCCCATTGTCACCACAGATACGCACGACAAGACATACATCAAGTGTTCTCAAATCTTTAACGACTCAATCCGATAAGATAACTTCAAAGGGAAAACTCAATTCATTACAAGAGAGTAGAGGGGGAGGAGAAACATAAGATCCAACTATAATAGCACAGCTCACGATACATCAAGATCATGCCAAATCAAGAACACGAGAGAGAGAGAGAGATCAAACACATAGCTACTGGTACATACCCTCAGCACCGAGGGAGAACTACTCCCTCCTCATCATGGAGAGCACCGAGATGATGAAGATGGCCACCAGAGAGGGATTCCCCCTTCGGCAGGGTGCCGGAACGGGTCTAGATTGGCTTTCGGTGGCTATGGAGGCTTCTGGCGGCGGAACTCCCGATCTATTGTGCTCTCCGATCGTTTTAGGGTATATGGATATATATAGGCGGAAGAAATACGTCAGGGGAGCCACGAGGGGCCCACGAGGGTGGAGGGCGCCCCCAGGGGGGTGGGCGCACCCCCTGCCTCATGGCTTCCTCGTTGCTTCCATTACGTACACTCCAAGTCTTCTGGATTGCTTCCGTTCCAGAAATAAGTTCCGTGAAGTTTCATGTCAATTGGACTGCGTTTGATTTTCCTTTTCTGCGATACTCTAAAACAAGGTAAAAACAGAAACTAGCACTGGGCTCTAGGTTAATAGGTTAGTCCCGAAAATAATATAAAAGTGGATAATAAAGCCCATAAACATCCAAAACAGATAATATAATATCATGGAACAATCAAAAATTATAGATACGTTGGAGACGTATCAGCATCCCCAAGCTTAATTCCTGCTCGTCCTCGAGTAGGTAAATGATAAAAACAGAATTTTTGATGTGGAATACTACCTAACATATTCATCATGTATTTCTCTTTATTGTAGCAAGAATATTCAGATCCATAATATTCAAGACAAAAGTTTAATATTGACATAAAAATAATAATACTTCAAGCATACTAACTAAGCAATCATGTCTTCTCAAAATAACATGGCCAAAGAAAGTTCATCCCTACAAAATCATATAGTTTGGTCATGCTCCATTTTCATCACACAAGAATGCTCTCATCATGCACAACCCCGATGACAAGCCAAGAAATTGTTTCATACTTTAGTAATCTCAAACTTTTTTCAACTTTCACGCAATACATGAGCATGAGCCATGGATATAGCACTATGGGTGGAATAGAATATAATGGGGGGGTTATGTGGAGAAGACAAAAAGGGGAAAGTCTCACATCGACGCGGCTAATCAATGGGCTAGGGAGATGCCCATCAATTGTTGTCAATGCAAGGAGTAGGGATTGCCATGCAACGGATGCAGTAGAGCTATAAATGCATGAAAGCTCAACAAAAGAAACTAAGTGGGTGTGCATCCAACTTGCTTGCTCACGAAGACCTAGGGCACTTGAGGAGGCCCATTGTTGGAATATACAAGCCAAGTTCTATAATGAAAATTTCCCACTAGTATATGAAAGTGACAAAACAAGAGACTCTCTATCATGAAGATCATGGTGCTACTTTGAAGCACAAGTGTGGAAAAAGGATAGTAGCATTGTCCCTTTTATTTATTTTTTATTTTTTATTTGGCCTTTCCTTTTTTTATTTGGCCTTTCTTTTTTTTGGCCTTTCTCTTTTTTTTGGGACAATACTCTATGAATGATGATCATCACACTTCTATTTACTTACAACTCAAGAATTACAACTCGATACTTAGAACAAGATATGACTCTATATGAATGCCTCCGGCGGTGTATAGGGATTGCGATGAATCAAGTGTGACATGTATGAAAAATTATGAACGGTGGCTTTGCCACAAATACGATGTCGACTACATGATCATGCAAAGCAATATGACAATGATGATGCGTGTCATAATAAACGGAATGGTGGAAAGTTGCATGGCAATATATCTCGGAATGGCAATGGAAATGCCATAATAGGTAGGTATGGTGGCTGTTTTGAGGAAGATATAAGGAGGTTTATGTGTGATAGAGCGTATCATATCACGGGGTTTGGATGCACCGGCGAAGTTTGCACCAACTCTCAATGGGAGAAAGGGCAATGCACGGTACCGAAGAGGCTAGCAATCATGGAAGGGTAAGAGTGCGTATAATCCATGGAATCAACATTAGTCATAAAGAACTCACATAATTATTGCAAAAATCTACAAGTCATCAAAAACCAAGTATTACGCGCATGCTCCTAGGGGGATAGATTGGTAGGAAAAGACCATCGCTCGTCCCCGACCGCCACTCATAAGGAAGACAATCAAATAACACCTCATGTTTCAAATTTGTTACACAATGTTTACCATACGTGCATGCTATGGGACTTGCAAAATGCAACACAAGTATTCCTCAAATTCACAATTACCCAACTAGCACAACTTTTATATCACTATCTCCATATCTCAAAACAATCATCAAGTATCAAACTTCTCTTAGTATTCAATGCACTTATATGAAAGTTGTTATTATATCCCTCTTGGATGCCCATCATATTAGGACTAGTTTCATAACCAAAGCAATTTACCATGCTGTTTAGGACTCTCAAAATAATATAAGTGAAGCATGAGAGTTCATCTATTTCTATAAAATAAATCCACCACCGTGCTCTAAAAGGATATAAGTGAAGCACTAGAGCAAATGACAAACTACTCCTAAAGATATAAGTGAAGCTCAATGAGTAGTTGAATAATTATGCAACTATGTGAATACTCTCTAACATTTAAGAATTTAAGATCTTGGTATTTTATTCAAACAGCAATCAAAACAAAATAAAATAAAATGATGCTCCAAGCAAAACACATATCATGTGGCGAATAAAAATATAGCTCCAAGTAAAGTTACCGATGAACGAAGACGAAAGAGGGGATGCCTTCCGGGGCATCCCCAAACATAGGCTCTTGGTTGTCCTTGAATATTACCTTGGGGTGCCTTGGGCATCCCCAAGCTTAGGCTCTTTCCACTCCTTATTCCATATTCCATCGAATCTTTACCCAAATCTTGAAAACTTCACAACACAAAACTTAACAGAAAACTCATAAGCTCCGTTAGCGAAAGAAAACAAAACACCACTTCAAGGTACTGTAATGAACTCATTATTTATTCATATTGGTGTAATATCTACTGTATTCCAACTTCTCTATGGTTCATACCCTCGGATACTACTCATAGATTCATCAAAATAAGCAAACAACACATAGAAAACAGAATCTGTCAAAAAACAGAACAGTCTGTAGTAATCTGGATCAGACGTATACTTCTGGAACTCATAAAATTCTCAAATAAGTTTCTAGACGTGAGTAATTTATCTATTAATCATCTGAAAAAATAATTAACTAAGTAGCACTCTCCAAATAAAAATGGCAGCAATTCTCGTGAGCGCTAAAGTTTCTGTTTTTTACAGCATGATCAACAAGACTTTCCCCAAGTCTTCCCAAAGGTTCTACTTGGCACAAACACTAATTAAAACATAAAAAATCAATCATAACATAGGCTATATAATTATTTATTACTAAACAAGAGCAAAATCAAGGAACAAAAATAAAGTTGGGTTGCCTCCCAACAAGCGCTATCGTTTAACGCCCCTAGCCACGCATGATGATTTCAATGATGCTCACATAAAAGATAGGAATTGAAACATAAAGAGAGCATCATAAAGAATATGACTAGCACATTTAAGCCTAACCCACTTCCTATGCATAGGGATTTTGTGAGCAAACAACTTGTGGGAACAAGAATCAACTTGCATAGGAAGGTAAAACAAGCATAACTTCAAAACTTTAAGTACATAGAGAGGAAACTTGATATTATTGCAATTCCTACAAGCATATGTTCCTCCCACATAATAATTTTGAGTAGCATCATGAATGAATTCAACAATATAACCATCACATAAAGCATTCTTTTCATGATCTACAAGCATAGAATTTTTACTACTCTCCACATAAGCACATTTCTTCTCATGAATAGTAGTGGGAGCAAACTCAACAAAATAACTATCATGTGCGGCATAATCCGATTGAAAGTTGAAATCATGATGACAAGTTTCATGGATATCATTATTCTTTATAGCATACAAGTCATCAAAATAATCATCATAGGTAGCAACTTTGTTCTCATAATCAATTGGAACCTCTTCCGAAATAGTGGAATCATTACTAAATAAAGTCATGACCTATCCAAATTCACTTTCATCAATATAATCATCATAAATAGGTGGCTTGATTTCATCATAATAAATTTGCTCATCAAAACTTGGGGGTCAAAAAATATCATCTTCATCAAACATAGCTTCCTCAAGCTTGTGGCTTTGCATATCATTAGCATCATGGATATTCAAGGAATTCATACTAACAACATTGAAATCATGCTCATCATTCAAATATTTAGTGCCAAACATTATAATGCATTCTTCTTCTAACACTTTGGCACAATTTTCCTTTCCATCATACTCACGAAAGATATTAAAAAGATGAAGCGCATGAGGCAAACTCAATTCCATATTTTTTTGGTAGTTTTCTTTTATAAATTAAACTAGTGCTAAAACAAGAAACAAAAAGATTCGATTGCAAGATCTAAAGATATACCTTCAAGCACTAACCTCCCCAGCAACGGCGCCAGAAAAGAGCTTGATGTCTACTACACAACCTTCTTCTTGTAGACGTTGTTGGGCCTCCAAGTGCAGAGGTTTGTAGGACAGTACCAAATTTCCCTCAAGTGGACGACCTAAGGTTTATCAATCCGTAGGAGGTGTAGGATGAAGATGGTCTCTTTGAAGCAACCCTGCAACCAAGTAACAAAGAGTCTCTTGTGTCCCCAACACACCCAATACAATGGTAAATTTTATAGGTGCACTAGTTCGGCGAAGAGATGGTGATACAAGTGATATATGGATAGTATATAATAGTTTTTGTAATCTGAAAATATAAAAACAGCAAGGTAACTAATGATAAAAGTGAGCGTAAATAGTATTGCAATGCGTTGAAACAAGGCCTAGGGTTCATACTTTCACTAGTGCAAGTTCTCTCAACAATAATAACATAATTGGATCACATAACTATCCCTCAACATGCAACAAAGAGTCACTCCAAAGTCACTAATAGCGGAGAACAAATGAAGAGATTATGGTAGGGTACGAAACCACCTCAAAGTTATTCTTTCCAATCAATCCGTTGGGCTATTCCTATAAGTGTCACAAACGGCCTAGAGTTCGTACTAGAATAACACCTTAAGACACAAATCAACCAAAACCCTAATGTCACCTAGATACTCCAATGTCACCTCAAGTATCCGTGGGTATGATTATACGATATGCATCACACAATCTCAGATTCATCTATTGAACCAACACATAGAACCTGAAAGAGTGCCCCAAAGTTTCTACCGGAGAATCACGACGAAAACGTGTGCCAACCCCTATGCATAGGTTCATGGGCGGAACCCGCAAGTTGATCACCAAAACATACATCAAGTGAATCACATGATACCCCATTGTCACCACAGATACGCACGGCAATACATACATCAAGTGTTCTCAAATCTTTAAAGACTCAATCTGATAAGATAACTTCAAAGGGAAAACTCAATTCATTACAAGAGAGTAGAGGGGGGGAGGAGAAACATAAGATCCAACTATAATAGCAAAGCTTGTGATATATCTAGATCGTGCCAAATCAAGAACACGAGAGAGAGAGAGAGAGTGAGAGATCAAACACATAGCTACCGGTACATACCCTCAGCCCCGAGGGAGAACTACTCCCTCCTCATCATGGAGAGCACCGGGATGATGAAGATGGACACCGGAGAGGG
This sequence comes from Triticum urartu, assembly GCF_056163025.1. Lineage (NCBI taxonomy): Eukaryota > Viridiplantae > Streptophyta > Magnoliopsida > Poales > Poaceae > Triticum > Triticum urartu. The sequence goes on along the minus strand of NC_141877.1, from coordinate 60,649,789 downwards.
ATTCCCCCTCCTGCAGGGTGCCGGAACGGGTCTAGATTGGCTTTCGGTGGCTACGGAGGCTTCTGGCGGCGGAACTCCCGATTTATTGTGCTCTCCGAGCATTTTAGGGTATATGGATATATATAGGCGGAAGAAATATGTCAGGGGAGCCACGAGGGGCCCACGAGGGTGGAGGGCGCGCCCAGGGGGGGTGGCACGCCCCCCTGCCTCGTGGCTTCCTTGTTGCTTCCCTTACATACACTCCAAGTCTTCTGGATTGCTTTCATTCCAAAAATAAGTTCCATGAAGTTTCAGGTCAATTGGTCTCCGTTTGATTTTCCTTTTCTGCGATACTCTAAAACAAGGTAAAAACAGAAACTGGCACTGGGCTCTAGGTTAATAGGTTAGTCCTAAAAATAATATAAAAGTGGATAATAAAGCCCATAAACATCCAAAACAGATAATGTAATAGAATGGAACAATAAAAAAATTATAGATACATTGGAGACGTATCAGTACTTTGTACCCCATCCACAATCAATACAATAGAAGCAAGATGTAGAGTTTTACCTCTTCGAGAGGGCACGAACCTAGTTAAATACCATGTCTCTCTACTTTGTGTTATCATCAAGATGATATCACCATTTTAGGACCCCCTATCCAAGATCTGCCGCATTTAGCTCCGACATTGGTGGCCCATACATGTCACTCTGTGTGGTCACGAAAGTTCGATGGTTCATTTTCGGATCGACGAAAACATTGGTTGTGGGAAGACGTTCTTCCCCGAGAAGCTTTTTGCCTTCGGTAGCATCGTGTTGCACACCGACTCGACTGGCCACCTAGGCCAAGTCGAGAATCTCACCGAGGCCAAATCATCAGGTTTGGCAATCTAGAGTATGCCGCAGAATCCGGTGGTGAACTTGCTTTTTCGGGTTGGGTGTCATACCAGATCGAGGATCTCGCCAATGCCGATGTCCTAGCACCAGGCTCAATCTTGGAGCAAGATCTTGGAGGCATCAACATCTTGGATCAACCCTCGAGCTCGGACCCTAGCATTACCCCGTCGGATCAAACTTCATATCTGACCACCGGAACCCCGAAGGCCGCAACATGTGGAACGTCGGACGAACTTCAAATAAGCCCCACCTACTATCAAGAAATGGGGGAGGCCAATATCATGCTTCCAAAATGAGATGTTAGGTCGAATTTAGAGCCTGTCAATCGCCGACAATCAAGCTTCAATCTATGATCGAATTAGGGAGAGACCTGGAGTGGTCAGAATTTTAAGCCCACCCACCACCCACCTAGTCACTACCGTCGAGGATTTAACCGACATTATAGCTTATGCGTAATATGCCAACATGATTGAATATTTCAATGAGACGTCAGGTGCCGCCTCATCACCTGCCACCATTAATACCGGCAAGTGGGCTGCTACCTCCATGTATGGCATCTACGTGGTGGATACCCCCAAAGATGGCGGAGGAAGCGGAAAGCCCCTCATGGTGGATATCCAGACGTCTTGAGTAGTGCTCACTAAGGAGCTATTCTCCTCCATCTTACAGCTAAAGAACTTGTATGAGGCGTGATACCTATCCACATGAGTGTGAGCCTAAAATACCAATTTCAGCTCCTGAAACATCTCATATGCCCCGTGGTGCTCAAAACGCTTTTGGAGCCCCGGTTCTAAGCCGTAAAGTATGGCGCACCAAACTATCAAGTAGTCATCACAATTGGTGTGCCAAATGTTCATAGCCTCCACAGTTGAGGGAGCGGGTGGCACACCTAGCGGTGCATAAAAAACATAAGACTTTTGTGCAGCAGGAAGGATAATCCTCAGATTACGGACCCATACCATATAGTTGCTTCCATCATCTTTGAATTTTTATTTCTTTAGGAAAGCAGTAAAATTCGAGGGAGCTACAACACGAGCCATTGATCTACAACATAATTTTGCAAAGACATTTAGACTATGTTCACGGCAATCAGTTCAACTAAAATTAGAAATGAACTCCCACTTAAATCAAAATCCCTCAAGTTGTCTAAGTGATACATGATCCAAATTCACTAACCCAAGTCCAGTCATCACATGAGATGGGGTAGTTTCAATGGTGAACATCTCCATGTTGATCATATCTTCTAGATGACTCATGTTCGACCTTTTGGTCCTCCGTGTTTCGAGGCCATGTCTGTGAATGCTAGGCTTGTCAATTTAACCAAAGTATTTCCGCATGTGTAATAATGGCTTACACCCGTTGTATGTGAACACAACAAAAAAAACACTTCCATGATACGTGTTTCTCACAGTAGGTCACATTTTCTGTCATGCATGTACATCCACTGGTACGCGTCAGTGCTATACAAACGGTTTTTAACCCCTTTTCGTGATGGCATTTCAAACCGTCGCCAAGTGAGTGTGGGCAATAGGGGGTCCTTCCCACATGACCCAGAAACCGTCGGGGATAGGGAGCCAAGATGCATATACAATACTCCTACTCGTTTGTGCTCGCATTGCCATCGTAGCCGGCATTCTGTGGTGCTACGTTTACGATGCGCGGCCCATTACAAACGGTTCACTATTATAGAACGTGTATGATAATCATACAATCACACACATTCGCTTTTCCCAAACCATATGCGATAACTAATTAAGAAGATTAGCTAATTGTCATATGACTGTCGGATAGGATTACAAAACATTGGACCGTCGTAACATTGTCGTACACGACAACTATCGCACACGCTATTCTGTGGTGCTATGTTTAAGATGCATACTTCATCAGAAATAGTTCATGGTTGCGAATCATGTATCATAAGGCAACTATCACAAACGTTTAGTTTGCCCGCACCATTTGTGATGTTGTCTGACATCGCACACGCTTTGAAAACGGCAACTATTTGCATGCTTGGACACGTTTCCTCTCTGTGAATCATGTCGGATTATGGTGTATATCGCAAATGTTTGTGTTTTACCAACCGTGTGTGCCGTAACGACCTAGAGAGCGTAATTTTACCATAATTTAATTGAAGCTGTTTCAAATTGCACTGGATTTGAATTTGAATGTATGATATAGCTTTATTCATATCCATCTGGTTCAAACAACCAATGCATTATTCTATTCATAGGTACATATGTTCAAGAATTACATAAGAACCAAATAAAGAATGATGAACCACAGTTGTATACTTGTACTATTAAAGACGGTAAAGAAAGAGGCGAAATACATTCTGGTTGCTCAACAAGGTGAAGCAGAATGCCCATATTGTGCCCTCCTCCATGCAGAAGGCACGCACGACTCTAGTCCAACCCCTTGTGATGGCCGACCGCCCATCCTTCACGATCTTCATGAAAACATCTAGATAATCATCGTGTTCTGGTAGAAATACTTTAACATTTGCATGCCCACCAATCATGTAGTTTGAGATAATCATGTAGTTTGAGAGGTAATCTTGAGTAAACTTCTTTGGCAACCACTGCAAAGGAAAAAGATTCAGACATTGTCATCTAACACAACGCATTATGGGCAGTAAAAAGAAGGCTGCAGAGTTCTTACTTACCATCCTGCAGTTCGCTGTTGTCTTGGATAAAGTGTAAACAAAGAGTTTAATTGCCATCTTTGGACCCATTTTACAAACAATCTTTATCAGCTTCCTCACTTGATGCTGGTTCATCGATATCTCATTGCCCATACACAGAAAGGGTCAAAGCGCGGATCTTTACCAATGACATATGTACCTAAAAGCACCAAGTTAATATTAGAAGCTAAACATCAATTGCATAATGATGTAGTACAACACTCTTTTATAATATCTTATAACATCCAATATACTCACATATTAGATGAATTAACATCTTATATTATGGGCCGGAAGGAGTTTATTGCATTCTTACAAATTATCGGCTGATTAGCTGCTGTTGTATCCATGGGTTAGAGATAGTTTGAGCTAGTTCAGGCTCAAATAGCCCTAAAGTATATCCACACATGAGGGCTAGTTTGAGCTAGTTGCATCTAAACCACCCAAAAAACTATCCAACCCAAGAGGTGCTAATTGGAGCTAGTTCTCGTAGTGCATTTATTGTCAATCTAACCCTGTCATCCAAACACCTCTTTGGATGGAGTATTGGAGTTAGTTCAGGGTTATTCATGAGCTAGAAACTAACTCTAACCGCTAGCTAAGTTGAGTTGTTTGTTGTTGTTGTTACGTATATCTAGACATCATCAGAGCATTAAGGTAACACTCTTCCTTGTTGCTATGTAGCCTAGGATTGCATATTTAGACATTAAGTACAGTGCATGTTGCTATGTAGCCTCAGATATATTACATATGGCCCTAGTTAACCTAAGGATAAATGGGTTACAAATAATTCAGTTAAAAGTCCGACGATTAGTCCCTTATTAGCCCCTGGCCTATATGGTACTAGCTACCGATATCCTGAACAGTGAGTATATATAAGCCATTGGATGAAACTAACCTCGATGGAAAACAACAGTCATTCCCAAAATTGTCTTGTGTAGGTACATCGAGGGGCATTTTAAGCACAACAGGCTAAACATCAACCAAAATTATCCATGGCAGACAAAATAATCTCCAAAAGATAGCTTTAGTGTGCAGGTTTAAGCACGCTAGTAAAGCAAAACAAGTGGAAAGGTGTGTTAACTGCAACAGGGCCTAACATTTAACAACAAGCAAATATAGTCATTCAAACTGGTATTGTGCCGGTCTAAGTACACTGGTTATTGTTAAATAAAAATGGAAAAGGCGTGTTAACTACAAGATGCAGCAACCAAATGTAGTCATTCATAGTGGTATTGTTGAAATTGGTACTAATGAAATTGAATTGCACAGTTCATACTTGCACATATAGAACATCACGTTGTGAATAACTGGAATAAACAAGGCATACTATGAACAATGAAAGATAGCATTTGAAATTGGACATATGCTAACTACAAACAACCGAACAATCAAAAAACTTTAAAAGAGGCATATGCTAGCTATAACACGCTTAACAACAAGCAAATATATGCATTCCTATCGGTATGTTTAAAACTGGATTGATGAAATGTACTGCATAGTAAATAATTGCACATATAGAGCATCACATTGTGAACAACTAAAATAAGCAAGGCATACTACAAACAACCAAATATAGAAATTAAAACTAGACATATTCTCACTACACTACAAAAGGGACTTTACAAAACAAATCATGGGTTTCCCCCTGTGAAGAGGCACCGCAAAACAAATCATGGGTTTCCTCACTTGTCACAGATGGGCTCGTTCCCGTGGGAAGAGCACGGAACCTGGATACGTTCCATGTTGTCGCGGATGGGCTCCTTCCCCTTGGAAGAGCACGACTCTAGGGTGCCCTCCCTGATGTCGCAGACAGGCTCATTCCCCTTGGAAGAGCAGATGGGCTCATTCCCCTTGGAAGAGAAGATGGGCTCTTTCCCCTTGGAAGAGCCACAGAGGGTGCCCTCCTCGTGGTCGCCGTCGATGAGGTCTGACTTGGAAGCTACGGATCCCAAGCCAGCGTCGCAGAACGTGTCCTTCAGAAATGACAAAAGGGGCTCGATGGCGATGTAGCATGGCAAATTGTTGACAGCGAGCCAGAGGAGATTAGCGGCAGGGCCATGTATGAGATCGACGGCGGCTGAACCCGAGGGGTTGTGGGTAGGCCACTTAACCTATGACATAGACCACCTCAGGCCGTCGCTATCGATGACCTCGATGTTGTAGCCGGCGTCCATGACATACCCGCATACTCTAGCCCGCTGATTGAGTGCCTGCCGCCAGTAATGGTCATCAGCTTCCTCAGCGACGTCGGGCGAAGAGACCGCGATACACCTCTTTTGGGCTAGTCGCTCCTCGAGCTCCACGGGAAGCGTAGCCGGGATAAGGCCGGGACGCTTTGGAGTGGGGGATCGGGATGGGGATCTATGGGAAAGGGGGCGTTTGGCATGCGTCATCTAAGAAAGTCACGGCGGCTTGGGTATGACGATCGGTGGGTAAGCTGCACGTGCAAACCGGCAGATGTTGACAATGGAGGCCTTGCAGCGGCGGTGGGGACCTTGCTAGGGTTTCGAGTGAGGGAGGGTGTGTGTGTGTGCGCGCTCGCGCCCAAGGAGGTTTTGGTGTGTGGATGTGTGTGTGGAGGGGGGGGGTGTTTGAGGAAATGACACGGGTACTGAAAATTTTACTACGCGAGAGTCAGACGTGGGAGTGAAATGCTGGGGCTATTGAAATTTTTTATGACGGTGTATCGCACATGGTCCGGAGATAACAACCGTGTGTTATGAAACAGAAAAACCCTCGAGGCGGGCAGATATTTTCGAGGGATGCGGGAGGGATTGGAAACAGGAAACATCACACACAGTCGAAACACAATAACTGTGTGTTATCAAATAGAAAAAAGCTGTAGGCGGGTAGATATTTTTGAGAGGGGAAGCCTCATGGAGCCCAATGTACTGTGCGGATGTGTGCGTGATAGGGGCACTGGCATGGCACATGGTTAGTTTGAGTGAACCGTGTCTGTTGCGTCATCCGACTTGTCTAATGTTCATAAATTTGGGAAAAAATGATGCGGGGGAGGGTCGGAACACGAACACGCTTGCATGTGGACAAAATTTATGTATGAAAAGGGTGGTTTGATGTTCAAATACCAAATGCAACTTCAATGTAGCACCTATCTCGCAAAGCGCATGGTATTGCTTGCCCCCTTGTGTCGGCACGAAGGGAATCATAAGCTATGAATGCATGCCCCCCAACCGAGGTTCACCTGGCAAAGTGTGAAGTAGCTAGCAGCCCCCCTCGTATCGGCATGAAGGGAATCCTAAGCTATGAATGCATGCCCCCCAACCGAGGTTCACCTAGCAAAGTACGAAGTAGCAACCCCCCCCACACACATACTTTTAGTCGGTGGGCCAGAGAGGCATCTCACCAAGATGGATCATAAATCAGACAAAGAATAATCCACCTTGGTCGTACAACCTCTCTCTTGTTGTTGGTCAAAGTGATGGCCGTCCATGCGACGCCAGAGATGGGCTAGCTCGCCAATAATCACGCAAGTAGCTAGTCCCCAAAGACAACCACTGCATGCGTGTGGCCCAAACATACGTATGGAGAGGTGTGTTTTTGAATACACACTGGAACAACTTTGATGTGGCACCATGTTTTCGAACTAGAAATCCCCACACTAAGTGAGGGTTATGATGACGATGCATATGTATGTTACACCACACTTCAAGCCGATGACGGGGATTCATGCATGCATGCGTGCATAGTATATGCGCTCAAACTTAATTAGGTCTGAATCTCACCATGACCTATACTACGATAATACGAACCAAAGGAAGAATCCGCCATGGTAACCAATCTTGTTGTCAGTCAAGGTGATCATGGATGTCCATGCAGGCCCACGAATATATAGGCTTGTCCTGATAACCACGCGAAGGAGTGTACCGTTCGAAGAAAACCACTACATGCATATGTATGGAGGTGATGCGTGCATGCATGTTTGAATACCATTTCACAACATTATTGTGGCCTGTGCGTCGAGAATCATACAGTCCCCACACAGAGCGAGATTGGTTCATGACGTGTCGTTGTACGAGCCACTTCTACTCAATGGGAGGGATTCACGCGTACACATGCATGTGTGTGTGCTCAAACTATATCATGTCATCTGGGAGCATGACCTATATATATACCGTATCACAAGGAAAAAATAATCCCCTCCCAAGTCAAATTAACCTCTCTCGTTGTCAGGAAAAAAGTAGTGATGGACCAAGCGGGCCCATACATGGAAAGCATCGATATCGCTGATAACCCCTTAAGTGGGTGTGAGAGGACAACCACCATAGCTTTGCATGTGGGCCAAACATATGTTGAATACCCAAAATGCACAACTTTGATGTGCCACATGCCTCAAAAACCGTAAACCCCCCACATAGAGCAAGTTTCATGAAGCGTACTACATATGATGGCCCCCTTCCCCCTCTTTGACGCATACTATATGCTCCTATTGTAATACAACCCAAAAAGAATCCTCCTCGACGGTGCAATTAATTGACCTCTCCCGATGTAGGTCAAAGTGATGCATGCATCGACAATGGCCTCATGGGCCCACATATGGAAGCGTCACCCGTGAGTGTCCTAGCTAGGATAACCACCGCCTGCATGCATGTGGCCCAAAGAGGTGTTGTGTGATGTTTGAATAGCCAATTTCACAACTATGATGTAGCACGTGCCTCGGAAACCGAAAAGTCCCGACGCCGAGTGAGGTATACTTGTTCACGGACACGTACGTATAGTATATATGCTAGTCCCCTCCCACCTCTTCGACGCGTACTATATACCACCATAACACAAACAAAAAAGATTCTACCTTGCTGGTCAAATTATAACCTCACTGCGGGCTGTTCGTCAAATTGATGGACGACGACCTCGTGGGCCCACAGAAAGTGTCACACGCGAGTATCAAGTGTCGTGTAGGACAACCATCGACTGCATGTGGCCAAAACATGTATGTATGAAAGGGTTGTGTAATGTTTTAAATAACGAATTCACGACTCTGATGTGGCCCCTGCCTAACAAAACGGCCAACCCATACGGTGGCTCACAACTCGTAGTTTACTGCGAGCCACCCGCCATCCCCAGACACATAAACCCACACGCACACCGCAAATCCACCCGCAACTACGATGCATGTTAAATTATCCCGTGGTGAACATATGTTACCAAAGGAGTGATTTTTTAATTTCGAAAAAATAGAGATCATTAAGACGTTTTAGTACATTAATAGATTGATTTTCTACGGGTATAATGTGCAAAAATCAAATTTGAGCTACATGCGCACGTGACAGTGCACCTAAATGATTGCAGAAACACATGTGTCTCACTGGGTGCATGTTTACTCCCCGTGCAAGAAATTTCAAACGTTGAGAATCTTGATTTTTGAATTCCAGTACATCCAAAACTTATTTGAAGTTCATGAAACTTATCGTGTTTTCATATGGACACTAATACAAAGTCGCATTGTACTTTTTTTGTAAAATTTGAGACCAGTTTTGATGTAATCTTTATCTAATTACAAACGTGAGATTATTAATAATTGGGAACCAATTTCCCAAACGGATTATTTATTCGAACAGTGAGCATTAGACCAACAATGGATACGTGCCATGCTTCGGTTAAGCAATAAAGCGGCAACATTAATCATCCAAATAGAAAAACAACATACGTGACGCCACGCGACCCGTGTGCCATGCGAGCAGGCATGAGTTGCTGGGAAGCATGCGAGCAGTCTGCCGCACAGGCAGACCGGGAGGCATGCGTGCAAGTGTGTGAATTGACGGAGGCGTGCTCGCTGAGGGAGTCCTGGATTAAGGGGTCCTTGGGAGTCTGGACTATAGTACGTGGGCTGGACTGATGGGTTGTGAAGATACAAGACCGAAGACTCTCTCCCGTGTCCGGATGGGACTCTCTTTAGCGTGGATGGCAAGCTTGGTGCCCTGATGTGAAGATTCCTTTCTCTGTAACCGACTTTGTACAACCCTAGTCCCCTCCGGTGTCTATATAAACCGGAGGGCTTAGTCCATAGAGGCATCATCATAATCATACAGGCTAGACTTCTAGGGTTTTAACCATTACGATCTCGTCGTAGATCAACTCTTGTAATACTCATATTCATCCAGATCAATCAAGCAGGAAGTAGGGTATTACCTCCATACACTACAAAAAAATACACTTCCGTGATGATACGTGTTTGTCACAGTAGGTCCCGTTTTCTGTCATGCATGTACATCCATGGCAAATTTATGACAGAATCAAGATAGTCATACCTGTGCTGTCGTAGAAGTGTTCCATGCCATTACCAAAATTATCATCATGAAAGTGTCCACTTTCATGGCGATAAATCATGCGTCACAGAAGTGCTTTCGTCGAGGGTGACCGACACGTGGCATCCACCGTAACGGAATGCCGTTAAGCTATCGGGTCGGGTTTTGGATCCGATAACCCGTTAACAGCCCCGACCAATGGGTATTTTCCACGTGTAAAATCATCATTGGCTAGAGGAAACATGTGTCGGCTCATCGCTGGGACAGGTGTCATCCACTCATTGGACAGAAGGCGCCTATGATACGTCGACATGTGGCACGGCCCAACAGAGGCCCATTCCTGTGAAAAGGCTGGCCCGTTTGACTTGGTCAAAAGGTGGCGGGCTGGCCCATGGAAAGCCTGTTAACGGCCTGTTCGCATATAGCCCATTTACAGCCCGCTAACCCAAGGCCCGTTACGCCCTATTCGAATTAGGCCCAATAGCGTCATCTAGGCCATACAATATGATTGCAGCCCGTTTTCACTTCTGGCCCATGTATGGCCCATGACGTCCTTCGGCCCATATGAGGCCCTATGTAACTCTTGGCCTATTAACGGCCCGTGGTGAAATTGGCCCGTAATGAACAGTGTATCACTTTACACCCATTAACGGCCCATGGTGAAACTGGCCCGTAAAGAACAGTGTATCACTTTATACCCATTAACGGCCCGTTATTCCGTTGGGCCGTTTCCAGCCCATGTTATCTTTCGGCCTTCTCATAGCCCATTTATTCTTGGGCTATTTTCCAGCATTCTTTTACTTACGGCCCATTACTGTCATTTTCTGCTTGGGGGCCAAATTCAGCCCGTGGTTACAGTCGGCCCGTTTGTGGTCCGTTAATATGTTGGGCCGTTTTCATAGCGTCATCAAATACGGCCTATTAACGATGGCCCATTATGGTCGGCCCATGAACGGACGATTCCAACTCTAGCACGTTTATGGCCAGAATGCGGTCTGTTTGGCCAATCGATCATACGGCCCGTATAAGGCCCATTGATGATACGACCCCCTAGAAGGCCCATTGTTTCTACAACCCGTAGAAGGCCCACTGTTTCTACGGCCCGTAGAAGGCCCATTGTTTATACGGCCCGTAGAAGGCCCACTGCTTCTACGGCCCATAGGAGGCCCAGTGTCACTACAGTAAATATTAGCCCATGGTTATTGTGGCCTAGTTTTAAAAATAGGTTATTGCAGCCACTAGCAAACCGCAGAAAAAGAACTGCACTGACTACAAGCGAACAAATAAACAAGACAACAATAAAATAAATAAGCAAGCAACTTACACTAGGCTATCACGGCTATTACACATATTACATCCACTGGGCATCAAAGTTAGCCACCATTGCAAATATAGGGAACACAACAGCATATAAACGCTGCAGCAAAACAAGTCCAGAACTGAAACCACTTCATAAGAGCTCAAGAAACAATATCCTGGGTACCCATAATGCTGGCAAGATGCTTAGCAAGCTTATTAACTTTCTCTTGTTTGGCGCTTAAGTCCTCCAGCGCTTGTTGTTGCACTAGAAAGTATGCATCTGAATTCTGCAGGGACTTCCTCAGTCCTTCGGCTTCCTGTGGCATAACATCTGATCGATGTCTTTCAACTTGAAGTTGAGACTCAAGAAGCCGAACTGATTCAGGCAACGAGTTCGAAGAGCTGGTGCCAGCAGTGGTAGCCAGTAACTCGAACACTACATCAAGACAGGACTTTGGCATTGTCTCAGTGTCTTCAATATAGTTTTTATCATCTTTCTTGGAGACCAACAGGGATGTCTCACTATCTTGAACCTTATCTGCATTACTTCCTTTACCATTGCATAACAGGGTACTCTTCTCCAATTTTTTATCCGCGTTCTAAAAGAGAAACAAACAAACACATCTCAGGTTTACAATGTAGTATATGAAAATCATTTTGGTAAACCAGTTCAGTAGTAAGGTGGATAGGATAACAACATGAAACAAACATATATCTATGTAGTATGGTCACTGTATGGTCTATATCATTCTAGTTTATGTTGCCAAATCAAGATAGATACAATTCGAATCATATCTATTTAAGACAAAGTAGCATAGGCAGAATATAAGTGTGGGAAACTACACAGCAATAACAACACTTTTAATGTGCATGGCATGAGAACATAACTGTTTATTCAATTGAAACTGAAATCAGCATAGAGCAAGTTACAATAGCAAATAGCTAAACACGTTGAAGAAACATGTTTAAAACATACCTATTGCGCCATTGGAGTTTCAATTGCATCCTTCAAATTTGAAATTAGTTGGTATCAGTAAATACAGTGATGCAAGAGCAAAGTAGTATGAACCATAGCTACGGAACCTGACCTGAGAACAATTCTTCTTCTGCTTTAAGCGTTGACTTCGGGTTCGGAGTGGTGGTCCTCGTGATTTGGGCACTGCAGTTGCCTTACAAACTGCTCATGTTTGGGTGCTCTGTGGTGGAGACGGTGCTGTGTCAACGGGAACTGGGTGTCTATCTGCTGGGGTTGGGTTTAGAAGGGGTGTAGCTAGTTCTCTGTCCAACTAGGTAGGGGTACAATCTGCATGAGTGTGGGTTATGTGTGGTGGGGCTGGTGCTTGGGCAAGTACAACCGTGGTTCTATCTGCATCGACAGGTAGCACTATCTTTTCTGAAGACCGTGTTTTTACTCCCACAGATACTGCCATCACTCCCTCCAATTGAAATGGCTGATAAAAAAGTAATTGAATGTACATACATTGTAAGATAGACAGGTGCAATGAATAGTAGGGAAGAAAACAGGGCATGAAATAATTCACATTTATGTTGTCTAAGCAAACAGAATAGCAAGACATAATTTCACATATATGATGGCTAATTAAACATGATAGCATGACACAATTTCACATGTATGATGGCTAACTAAACAGGATAGAATGACATACTTCAAAATATGATGACTATGTAAACATGATGACATGATATAACTATACGATGTGTCTATTAAAGTGATTCGCATGCCATAAATCACAAACATGCCGTCGATGGAAACATGATGGCATGATATAATTCACGGATAGAATGACATAATTTAAAATATGATGACTATGTAAACAGGATGAGATGATATAACTATATTATTTCTTTAGAAAATGGGTTGGCATGCCATAATTCAGATACATGTTGTCTATGTAAACATCATGGCATGACATAATTCAAATATATAATTTATATACTAAGGAAGTGAGTAGAGGGCAATCGCATATATGATGTGTCAACTAAGGAGATGGCATTCAATATTGTGTATATGATGTAAAAACTAAGCATTGCAATACAACATATGCATTATATGAGTAATATAACCCTGCCAAGTTTGAGCATACACCTCAGGGGGATAATAGGACTGATCATCTGCCTCTGAAGAGCTATCTGTAACCAGCAAGATATCTGCTTCAGCAGGTAGCATTGTCTGCTCTAAAGACCTTGTTTTCACTCCAGATTTCTCCATCACTAATTCAAATGGCTGATGCACAGGAAGAGCAGTTGAATATACAAACATTGTCGACAAAAGCAATGAGAAATACAAAAAAGGATGGCATGATATAATTCACATATATGACACTTGCCTAAACAGCATGGCATTGCATAATTCACATACATAGTGCCTTGCAACAAGATAACATTGCATAATTCACATATATAATGTCTTGCAACAAGATGGCATTGCATAATTCACATATATGGTAATTAGACACTAAACAGGTGGCATTCACACAAAGCATGTCTAAACTAAGCAAATGACATAGCAATGCAAGATACCATACGCACGATATGAGCAACATAACCCTGCCAAGTTAGGGCATGCACCTCGGGGGGGGGGGATATGACTCGTCATCTGTCTCTGAATCCTCCTCTAAGGAGCTATCGGTAACCAGCAAGACATGCGCTTCGTCAGATAGCATTGTCTGCTCTGAAGACCTTGTTTCCATTCCAGATTTTTCCATGACCGTGCCGAATGGCTGATGCACAGGAAGAGTAATTGAATGTACTAAAATTGTTGACAAATTTAACACGTAATAAAAAATGATGGCATGATATAATTCACATATAAGATGACTGGCTAACCAGGGTGGCATTGCAAAATTCACATATATGATGCCTGGCTAGACAAGATGGCATTGCATGATTCACATATATGATAAAGAAACTAAACATATGGCATTGGCACAAAGCATGTCTAAACTAAGTAGATGACATCTTTAATGTATACAGTAAGCAATGCAAGGCACCATATGCATGATATTACCAACATCAGCATGCCAAGTTAGAGCGAAGACCTCATGGGGTAAATAGGAGTGGTCTTCTCCTTCTGAATCCCCCTCAGAACAGTTATCTTCCTCTTGATTACGATTTGAAATGGGTGGAGGGGGGCTTCCTTTGCGCCCACCATGGAACGACGTTTGCATGAAATTTTATTGCCACGCAAGGCTCGTCTCTTTTGCTCTACATGATCAGTTCCATTGTGTACAATAACTGGCATGCATAGGAATAAAACATAGTGAGATTATGTAAGGAGTGCATGCACAAATCCAGAGTGATGGTAGCAAACTGTGGATAAACCCAAAACCAATGATAGCAGGCAGATAATAGCTTTAGTTAAAAAATACAGATAATGGCTCCTTTAATGTTTGTTTGCACCCAACATGAAACTCATAGTAGACACCGGAGATTAACCAGATAGTAGACAGATAGTACTGATTGTTTCCCCAATATGTACCCCACAACCATTTAAAAACTCAAGTTTCAGCATTAGTTTGGACCTGACTCGGAGTCTAATAGGTGAACACGACGATAATGTAGCATGTCATCATATTAAGCGACGCATAACGTAAGCAGACACGGAAGAGTGCGACCTCTCTTGCGGACCCGTGTAGTCCTCAAGGCCATCTACTCAGTTGATGATGGCAATGCAGTTGCCGTGGCTGTCGGCGGTGGGGAAGAAGATCTGAGGCGGCGGAAGACAGTCTAGAGAGCGGATCCCTGTTGTGGTGAACCCTTCCGTCATTGGAGCAGCTGAGTTGGGGTGGAACACAACGCCGTAGGAGCAGGACAAACCACACAAGGTTTTCTTTGACACATATCTGTAACAGAAGTAATTGAGTAAGGGATTGTTTGAATTTGAGGATTCTAACAATGCAGGGATAGGAAATGGACAGGAATAGGATAGGAATGCACGTGCAAAACAGAGAATTTAAAAACACAGGATTTCTGCCAATCTGGGTGTTTGATTCACAACAATTGGAAGATCACAGGATGCAAAAAAGCATGGCGAGATTAAGTCAAACCACAAGAAAATGTACGGTTATAATGCTATTATGCTACTATCTCTCAGTCTTGTGCTTGATGAATAGGAATATGAAAAGGAGGAGAAGTGGAAATTAGAATTCCTACGGTTTTTGTTTCAAGGAGACACTAAAGGAACAAATCCTACAGTTTTCCTTTGCTCCATTCCTTTGCACCAAATTCATGAAAAGTAGTACCATAGGAAACTTTCCAATTCCGATGTTTTTCATTCACTTTTCCTTTCAAGCACTAGCGATTCTAGTAGGCAGGCTTGAGCAAGGAAAATCCTACACTAAAAAATATTTTTGTGCTACTTCTATTACTTTGGACCCAGGCCACTGCCATACTAGCTCAACTCCCAGGCCCATCGACAAATGCACAGTTCAAACGCGCAGAGATAAATAATGATGGCATTCAAGAGAGTCCATCACGGATAGCTAAGTTTCCTGGTACCTCACTGCTTGTCATATAGTAGGATAAAATAATCATATTTCCCCTTACTACGAGTGCTTAGTGGACAATATATATATAACATGTAGTGTAAAAAAGAGATGCAACAAGTGTACAACCTCTTTGGCGAAGCCATGTCGATCTCAGCGTGATTGGGTTGGCCGGTGAGGATGCTCCGGCTGACTTGGCTGTTGGAGGAGGGGAAGAAGATCTTAGGTGTCTGGAGATGGAGCCCGAGGTACTGCTCCGCTGTGATGGAGGGTTTCGTCGTTGGAGCAGCTCCGGTGAGTTGTACGACGTCGAGGCTGAAGCAGGACAAGAGAGACAACGAACAACGTTAACCTGAGTGGAATTCTAATAGCATCTCCAATAGATGACGTAAAATACATAACCACAAAGTGCTAGATGTAAAATACATCAGCCGCTCATCTCTGAACTTAACTGTCGAAACTAAATTTAACTGTCGAAACTGAACTTAACTGTCGAAACTAAGCTTAACTGTCGAAACTGAATTTTGCTATCGAAACTGAATTTTGCTGTCGAAACTGAACGCACTAGCAAGGTGAGGCTACACGTCAGTCGACTGACTTTTTCATCTCTGGTGAGTCGATTTTGCAGCCGTTGGATACGAAATCAAGGGCCTGCGGTTCATCTTCAACCTCCACCCCCCTGAGTCGCCAGCCACCACCGGCCAAACAGCAGCCCCCAGCCGCCCGTGGCCGGCGGTGCGCCGCCCCGCCCGCCCCGAAAACACTCCCCACCGCCGGTCCGCCGCCACCCCGGCCATCCCTCTAGGCCCCCCATGCCGAGATTTTTCTCCGGCGAACCCCACGCCACCGCCACGCCAATGCCCCGCCACCGCCGGCGACCACCGCCCCCATCCTAAACCCTAAGATAGATACTGGGGTACCTCTCCGGCGAGCCCCCCTCCCCGCTGCGGCTAGTTCTTCCTTCACCCCGGCGAGCCCCCCCACCCCCTGAAAATCGGCTGACCCAAAAGTCGATTCAGCCGACTGAAGTGTAGCTAAATCGGAGCAGCATCGCAAGCAAGAGCAAGAGCGAGAGTAGCAGCGTGAGCAAGAGCAATAGTAAGAGCAGACCAGGCAGGGACAGAGAGCCAGAGCAGAGTAGCAGCGCGAGCGAGAGCTAAAGCAGCAGCAGCTCCTACTGATGTGGACGTCGCTGCCGAGGGAGCGACGCCGTGGAGGAAGTGGCCGGCGACGCCGCCGTGGATGGAGCCACGCCATGTCGGCTCGGGACCGAGCGCCGGCAGCACCGTGAGATCGAATCAAGAAGAAAATGCGGCGATTCGTGTACAACCTCTTTGGTGGCGTCGATTAGGCCGCAGCTTCATCCGAGGAAACGGTGATGATGATGCTCTTCAGGTGGTGCAGGTGAAGACGGCGGTGTGGGAATGGAGGTGGCGCGAAAGACGAGGGGAACGTCGGGGCATCTCCTTGGAGGTGGAGGACGGGGTGGCTGAATTGGCGGGACGATGAGATTGACAACGGATCCTCATCCGGTACGGTGGATGAGGGACGTCGAGGTGTTTCTATGGACGACGTCATCGGGGAAGAGGCTCCGGCTGGGTGGCAGACGGAGCAGGGTGTGGGGTTTCATCGCGGGTTTTCGCGGCCTCGGTGTACGAATGGGTGGGCGGATGGGATGGCAGTGGGGAGCCATGGCTTAGAGACGCGCTTGTCCGAAATGTGGGGTAAGTTACGAAAGTACCCCCACCGACTTGAGGTGGTTCTTTCGGTTCAGGGGTACCACGGGTATTTCGCGTGTCGGGATTTCACAGGAGGTGGGAGTTTTCGCACGCGTTGTAATTTCGGAATAGCAAGGTGCGGGTTGAGATGGAGGGAGTTGTCGAAGCACAACGAGACAAAGATATATCTTAAATATTTCGGGCTAACAAGGCACGAGTTGAAGAGGCGGGAGTTTCGCAGCACGATAGACAGAGACGCTAGCTTGAATTTTCAGCATAATAAGGCGCGGCTTGAAATTTCGGAAGAACAAGTTTAACGTGTACCCAAAAAAATAGACAATTTGCACCTCAACACGCACAACACACACACAAACACCATTTAGACTAGAGTAAGGTACACGTGCATTGCACGCATGAGATTTAGTAGCCAAATTATGAATAAATACCACATTATAGCATGCAAGCTTTGAGTCATATATGCATGATGTAGATGTTCGTTTAATTCTTATAGTTCATTTTATTCAAATTCATCTAGTTTTTATAAGAAAGCTAATCTATTTTAAGATTCATGGAATTGTGCGTCATAAGACATAAAGTGAAAACAAATAATGGCAAATAATGTAGAAAAACATTTGAGCAATTCTGATACGGAAGATTCTAGAACAAATAAGAAGTGCTTGTGTTTTGATGTTTGTGCATTATGCTTAAGTTCAACCATGGAGTCTTCTAGATTATACATGTGGCGAAATCTGGTGGAATCTAGATGATATCCAATGGCCAGTAGTGCTCAAATTTGCCATCTTTGGACCATCGGATTCGCCTCATCCAACGACCATGTTTCAAAGCTAAAGTTACCCGCACACAATATAAAAAAATATAAAAAATAATATATATAGGGGTATAGATATAGATATGTGATGCGAATGCTGCCCATCATCTCCAATTAGAATAGTGTGTCCATGCACGGATGCGACGTGGCCAAATGATGACTGCCATCGGTATCTCAAATTCAAATCAGTCTGACTTTGTTCAATGTGTATACATTACAACATGCTCGTTTCCAAACCACACCGCGCAGATCTCCGTTATATTCATGCATGCATGGGTTTCAAACATCAGGATGTCTTATTCAAATATTTGAATTCAACTTTACATTGATTATGACCTCACCTATTCTTTTACACCCACACAATAGTCTTCTCTTTATAATTGTACCACTAACTTTCTCTCGTGCATGCATGCACACACACTACCAGTCAGCATTATCCATCGCACGCATGCAATCTTTTTCTTCAAGTCGGTCTCCCATGAAGGCACACACCCACACACATCCCCCTCTCCATCATATCGGGCATTCTTTAACTCTCACGCGTGCATGTGCAACGATCGATGTTCCTCTATGTATGTGTGTATATAGCTAGGTCTTTCATAGTTTTCCACACAAACCGATCAATCGATATATCCAGTGAGGTCTCACCCTCTTTCCCACATACACATCGATCAATCTATACCTCTCTATATAGGATTAACATATATAGCTAATACACCCACATTAATTATATATCCAACGTCCCCCTCTCATCATCCATGCCTTCTGCTTCATCTCTCAGACCCGTGCACAATGCGAAGGCAGGGGGCAGTAAGGGCCCTGCCCCCTGCCCCCTAACATCACTATATATCGAGGCTAATAAGAATGTGATCATTAGACAATTGCTGCTAAAAATGGTTTAAGTTCATGAATTGACCCTCCTCGTAAAGGATTAGCAATGCTTGCCCCCTAGCTCATTTATTTTTCATGGCTCCGGCACTGCGCGCAATAGCGCACGTGTTCGGCCCCTCTCTCTAAATATCGATCTCGCACTTGCGCATTCCTTCATAGTCTCCCTCCACTCGGCCCCTCGCACCATCTTCTAGCCCCCCACCGGATTTTGCCACATGTACAATCTAGCAGACTCCATGGTTGAACTTAAGAATAATGCACAAACCTCAAAACAATAGTGGTTCTCTTTTGTTCTAGAATCTTTCGTATCATAACTGCCCAAACTTTTTTTCTAGTTGAATTTTCATTATTTGTTTTTACTTTATGCTTTACAACGCACAATTCCATGAATCATAAAATAGATTAAGGGCTTCTTTGATTCAAAGGATTCTCAAAGGAATTTTGGAGGATTCTAATCATTAGGAATTTTTCCTATCTTGGTTGTTTGATTCGTAGGATTGTAAACCATAGGAATTTTTCCATATGATTCATTTGCACTAGATTTCATAGGAAACATCCCATCCACTCAAACCTTTTTGAAAGAATTCTGCGTTTTTTCTATGCACAATCAAACACTCGTACAATCCTGTAGGATTCAAGGCGACATTCCACTATAATCCCATGTTTTTCCTATTCCCGCGTTCTTAGCTTTTTTATAAAAACTAATTGATTTTGAATGAGATGAACTATAAGAATTAAATGAAGGGCTACATCAGGCATATATGACTCAGAGCTTACATGCTATAGTGTGGTATTTATTCATAATTTGGTTGCAAAATCTGATGCGTGCAATGCACGTGTACCTTACTAGTACTTCGAGTATGTGCAAATCACGTAAATTAGAATGCCAATGGCACGCTACACAGTGTCTCTCTTACAGTTCATGAAGCCATGTGGCACATGTGGAGGCGTTGTCGCTACCTCCTTGCGTGGATTGATTACAGTGACGTGCTGCTGGTTCCAGAAGAATGTACTCGTCCTCCCTGAGCCATACTGGCGGTACATGCATGAAGCGAAGATGTGCACCCACTCATTCCCTCGCACGCACACGCGGGTACATGGGCGGACGCAATTTTGTACCAAGATCCACCCCATGTGATAATTTGACGCGTGTAAAGTCGTTCAGTTCATTGATGGTCAACTAATACAGCGCATGCAAATTGAGTGGAC
The DNA here is from genome assembly GCF_056163025.1 of Triticum urartu. Lineage (NCBI taxonomy): Eukaryota > Viridiplantae > Streptophyta > Magnoliopsida > Poales > Poaceae > Triticum > Triticum urartu. The sequence goes on along the minus strand of NC_141877.1, from coordinate 60,629,517 downwards.
ATGAGGGCGGAAGAAAGACATTATTACTCCACTGTGCGCATGCGAGTAGTTAAATCATGGGTTTCTAGTAGTACTTCCATTGGTCTCCTTCGTATTTTGTGCCAATTTTTTATAGTAATATAATATTTACGCATTTGAGCAGTGTAGTACTTGAAATTTATGTTCCGCTAAACTCATCGGGAGCCGTTTCGGGCCTCAAAATCAAAACCATCAATTAATCTTTACCTTGTTCCCATCACATTCGAAAGCTTGCTCACACCTACTTGTACGTACCAAACCTGAACGTGTTCCCACTATGCAGGTATTAGTACTAGTGCTAGTACTTAGGTTATAAAAAGGGGAACTACCTAACCGAAAATTACTCTACCTTTCCTCCTCATAAGTGCTTCTTCTTCGTCCGTCGTTGCCATGGCCGGTGAGCAGAGCTCTAGGTCAAGAACTACTCGTAACAAGGGAGCGGCAACCAAGGCTGCATAAAAAAAAGAGGGCTCGCCGCCACACAGAGACCTCGAAAGATCTCTCACGGGCAGGTGATGGCTCCCAGGAGCGCCCTAGCCGCGGAGGCGAACATGCCGAGCCGGCGGAGCTAGAGTCGTTATCCCTCGACGGCATGCCCGATCAGTTCAATAGGCACCTCAATAAGCAGAAGGAGTTCATCCAAGGCTTGATGGAGTTGCTGAAGGAGAGCGTCGACGACGTGCCCGCTGAGCTCAATCAACAGGGGGAGTTGACCACCGGCTTGGTGATGCTGCTGAAGAAGAGCATTGCCTCGGAGAAGAAGGCGACCAGCAAAATCCTGCGACTTCACGAGGACAAGGAGAAGCTCTGCCACGAGATCGACCTGTTGAAGGAGAAGAACGCCGGCTGGAAGAGGCTGCATGAGAATAGTAGTTCCTCGATGAAGATGCCGTAGGCCCTCTTCATGGAACAAAAGGAGGAGTTGGATAAGCTCCGCATTGAGCACCCGGCTGCTGTCAAGGTACGTAATGCGGCCGTGGAACAGATGATGAAGGCTCGCGTCGAGAAATCCCGCGTCATGGACAGAATGAAGAAGATGGTGGAGGAGACGCGCAAGGAGATGGAGGTCGTGGAGGAGATGAAGAAGCAGTTACGACTCCGCGGCGAATTAGATCATTTGGGGTGATAATCTTCCTTCTTCTTTTGCTCCTGTGTTTCATCTTTTGCTTTGGGTGTTTCGCCGCACGTGTCACGTTCTCTGCGAGGCATGAATAGAAGAATGGTTTTTTTGAGGGAATGAATAGAACAATGCGAACAATGAGATGACTAGCAAATTAGATCATTTTTATCGCCATATGGCACTGGGCTGCCGTGTTTCGTGCTCCTCCGTCGCAGTACTACTCTAGTGGAAAACTTGAGTATACCGCACAGTTCTTTGCTCCCCCTCCATCAGGTCGTCGGCGCATTTATATGAGCAGTCAAATCACAAGGCCCCGCCTTCCAGTAGTAATGAGCCGTCAAATCACAAAGGCCCTCGCCTCTCATGAAACCGACCAAGCTAGACTGCCCTGCCCTCTAGCCTTTTAAAAAAATCTATACTTTTGTATAGTAGTAGTATCGATGGATTGCGCCATGAAGCAAAACTTGAAATTAAAAAAAGGTGGTACATATAAAGAGTGCTCATCGCCAAATTATGCATATAGTACTATTAAAAAGGCTAGTCACAATAATGGTGTCCAGCACAACCCACCCCTCAAATAAAACTAAGAGGGTGCTTGGATACGTTTTAGTCCCATGACTAAAAGTAGTGGGACTAAAACATGCTAGCCTCACCCATGCTTGGATCCAAATACTAAAAAGGCTAAAATCAAGTTAATGAGCATTTATTGTCCTCCAAACCCTCCAATCTAGAACTCTCCTATGTTAAAGGAGAGGAGTTAAATGAGTAGAGAGAGGACTAATCTGCATTTTAGTAGGGGTACCCCTGACTAAAAAATTTTAGTCTCAAGACTAGTTTAGCCCCTCTTCAGTCAGGGGTGCTTGGAACTTTAGCCTCTTAAAGAGACTATTTTTAGTCAGACTAAAATAAGTCCCTTGGATCCAAGCACCCTCTAAGAATCCTGGAATTCTTTGACAAAACTAAGCACCCTGAAATTCTTTGACAACTAAACTGCTGGCTATATGATGTTGGCCATATATATTGTACGTATATAATGTGAAGAAACGAGTGGTAGTACTATACCAACTAAAAGATGAAATGTAAGAAATACTAGTATGTACGTACTGAAGAGTTAAAGTAACGAGAAGAAACATAACATAGTTCTGCTGGGGGCTCAGCACAACACACCCCTCAAATTAAATTAAGCACACCTGAAATTAAACTTTGCAATTATTCCGGTAGACACTGCATTAGAACCACTATGAGCAAGGACACTGCCACCTTACTCGGAGTCCTCGTCCACGTCCTCGACTTTGTCTTTATCCCTCTTCCTCTTGGCCGACACTTCTTTGCTTGAACCGCACACTTGGCTGTTGCTCTTCATCCAACCCTTGTAGATATTGAAGCAAAGGTAGCCATCCATTGCAGCGTAGTGGATGTGGTCTATATCTAGTACATTCCGCTGCCATGCATGACGATGAAACATGTATGGAGATTTCTCCAGTTTACCGTACGAAGGATGAACCATGGCTCTTGCCAGGGTCAGCTTTGAAGGCTGACGAGAGGACACCAGCTGATTCTTCTGGAGGTCGAAGGGGTTGCCTACAACGAGACCTATCCGACGCAGGACATCCTTATCGTTCTTAAAGTCTACAGTAACGAATTTCACTGTTTTGTCCTTGAGGAAGTTCTTAAAATCCTGTCACTCAACATCAGCATGGCATATGTGGTAGACCAAGCAAACGTTATGTATGCAAACCTGGATCACGGCGGGCTTCTTCCTCTCTTCATCCTTTAGATCCTTCTCTGGTTCCAGGACTGTGGTGTACTCAACATCTAGCCCAGCGACCCACTCATCATCTGAGTTTTCGAACATGCGTCTGAAGCGAGAAAGGCATCCTTTCACCGTCGCGAAAGAACGAGTGTAGGTGACGTCGAACTCATCGCCGGTGATGGTTCTAACCTTGTACTCACCGCCGATTGTGGAGATTTGGGACGCCATGGATTTGGGAGGAGGGTTAGTGTCGGTGTCAAAACCGGCGGATCTCGGGTAGGGGGTCCCGAACTGTGCGTCTAGGCCAGATGGTAACAGGAGGCAGGGGACACGATGTTTTACCCAGGTTCGGCCCTCTTGATGGAGGTAAAACCCTACGTCCTTCTTGATTAGTATTGATGATATGGGTAGTACAAGAGTAGATCTACCACGAGATCAGAAAGGCTAAACCCTAGAAGCTAGCCGATGGTATGATTGTATGTTGTGATTGTTGTCCTACGGACTAAAACCCTTCGGTTTATATAGACACGGGAGAGGGTTAGGGTTACACAAGGTCAGTTACAAGGGAGGAGATATCCATATCCGTATTGCCTAGCTTGCCTTCCACGCCAAGTAGAGTCCCATCCGGACACGAGACGAAGTCTTCAATCTTGTATCTTTATAGTCTAACAGTCCGGCCAATGAAGATAGTCCGGCTGTCCGGAGACCCCTAATGCAGGACTCCCTCAGTAGCCCCTGAACCAGGCTTCAATGACGATGAGTCCGGCGCGCAGTATTGTCTTCGGCATTGCAAGGCGGGTTCCTTCTCCGAATACATCACATAAGAATTTGAATACGAGGATAGTGTCTGACCCTGCAAAATAAGTTCCACATACCACCATAGAGAGAATAATATTTTCGCAAATCTAATTTGCTGACTTGTTTTGACCGTATGACGTTATGTCATGGCCCGGTGATTATTCGAACCGTTTCCTTTAACCAGCCCCGCACATAACGCGAGGCAGTTTCTTGACACGTCTTGTCAAAGCAGAGATCGTGTTCCCCCAGATACGGGATTCTCATTAATACGGTCGTGGGTAACCCAACCGTGTCTAGGAATTCTAGATTATAGGCAAGTCCCAAACGGCTACGGAGAGGACGCTTGATATTCATCCTCTTTATAAAGGGACAAGGTTTTCGCTTTTTCCCTCTCGTGCTCAATCGAACCCCTCCCCCGCCTCGAGTTCTAACACCCAAAGCCCAAGTCAGGTGCTCCGGTCTTCAATCATGTCTGGATCCAGCCTTCAAGGCCGATGGATGCCCTCCTCCGTTACGGAAGAGGATATCAAGAAGTTGAGGGAGGCCAGATACCTGACCGCCGAGGTTTCGCATCGGCTGCCTGCTCGAGGGGAGGTCGTCCCTACTCCCGAACCCAACGAGAATGTCGTGTTTGTCTCCCACTTCCTCCGAGGCCTAGGCCTCACTCTGGATCCCTTCGTCAGGGGTTTGATGTTCTATTACGGGCTAGATTTCCACGATCTAGCTCTGGACTCCTTTCTCCACATCTTGACATTTATTGTCGTGTGTGAGGCCTTCCTCCGCATTACCCCTCACTTTATCCTGTGGCTCAAGACCTTTGAAGTGAAGCCGAAGATGATCGAGGGGCAACATGCAGCGTGTGGAGGCACATCAATAGGCATGATGGCAGGAGCTCCATGGCCGAAAGGTTCCTTTCCAGAGGTGTCCGAATTATGGCAACGGGAGCAGTTTTATGTCACGGTTCCCAGAAGTGCCAAGTGGGCGGCTGCCCCCGCTTTCCGCTCGGGCCCCCCTCCACAACTTATGTCATGGATTAGCAGAGGTCTGAGCTGGGGTCCTGCCAAGGACGTGCCTATACTGCAAAGCCGCATTCAAGATCTCTTCGAGGGAGATTTTAATTTGGTTGTGGTAATGCAAGTTATGCTGGTTCGTCAAGTCCAGCGTTGCAAACGCCGGCCCCTTCGCTTGTGGGAGTTCAACCCAGAAGGACCACATACCATTCAAAGTTTCCTCGACCTAACGCGTGAGGAGATGTACAAGTCATTCTTCAGACCTCAAATAGAGTGTCCGGATACTACAGGGGACGTGGGCCTGAGCAGTAACCGCGCCGCCGAACAAGTAAGAAATCCTCTAGCCGAACACGCCATCTTTTATTCATCATGAAGTTATTTCTGAGAGTTCGCTCTTTGACCAGGACTGGCTAACAAAGGCGAAGATGATTCAGTGTTTGGCCCCTCTCCCTGAGGGTTTGGAGAATCCGGTATTGGAAAAGATGCTCCAGCTCGCACCTTGCCCGGAGCCCTCGAAGGAAGATACACGGGGAATAATACGGGCAGACGCGGGCCCCCATTGCTGCCAGTTCCAACCGAGGGAATGAGCACCTCCATGAAGGAGGATAACCAGGGGAGGAAAAGGACTGCTTCCGAGGATCCGGAAGCCGAGGCCTCCAAACGGGAGAAGAAGTCTCCAACAGAGGGTCCTGCCTCGGGGGGTGCTCTTGCCGCACAAAGCCCGTGGGGGGACCAACCCTCCAACGAGTCGTAAGTGATCCAAAAATACTTTAATAACGAAGGTATACTATCTTCCTTCTGAGAAAATGACCGCCGCATATATCTTGCAGTTCGGGCATTAGCACCTCTCAGCTGAGCTCGTCTTCGGGGGATCTTCTTCCGGAGATGATGGAGAGCGAAACGCCTCCCCCGGACTCCTCCGCTCAAGAAGCGGGCGACCCCGAAGTGTCGTCATGGAGGGCCTCTCCGGATCCGGTGAGGCCAGAAGATAATCCCATAGACCCCTGAAGTCCCCAGCGTCCGGCTCTCGAAGAGAGCAAAAAGAGTCCGGCACCGTCTGGTATGCGGTCGGACGTTCTGAGGGAGCTGGTGGGGCGAGCGGCCATCTCAGAAGAACACCGTACGCTGATGGGTACGGTGATGGAGAGAATTTCGTCCGCCGAAAGCAGATTACACGAAGCCTTTATGAGTCTACTGACAGGCTTTCAGGTACGTGAGATAATATGTGATAGTATCACACATGTTAGGTGTGCCCTGTGTAGATAGTAGCCCATGAGACTCTGGTTGTCGTCGAGAACGGCGGCGAACAGAGGATCATAGTCCCAGGCAATAACCAGACTGCCTTTTTGTGCAGGTGGTGGAAGCTCCGGTGGCTAGCCGGACTAGTGAGTTTGCCGAATTAAAACGGCAACTGGATGCGGTAGACGCCGACATCGAGCTTGTTAACAAGAGGCTTGACGAGGCACAGGGTAAATGTTATTTTCTGGTGAATGCCATGTAGTAAGAGCAGCATGATGCCAGTATCTTTAATATGTTGTGACTGCAGATGGAGCTGCCACTGTGGAAACCTTGCGGGCAGAACTTGCCTGAGCCAAGGAACAAGCGAGGATGAGTAATGCGGCTGCTTTGAAGGCGGCCGAAGAGTTGAAAGCCGAGAAGGCCACACATTGCGAGAGCAAAGAGAAGATGGCCAAGATGGCCGTAGAATTAAAAGACACTGCCGACCGTTGCCGGCTCCTTGAAAAAGAAAACCGAGCGAAGGCAACTGACCTTGAGAAGGCCACGATGGTGAACAAAGACACCAGCTCTGCTATGAGAGCGAAGAAGGAGGAGCTACGGGAAGCCGGGGATATTGTGGCTGGTAAGCCCTTCATGCTACGAAGGAAGTTCGGAGATCCACGGTATGCCCCTCTGGATCGGCTGTGGAGTTCGGCAGATGCATATATGGACTTGGCGGTGAGCGCTGCCGATGCGACCAAATACTTCCAAGGTCAAACAGATTGTGAGGTGGACAAGCTGTTCTGGTCGCAATTCAACATTCCAGAGCGTCCGCTTCCATTGACTGATCAGCTAGCCGAATGGGCCGAACTAAATAGGTTGTCCGGCCTCGCCATGAGGTCTGTCGTGGATCAGCTATGGCCAGAAAAGCCAAAGCCGAACAGCTATTTCAGCTTAGTGCAGCAGTTCCTTGGTGCGGTGCCGCACATTAATGCTATGAAGAGGTCGGCGTGCATAGAAGGCTCGCGGATGGCCCTTGCCCGTGTTAAAGCATACTGGGCGGAGATGGACGCTACCACTGTTGCGGCGCAGGGTTCAGCCATAGGCCGAGTGGCCGCCGAGCACTATTTCAAGGAGGTTCTTGAGGGTGCTCATTTGATAGAGGCCCAGTGCTCGAAGAATATTATGTTTGAGTGATATGTATTCCCATTGTAAACACAATGTTTTTATGAATTTTTATAAGGCTGTGTTTATACCTTTGCCTGAAAGTAATATGATGCCTCATGTGCGGTCGTTTATGTATACATGTGTATAACCTGAAAGATTGCAGTCGTCGGCTTCAGCCCCCACGCATATAATGTGGAGGTGCTTGCAAAAAACGCGTGTTCACACTTAACCCAACGTCTTGGTCCTATTAAGGAGGTGATAGCACAGCGAACGAGGCAACCGGACTATAATGCTTTAACACTTTCACTTAGCCATAGGAGTTTGACAGTGGGGCTACTAGATAGCCCCTGGTGGCTCCGCACTCTCCCGATCTCGGGGTGTGTACATGCCTGGCCGGAAAACGGCCCTTTGTTAAGGCGGAGGAATTCTAACATTCCGATAGGTCATCAAGTGGTTGACCAGTCTCACGCTATATCATGACAGTCAGTTTTCGGCTTTCTCTACTGAGGTGCTCGTCCGGATGAACCAGGGCACAATCGCAGTATTTCTCCTGGTGCTGCCTTAGCTGATAAAGCGGAACGTAAGGCACCAAAACAAAGGAGCCGGGCAAACCCAACATTTGACCAAAGACAATGATTCGGAGTTGATGCATATAAGGCCAAGCTCGCGACGCTGAACACTCCCTAAGGTATTCGGTCTTTATGGTATAAACCGGGCCTAAATAGTGCCCTTTGTAAGAAGCCCCTTGTGTCCAGGTACGTGCATTATTCTGACGTGGCCACATGCCAAGACATCAGCATCCTTCTCAATTGTGCTGAGAATTCGGTGGATGTGTATCAACAAGAGACAGTAAAAAAGGTTTACGCAGGGTCTTAATCTAAAAAGAATCCTTGGAGCGGGTCCCTGCTGCACGTCTGCGCCTGTGTCTCCGTTGTGCCGTATCCTGGACGGGTGTAGCACGATGGTCATCTGTAAAAGAGAGGAACTTAGGTGAAAAAGTTGTCACGCAAAAAGTTGGGTTTTTAAAGAAACCATGTATAACTAGAAATGAGTAGAAATTGCCACTTGTCTACGCGCGTTGAGCCCCTTGTATTTGTAATAGGGGTGTGGCCATCGATCCGGTACAAATTACATATAGCAGCGCCGGACTCGTCTAACCGCGTGTGTGGTCTTGACGACCTATAAAATGCTTCAGTTGGTGAGGCCGTTTTTAGTGTGCGGCTGCCAAGGTAGTCGCATTCTCTTCTGCGCGCAAAGATCGCTTAATACTTTCGTTCACTGTAATGATGCCACGTGGACTGGGCATCTTGAGCGTGAGGGAAGCGTAATGCGGTATTGCATTAAAGCGAGCAAAAGCTTCGCGTCCAAGTAGTGCTTGATAACCGCATTGGAACGGAGCAATGTGGAAGGTTAAATGTTCGGTACGGGAGTTATCGGGGAAGCCGAATATAACCTTTAGTAGCAGGGAGCCCACGCAGTGAGCCCCTGGGCCTGGCGTTACTCCTTTAAAGGTAGTGTTGCTATGACAAGTTTTCGTTGGGTCTATCCCCATTTCGCGGATTGTATCCTGGTATATCAGGTTTAAACCGCTGCCACCGTCCATCAGGACTCGTGCAAAGTGGTATCCATCAATTATTGGGTCTAATACCAGGGGAGCCCATCCTGCCCGCCGGATACTTGCTGAGTAATCACGATGGTCGAAAGTGACCGGTTGAGACGACCAGTGGCAGGGTTTCGCGGTGATAGGCCCTTGGGCATATTTATCTGGGAGGGCCGCTTTGCTTCCCTTGATCACGTGTAATACGTTGACTGTTTTGACTTCTGATGGAAACTTCTTTTGTTCCCCAGTGTCTTGCTTGAGAGGCTCATCCTCATCTTCGCTTGGTGTATGCTCCCCCTTGTGTATGGCATTGAGCTAGCCGGACTGCTTGAAGACCCAACATTCTCTGTGGGTATGATTAGCGGGTTTACCAGGGGTGCTATGGATCTGACATACTTGGTCTAGAATTTTGTTCAGGCTAGACAGTTCATCTCTAGCACCTTTAAAGGGCGGCTTTTGCTGACCTGGCCGAGAGCTTTGGAATCCGGCGTGTACCACCGTGCTCTTCGGGCTGTCTTCTTTATTTCGACGCTTATTATTTTTGCTGCGTCGGGATTTCCCGTTTTCATCTTTAACTTCAGATGTGCTTGGGTCGCTGGTGCTGCATCTGGCTAGCCAGCTGTCCTCACCTGCGCAAAAGCGGGTCATGAGGCTTGTTAATGCTGCCATTGTTATTGTCTTTTCTTGGCCGAGGTGTCCAGCAAGCCATTCGTTGCGGACGCTATGCTTAAAAGCTGCCAAGGCTTCGGCGTCCGGGAAGTCAACTATTTGGTTCTTCTTAATAAGAAACCTGTTCCAAAGCTTTCGGGCTGACTCTCCGGGCTTTTGAGTTATATGACTCAGATCATCCGCATCCGGGGGTCGGACATAAGTCCCTTGAAAATTTGCCCGAAAAGCGTCTTCGAGCTCTTCCCAGCTTCCAATGGAGTTTTCGGGGAGGCTTTTAAGCCAGTGCCGAGCTGGCCCTTTGAGCTTGAGGGGTAAGTACTTGATGGCATGGAGATCATCTCCTCGAGCAATATGGATATGGAGGATGTAGTCCTCAATCCAGACCCCATGATCTGTTGTTCCGTCATATGCCTCTATGTTTACGGGTTTGAATCCCTCTGGAAATTCATGGTCCAGCACCTCATCGGTAAAACATAGGGGGTGTGCGGCACCCCTGTATCTGGGTGTACCATGTTGTTCTGATGTTTGTTGTGTTACATCATATGCTGGGGCGTGCTTTTGTGGTCCATAGATGGATCTGGTTGCGCCGTCCTTTTGGTGTGAGCCCTCTTGTGGATCGCTTATTGGCTTGTGAGTGGAGTTGTTTGCCACTCCATGTTGGTTGTGAGGTCGTCTATCCGGCTAGGTGGCCGTTTTGATTTTTGGTTGTGGGGGATCTAGGGCCTCCTCATCGAATTTGGGTAGCAACTTCCGCTTCGGGTAGTTCTTGGTGGGGCGATTACCACCATACTTCGCTGCTGTGTTGAGTACTTTACTCCATCTGATTTGGAGTGTGTCCTGCGCAGCCTTGAGCCTTTGCTTCTACTTTTTCAGACTCCTCGCGGTGGAAACAAGCCTTTGACGGGCATTCTGCTGCTCCGGGTGCCTGTTCGGCGTTATGTCATCCGGACTATTATCTTTGAAAGAATTGGTTTGTTCGGTTTGATTCTCCGTATTGCCGTGGTCCGGCAGTGGTTCACCGTGCTCCAACGCTGGGTCTGTATGATCGTTATTTCTGCCGAGGCGGGATTTGGGGTGGTGCTTACACCGCCGCTTTGACTGCTTCTCAAGGGGACAAGCCTTCATTGTGTCCTTCCGTTCCTCGTCGTCGTCTTCTTTTGGTGTGTCCACCATGTACACGTCATATGATGAGGTGGACATCCAGCGCCTTGTGGGCGGTGGTTCCTCTTCGCCTCCCGCATCGTCGTCCATACTGTCGATGTTTTCGGAGTCGAAGTCGAGCATGTCGGTTGAGTCATCGATAGTGGCTACCAAGTGGGTGGTGGGTGGGCCTCAAATTTCTTCGTCATCCACATCCTAGTCTTGCCGGACATAGTTCAGCCAGGATTCTCCTGACAAGGAGAGAGACCTTAATGAGTTCAGTATGTCGCCAAAGGGCGAGTGCTGAAAAATATCCGCGGAGGTAAACTCCATGATCGGCGCCCAATCGGATTCGATAGGAACGGGCACAGGCGGTCCGGAGTCTATGGCCGGAGAAGGATCCGGCAGTTTAACCACACAGCTCTCATGCAAGGCAAGGTCGATGTTCGGTTCGATCGCCACTAAGGGTAAGGCCTCCATGGCGGGGTCCATCCACCCATCTGCGGAAGGCGCGACTGGCTCCGAATTGAGGGTCGGAGCGGCTGCCGGTGCGATCTCCTTAACACTGTCCGATGGGAGGGCTAAGTCATGCTCATCGTGACCACGTGGCGCACAAGGCAGAGGCTCGAATTCATCAAAGATCAAATCTCCACGGATATCGGCCGTGTAGTTTAAGCCTCCAAACCTAACTAGGTGGCCAGGGGCGTAACTTTCCATCTGCTCCAGATGGCCAAGCGAATTGGCCCGCAGTGCAAAGCCGCCGAGCACGAAGATCTGTTCGAGGAGAAAAGTCTCACCCTGGGCCGCATCGCTATTGATGATAGCAGGAGCCATCAAGCCTAATGGCGACGACACAGAGGAACTCTCAATGAAAGCACCAATGTCGGTGTCAAAACCGGCGGATCTCGGGTAGGGGGTCCCGAACTATACGTCTAGGCCAGATGGTAACATGAGGCAGGGGACACGATGTTTTACCCAGGTTCGGGCCCTCTTGATGGAGGAAAACCCTACGTCCTGCTTGATTAGTATTGATGATATGGGTAGTACAAGAGTAGATCTACCACGAGATCAGAGAGGCTAAACCCTAGAAGCTAGCCTATGCTATGATTGTATGTTGTGGTTGTTGTCCTACGAACTAAAACCCTTTGGTTTATATAGACACCGGAGAGGGTTAGGGTTACACAAGGTCGGTTACAAGGGAGGAGATATCCATATCCGTATTGCCTAGCTTGCCTTCCACGCCAAGTAGAGTCCCATCCGGACACGAGACGAAGTCTTCAATCTTGTATCTTTATAGTCTAACAGTCCGGCCAATGGAGATAGTCCGGCTGTCCGGAGACCCCTAATGCAGGACTCCCTCAGTTAGGATTAGTGGAACTACCGTAATCTGAATGGACGGGACGACTAGGAGAGAACCGCCGTAGTATTGAAGGACGTGTGGGGCCGAGTAGGAGCGAACTACCAGGGTGCGAATGGCAGGGTAGTGGCTTTCCATTCTCCCATGATACGGGATTCCAAGAGCCCTTGGATCTGAGATCGAACGGTTGCATGGTGTGATTCTAGACCTATGGGTGAATATCCTATCCTGGAGGGTTATTCTGCAAATTTTCAGCAACTTAGCATGCGACCGTTTGATCTCAGATCCAAGGGCTGCCAGCATCCCGTATCATGGTCGCGCCTACCACGACCGTCGTGTCGCTCACGCGGTCACTCCCTTGGAGATTTAACACGGTGCGTTAGGCTATCTGATGTTGGCATATCATACATAGTCATCACTTAGTCACTCATACTACAACAAGGTTGGCTATAAGTGTATTTTTTTACTCCTCTCTATCTCTTTCTTCATACTCCCTCCGTCCCATAATATAAGAATGTTTTAGACACTAGTGTAGTGCCAAAAACGTTCTTATATTATGGGACACAGGGAGTACTAGTATTTATTGCATTTGCCAAGGAGTGACCTCTTCCAATGAAATGGTGTTGCTAAGTTTGCTTCATTTAATTAGCTATATACTCAAAATTGTCTTTTCACCTAGGTACACGCGCTTAGCACCGTTTCTTCCTTGGGTCACCAAACTAGTCTCTCTCTTCTTGATTAACTTGCCACATCAGACTTTATGCCTATGTGGCAAGCTTAAGCACCTGTAGGAGCAAGTAAAAGTAAGTACAATAGTGCGCTTTACATGGCATTTTTGCATATGTGGAGGAAAGAGAGGCAAGGAAAAAGTGGAGAAGTGGGCTCTCATGCAAGAGCTAGCCTCTACTACATGGTGGAGCATTGGGAGAGGCACCTGTATGGAGGTGGTTAGGAATCGGGAGACTCACGCCGGTCGTAGCACCGTAGTTAAAATGATAATGGCAAGTCAAATCACGAGGCCCCACCTGTCCAGCAGTAACTCGCTGTAAAATCACACAACCCTACATTTGCAGCAGCCTACTCCCTCGTCTTCTCGCGTCTCTGTTGAACTGACTAGGCGGAACTGCCCCGCCGCCTACCGCACAGGAAAAGCCCCGCCCTCGACTTTTAAATAGTATACAGTATACTAATTTTGTATCCATGGATTGCGCCCGCGCCATGGAGCAAAGCGTCTAGAAAACAGAGGAGAGACGGTGGTCTTGCAATAGAGAAGAGGGAGAGGCGAGACGGTGGTTTTGGAATGGAGATGATGGAGAGGAGAGGAGACGGTTTTGCAATGGAGAAGATCAGAAGAGGGAGAGGCGAGACGGTGGTTTTGGAATGGAGATGATGGAGAGGAGAGGAGGTGGTTTTGCAATGGAGAAGAGGGAGAGGAGCGTGCGGCAGCGATTTAGGATTGGACGAGAGGGCCGGCGCGCTGTGACTGGATCAAAATCAAAATTAATTTACCCTTCAATTAAGAAAGCGACCCCACATTCTGGGTCATAATTGACCATGATTTTCACACATAAAATATATGTTATACGTTACAAAAATAATATAATTTGAAAGTACATTCAGATACGAACCAAACGATACAATTTTTGGTGACATGCATTCACATTTTGCTTGTCAAATACAGTATGTGGTCAAACTTTGACCCAAAATACGCAAAATAACAAAAAAATACTTCCAAGACCAGCGCCGCTCTTCCGCTCTTCTCCTCTTAAACCACCGCTGCTCCTCTCATGTTCCAATCTAAATGCAGCGCCGCTACTCTCCTCTTCCATTTCAAAACCACCGCCCCTTCTCTCCTGTTCCAGTCTAAAACCAGGGTCGCTCCTCTCCCATTCTAATCCAAAACCAGCGCTGCTCCTCTCCTCTTCCATTCAAAAACCACCGCCAGCGAGTGAAGGTGCTGTGGAGAAGTAGATCGATGGAGGAGTACAACCGATACGTGAGGATCACAGACGGCGGCCCTGTGAAGCTAGCTAGGATGTTGGAGATACAGTCTTGGTTTGACAACAAGGACCAACTAGCGGCGACGGCGACATCCATGGCCAAATATCTGCAACAGAGCGAAAAGGCGGCGATACTCCTGGAGGGAGTCGCGCCGGAGTACATAGAGCTGCTCCTCTGGGCCATGTAGCAAACAGATTCACCGAATCCGATCGTGAGGGAGCGGTGTTGGGAGTATCGATCCTAGATGGAGCATCCACCAGAGATTGAAGGATCGAGCATCTACAGGGTGCCGTTTGTGAGGGTGTCCTGCCAGAGCGATCCGGTGGAGTCTTCATCGATCGAACCCAACTGCAAGAGGAGAAAAGGAGTTGGCCCGATGACGCTTCCCCGCCATCGTCTCCCTCGCCATTCACATCGTCTCACGGGGCGGCTGTCTGGCGCCGAGGAATAGGAGGGGGCTACCCCCAGCCCAATAGTCGGGCAGGTTGTGAATTGTCAGGAGGAGCTTAGGGTTGTCAGTATTTGCAAGTTGTGAATTGTGTTTTGTGTTGTGTAATTTGAGAGTACTTCCAGATATGAATGTCTTTTGAATTTCTGATTTGCAGTATTGAGCATATGAAGTATTTTATGAATTCTAGATATCTATTTTTAGCACTTAAAAAATGTAGTTTCATGGGAGTATAAAAGTGCAGACAATGTGATTCTCAGAGAAGAAACTGCAAGTTTTAGTTTTAGATAAGAAACTGCAAGTTCAGTTTCAAGTAAGAAACTGCAACTTTCAGAGGCAGAGCATTTATATTAACACGGCCTTTTCAAACAGGGTTAACATCATGTTGGAAGTTTTATTCATGGTCGAAAATGGAATTACCAGCTAGTTAACATCATGCTAATCAACATTCATGCATAGCACATCTTCATATGATGCACAGTAAAAATGCCCACACAATGTCGAGTGTGCGAAACACAGAGAAAATGAGGGACGGAGTTTTGGCAAGTGTTGGACGTGGTTTTGGGCTGCCCCGTCTAGGCTTTCATTTTTAACATGCACAGCCCACGACCTCAGATGGGAGGTCCATAGGCCTGTTTGTATTTTCTTAGGGCCGTCATGTATCGACCGGCCTATGGACCTCCCATCCGAGGTTCTATTTTTGGCAGCCCAATTTATGTATTTTTTGAAGAAAACACAGAGGTCTGTTCTATTTTTCTATATAAGAATAGGAACGCCAGGTCCAACTTATGTTTCCCTTCTAACTATATTATATATGTTTAAATTATTTTATATGTTGACTGTTTAGTTCACATAATTAGCAAAGAGATGACCGCTCTCGCGATCCCCTTCGCCCCCGCCACCACCTCCACCCTCGCCGCCGCCATAGATATCGCCGCCACCCCCTGCCTCCTGACTCCGGGCGCGCCTGCCCCCCTCAGCAAGTCCGCTCGCGCGCCCCATGGAGTCGCCAGCCATATCCACGGGAGAATGGCTGGAAGACATGCAGATGTACAAGATGCATCTCCCACATGTCTACAAAGCCTTCCTATGGATGCTCCAGCTGCTCAACTCCATCGCGCCGGCGGTGTTGTGGGAGACTCGAGGGAGGAGATGGAGGGAGCGGGCGATGCGGATCCACGACGACACTCTCTCCTGGACCCAGTGCACGTGCGAATGGAGGGAAGCAGAGGAGGAAGCTGCGAGGGAGGAAGCCAAGGAGGGACCGAATCCGTTCTCTCACTCGCACAGGTATGCTCGGATGTGCAAGGATCATGTGGATTGGGAGCTGCTTAATATAGCCCTACGGATCTACTTCGAAGGAGATTTCTCGGAGAAGCACAGGATGCCCCACCCCAGGGAGCCGCCGATTGCGTTCGTTCGATGGGCGAAAGGAGATGTGAATTCAGGAGATCCACGCTGTGCTGCGAGATGGGAATGCTTGACTGGACTCATGCCCACCAGCACGCCACCAGAGCCGGAGCAGGTGGATCGCCTACCTTACCTCTCCCCCAAACCTGCAGAAGATTGAAATTAGGCTTGCAATCTGCTTCAATTGAGCTGTCTGGTGGTTATTTCTGCTTCCTGGGAGACAACATCTGGCTGGAGGATGAGAAGGAACTAGGAACTCTGATGAATTTCCCCTATCACAATGGGGGGGAGAGTCGGTTGGGTAGTGGTACGGCCCACCTCCGCCCCAAATGGGGGCACAATCTGGGTAGGCTCCTGTAATTTCCCAAGATCAATCTGCTGGTGGCTCTGACTCTCAGAATAGTTGGAAATCTCAAGGCAAGAATCAGCAAAATAAGAGACAGGACATCCAGAAAACTGCTCCTGCCCCTACTTCGGTCCTTATGGCATACTCTGAGGTGATCCGCTGCAACTGTGGGGAACCAGGGCATCATTTGGATAAATGTGTCAAGCCCAAGAGTTGTTTTATCTGCAAAATGGTTACCCATAAAGTTGAGAATTTCCCTGTTAGAAGGAAAACTCACAGTTCTGCTAGATATGTTGGAAGTGCTGCTCCGGGATTAGGGTTCTACCACATAGACCCACCTGATGAAAATGCTCAGTATCATGGCTCCCTGAAGAATGTGGGGATTGTTCTGGTAGAAGCTGGTGAAGTGACCAAGAAGGAACTTGCCACTGAGTTTGCAGACATTTACAAAACCAACTGGCCCTGGCCAATCAATGCCCTAGATGAGTGGACATTCTTGGTCAAATTCCATCCTGAAATAGATGTAGTTCAAGTTGCTGGATACCCCTGTTTTGGTCTCAAAAAAGACAATGTTGTAGTCAATGTTGAAGTCTGGAAAGGCAGGATTGAGGATGAAGAGGACCTCCAGGAAACATGGATCAAGATCAGGAAATTGAACCCCCAAGTGGTGTGACTGGACTATGCTGGATCAAACCACTTCCACTCTAGGGTCTTACTGGAAGTGGATTGGCAGCATAATTTCAAGTCATTCTATGAAACTATTAGGGTCAAAATCTTATGTAAACATCCCTCCAAAATCCCTGCTGATAGGCTTTTTGGAGTTAGGAACAAAATCTAGAGCCTACTCATTGAGGTGGAGTCCTTAACACCCACTAAAACTGGCACCTCCACCAACATCTCTGCTGGTACATATGTCTCTGCAGCTAAAACTGGTACCAATCTTACTGAAGATGCTGAATCCAACAGGAGCTCTAGATCTGAATTAGATAAAGGGCCTGCTGCCAATTCTGGGGCCCTTAACATCAGAGGACAGTCTTTTGGCCACAATCAGATGCTTGGAGAAACTACACCACTTCAGTCCTCAAGACACACCTCCCCGATTCTCCATACACTCCTGAACTCAGCATCTAGGAAAAGATCTTGAATTATGTGCTTGATGAAACTAATGGATTCAACCTCCTCAGGGAAATGGAGCTCCTGGAAGATGATGATCTGATGGAATTAGAAGGTTCTGTAGATCTACAAGAGGATCAAGAGGCACTTGTTGAAACAACTGAACTCCCAGACAATTTGGACTCAAAATACAACTCTGACATCCCTGCCCTTCCTAAGGAGAAGCACCTTCCCAAATGAGGTCCTGTTCAAGCCACCAGAACCAGTGCCAGGTTAGCTGGTGACAAGAGAACCATTATTGAAAAGGCTCAACAGCTCAAAGAGGTTCAGAAACTGGAAGTGCAAAAACCCCAGGTATGAAACACACTTCCTTCTCCAACTTTAATGATCCTTCCTTCAATGCCATTGCTGCTAAGATTGGTGTAGATGTTACTTCTCTTAATGATGGCATTGAATGCTGTTTGTGAGAATTTTTCTCTAGATGGTAGTTCTAGTTTAGACTGCCTTCGATAAAGTTGACCTTGATTTCCTTATGAAACTCCTGGAGCTTAGAGGTTTTGGGGGTAAATGGACTATTTGGATCTAGAAACTTACTCATGGGGGGTCTGTTGGGGTCAAGTTAAATAACTGTGAAAGTGATTTTTTCCTTGCTGGTAAAGGCCTTAGGTAAGGTGACCTCATCTTCTCCCTTTTGTTTAATTTAGTAGTGGACGTTCTTACTAAAATGCTGAGCGCAAAGCTACTGATCATAGTCTGATTGCATGGCTGGGTCCTGAGGTCTACCCTGGTGCCATCATCTGCCTTCAATATGCAGATGATACCATCCTTTTCTTAGAAAATGACTCCACACATGCTAGCAATCTGAAAACTGTTCTAACCTGTTTTGGACAAGTCTCCGGCATGAGAATCAACTACTCTAAAAGTGAACTCATCCCTATCAACATGGATGATCAGGAGTTAGCTGACTTCCTCCCTATTCTAGTCTGTAATAAAGGTACCTTCCCCATTAAGTACCTAGGTATCCCTCTCCACTATGATAAACTGAGGAGAGAGGATATCCAACCCCTTCTGGATAAAATCATTAAAAGGATTGCTGGGTGGAGGGGCAAACTTCTCTCTTATAGAGGTAGATTGATCCTCATACAAGCTTGTTTGGCTAGCATTCCAGTGTATCTCCTCTCCTTCTTCAAGTTCCCTAAATGGGCAGTGAACCTCATCAATTCTCAGATGTCTCATTGCTTGTGGAATGATTTTGAGGGAAAGAGGAAGCTACACCTTGCTAATTGGGCCCTAGTCTCTATGAAAAAAGATTTTGCAGGCCTAGGCATACCTAACCTCCAAGAAATTAACATCTGTCTTCTAGGGTCTTTGATTAAAAGATTCTATGAGGAAGACCTGAAACCCTGGAAGCTTCTCATTGCCCATAAATACCTAGGAAATAAACCTAATATTTTTGTCCCTTCCTCCAACCCTAAGACCTCTAGATTTTGGAAAGGATTAAATCTATTATGCATGCTGTGAAATTTGGCTACAGATGGAACATAGGGGATGGGAGTAGAACCAGGTTCTGGGAAGATACTTGGTTTCGCACATCCCCCCTAACAGTCCAATTTTGGCCTATTTACTCTGTCTACAATGAGCTTAACAAAAGTGTCAATGAAGTTTTGGACGGTCAATGCCTAAAACTCTCTTTTAGAAGGAACTTTAGTGATAGTCTCATGGAACAATGGTTCTAGTTGGAGGAAATTGCCAAAAGCATTACCTTTACTGCCGAGCCGGATGCCCTGATTTGGCAGCTGGACAATAAGGGGAAGTATTCCTCCAGCTCCCTCTATCATGTTATCAACTTTTGAGGGGTTCAACCCGTGTTTATCCCTGCTATCTGGAAATTCAGAGTTCCCCCTAAAATTCATGTATTTCTCTGGCTTCTCTCCAAAAACAAATTGATGACTAGGGATAACCTTAGGAAGAGACACATCATCAAACCCCTTGATTGTGTTTACTGCTTGGAACAAGAGTCTTGTTCTCACCTATTTTTTGAATGTATAGTTGCTAAACATCTCTGGGCCCACATTGAGGAATATTTCTCTAGTCAGATTTTCTCATCCTTCGAATCTGTCGCCAGATTCTGGATTGCTACAAAAAAGTGATCAGTTTTAAATACTGTTAGCTTAGTTATCCTTTGGTGCCTCTGGAAATATAGAAATGCTATGATTTTCAATAACACCTCCTGGATTTCCGTTCCTTAGGTCTTGAGGTTGATCAGGAACATGGTGAGGAACTGGGCGATTCTCTCCTCCGAATCGGACAAGGACAAGTTGATGAGCTTCGTGGAAACCCTAACAAGATCCCTCCAGAAACCATTGGCGATCACTTGTGGCCAAACAAGGTTCGACCTGCTTTGGGGCTGGACCCGTGGGCTCCTCTCAAGATCTCTGATGAAGATGATGGGCACCTGGCGCCGAAAAAGAGGGACATCCACCATGCTACGCCTTCCAGCCCGGTGTCTCCGCTTGCTTACTGGTCGCCGCAGGCTGACACAGCCCCTCGGCTGAAGACCATGAAGGCTTCGCTGGACCCTCCTTGTGTCATTTGAGTTCTCTATCCGCTCTGCCTTTGGCACCGCTCGGGTGATTTGTGTTATTCAGAGAACTTGTTCATCCACCCCCCTAGTTTGTAGCTTTTCTACCTTTGCTTTCGAACTGCTCTTTGAGCTGCTGTATCAGAATATGTTGTGGTTTCGTTCTCAGCAATGGAACCGGGGAGATGCTCCCTGTTTTTCTAAAAAAAATTATATGTTATTATATATTATTTTTATTGTCATCATATATTTAACAGATACTTACATATGTAAGAAAACAATATCCCACATCTTATTAACTTATAAAAATTATTTCTTAACAAATAAAATCCCTGATTGTTTTGGCACAAAATTCCTAGTGATTGTGTACAAAAGCTTGGTAAGATTTAAGGACGAATGTAATCATATCACTTATTATTTAAATATATTTATAACAAAATGCTCAGCCCCTTTTTATTTTTTGATAACATTGCTGGCCCAACCCAACATTATAATTAGAACCAGCCCAACAAAATCGTGTATTTCGAGAAAGTGCAAATGGCCTGTAATTTTTTAGGAAATAAAATAAATGGGCCGCATGGACGCTACATTATTTGTTCACCCAGCCCAGCTAATGGCTGTAATTCAAAAAAATATCAAATTGACTAAATTTTACCGCGCAAAAAAAGACTGTAAATTCTGAAAAAATGGGTTGAATACGTGCCACACTTTTGGAGGCTGAAATGTGGGCCAATAGGTCGAAGCCAACGCACGTCATTGTCAATTTAGTCAACAAATGATTCTAACATGTTAGCCGTTGGATTTACATCCAACGATCGTCATCCATCTTCAATCTCTCGTCTTCTTCCTCCAGCGCCGCCAGGACCACCTCCCGCCTCCTGCTGCTAGCAGCTCTGCTTAGCACGCTTCGCTATGAAGCACTACTCCACTATTGGCCAGGCCATCTCTCCACCCCTCCACACCTCCTGTTCTTCTCCACCGACTGCCGAACCACACCGCACTAGAACCAGTTAACCCTCGTACACCTCTCCGTCTGCGACTCTACTCCCGCGTCTTCCGATCTCCGGCTCGTTGCTGTCCGGGTTCTCGCTGTCGTCCACCACCTTCGATGCACTCGGCGCGGCATGGTCAACATGGTCAACGAACGACACCATCAAAAGTAGACTGTGCGTGGATAGGCTGACAGCTGGGTCCAGGGCCGCACACAAGGAAATGCCTCCTTATTATGCGCAAAATAATGATTCCTCCACCTGACATCTGGGACCCACCGGAAGGGCCTCTATATTTCGCGAAAATAACGTGCCCCCCGCTGACATGTCGGACCCACCAGCTATCTTTGCACGCAAGGAAGTGCCTCCTTATTACGCACAAAAAAACGAATATTCCCCCTGCCAGCTGGAACCCAGCATAGTGGGAGCCTAACTTGTGGGCCTACCAAGTTGACGAGGATGGAGGGCTTTGTCAAATTAGTCAATCTGAACGATTCTAGCTCCTGTTACCGTACGATGTTCATCCAATGGCCGTAGTGCTTCTTCAACCTCTGGTCTTCTTGCTCCAGCCGCCCAAACCAGTGCTGGTCGTGCCACGTGCTCCTGCCTCCCGTGGCCGGCTGTGATGCCGCAGAGGCCTCACCGCCCCCTACTACTCCCACCGCTGCCCATGGCATCCCTCTACTCACCCACACCCCCTGTTATTCTGCGGCGACAGCAGCCTCACACCGCAGCCGAACCAGTGAACCCTCGTACTCCTCTTCGCGTGGGCATCCACTGCTGCATCTTCCCCGGCTCCGAGTCGTCCCCTTCCTAGTCCTTGCCGTCGTCCACCGCCGTGGTGCTCTCGGTGCAGCGTGCTCAACGTGGTCAAGGAACGACTTCCATCAGACGTGGACTGTATGTGGAGAGGCTGACAGCTGGGTCCACGGCCGCAGCAAGGAAGTGCCTCCTTATTACGTGCAAAATAATGATTCCTCCACCTGACAGCGTGGACCCACCGGACGGGCCACCGTATTTCGCAAAAAAAATGTTTCCCCCTGACTACTAGGACCCACGAGCTACATCTTCGCACGCAAGGAAGTGCGTCCGGGCAAAAAAATGATTCGCCCCCCTAACTGCTGGGACCCACCAGCTACATCTTCACACGCAAGGAAGTGTGTCCGGGAAAAAAAAGTGATTCTCCCCCCTGACTGCCGGGACCTACCAGCTACATCTCCGCACGCAAGGAAGTGCCTGACAGTCTGGAACCACCTGGTCAAAGCGTACGTAGCATTGTCATTCTGGTCGCGAACGTGTACGTACATATATACTGGTGGATGTAGAGGCGCGCACGTGTCGTAGTAGAGGTGCGTACGTGTCGTAGTAGAGGCGCGCATGTAGCATTTACACGTACGTATAGCGGCCAGGGTGCAAGAAAGAAAAAACGGCCATGTATGTGTACATACGAGCAGGGTCTCAAACGCCTACTCGCGCATACGTACAGCCAGGGCTCGTGTACATGGCTGGGTCGGAACGGAGAAATAGCGTCGTCCTCATGTTCATGGGGAGGCAACGGAATGCGTCGTGTTCATGGGGAGGCAACGGAATGCGTCGTGTTCATCGGGAGGCAACGGAATGCGTGGGAGCCAACCAGCTGGGTCGGAACGGAATGCGTGGTCGTGTTCATCGGGAGGGCTTGGACAGAACAGGCAATGGAAACGAGGCCTAGCGTACTGCAAAACGGAGGAAACGGCCTTGTGTTCGACCGACCACGTTTGAAATGGGATCCTGTTCATCGAGAGGGGTCTGGCGTACCCCAAAACGGAGGAAACAGACCTCCTACGGTCGAAACGGGGGTCCTGTTGATCGGGAGGGGTGTGGCGTACTGCAAAACAGAGGAAACGGACCTCCTACGGTCGAAACAGGGGTCCTGTTGATCAGGAGGGGTGTGGCGTACCGCAAAACGGACGAAACGGACTTGTGTTGGAGCGGTACGGTCGAAACGCGGGTCCTGTTCATCAAGAGGGGTGGGGCGTACCGCAAAACGGGACTCCACGGGATACTGTTCATCTCCACCGTCAACCTCCTCCAGCCTCCACGGGCTCGTGTTCATCCAACCTCCACCGCGCGCTACTCCACCGGCTACTGTTCAACCACCCCTCCACGGGCACCCCTCCACCGTCTACTGTTCATCCATCCCTCCACACCACGGGGTCCTGTTCAACCACCCCTCCACGGGCACCCCTCCATCGTCTACTGTTCATCCAACCCTCCACCACACCACGGGGTCCTGTTCATCCAGAGGCAATGCCACCCTCACTGTTCATCCAAACCCCCCCGCAACACTCACTGTTCATCACAGAGGCAGCATCGATCGACTTCAGTTAGTAGCAGTAGCGAAGGAATCGCTCGTTCGGGTTCAGTTAACATCCATCGATCGATCGCTTGGGTTCAGTAACGCGTAGCCTGCAGTGCAATCGCTCGGGTTCAGTTAGAGCCCAACGCCTCGCTCGGGTTCAGTTAGAGCCAACGCCTCGCACACACGCGCGTACGTGTACGAGAGAAACGTGCATCGCTCGGCCCCCGACCTCCCACCTTAACCGGGAACTCCCCAAAATCCCCCCCCCTCGCTTCTACCACGATTTTTTCCGTCATGGACGGCCCAAAGGATCTCATGCAGCTGCGTCTCTGGCCCGCCCAGGACGAAAAGCCCATTTTCTGTCATGATTTTTTGTCATAGAAGTAGGAGCCCACCACATCTATGATGATACCGGGTTTTGTCACAATTATCGTCATAGATGTGTCATATGTATGACAGAATTTTTTTTCGTTCGGCCCAAAATGTCATGGATGTGTCTTTTTTTGTAGTGATAGAGAGGTCCCGAACCTGGGTAAACATCGTGTCCCCTGTCTCCTGTTACCATCGACCTCAGACGCACAGTTCGGGACCCCCTACCCGAGATCCGCTGGTTTTAACACCGACATTGGTGCTTTCATTGAGAGTTCCGCTGCGTTGTCTCCAAAAGTTTTGATGGCCCCGTCAATCATCTACAACAATACTGTCTAGGGGGAAGTCTTCCTCCCCGGACAGATCTTCGTATTTGGCAGCTTCACACTGCGGTCCAACTCGGTTGGCCATCCAGAGCAGATCAACAGCTATGCCCCTGGCCATCAGGTCAGATTTGGAAGCTTGAGCTACGTCACTGATATCCGTGGAGACTTGATCTTTGATGGATTCGCACCCACGGCAGTCGCTCCCTGCCACCATGATGAACATGACTTAAATCTATCATCGGACCACACCCAGGAGATAGAGCCTGTGACTGCTCTGGCCCCAGATCTGGAGCAGATCGCGCCATCCGAGGATGAGAAGCTCAACGCCTCCATGGAAGCCGCAGATTCAGCGGCGTTGGAGCCACACACAGACCCAACCTCGAGCGGGATCTGCGTCACTGGAACCTCGGATTCGCCTCCGGCCATAGGTTCTAAACCACGCGCATCCGCGGCCATCAAGCCTGATCAGGCACCGATCGTTGAATTCAGCGCCGCGGACATCTTCTGGCACTCACCTTTAGGTGATGTGCTAAACTAATTAAAAACCCTCTCCTTAGCAAGGGACTCATAGGCGAATTATATCCGGTTTGAGCCGGGGGCTGGTGATGGGGAATTTTGCTTCCCACCCACCTCCCACTTAATAGCCACTGTCGAAGACTCAACCGACATGCTTGATTATGGCTCCAAGGACATTGACGGTATGGACGACGATGCTGGAGAGGAGCTGGCTGAAAACCCGCCGTTTACCGGATGTTGGACGGCCACCTCCTCATACGACGTATAGATGGTGGATGCACCCAAAGAGAATAGCGGCAATGACAAGGAAGATCCAGTTGAGGATGAACCTCCTGAGATACAACCAAAGCGCTGATGTCAGCGGCGCCGCTCTCAATCACACTACAGAATAGACAGCAACACCGGCATAGGGGACGATAACACTCCAGATGGTGCCGAAGACACAGAAGACCCCGACGAGCAAACTGCCGAACAGGACGATCGGGAAGATGGGCAAGTTAGCACCGATGAACAGGCTATAAATGAAGACTCGGAGGATAGTAATTATCTACTGCCCTCCGAGGATGACGTGAGCCTCGGTGACGAAGACTTCATCGTACCTGAGGAACCTCTCGAACAGGAGCGCTTTAAGCGCCGGCTAATCGCCACTGTAAGGAGCCTGAAAAAGAGGCAGCAGCAGCTTCAAGCTGATCAAGATCTGCTCAATGACAGGTGGACTAATGTCCTGGTAGCCGAAGAATACAGCCCCGAGCGCCCAACCAAAAGTTACCCGAAGCGCAAATTGTTACCCCAATTCGATGACGAGGCGTTGGAGCCCGTACCATCAGCGCGTAATGCGGCTGACCGACCACCACGTAGACGGGATAAAACAACACCTCAAGCCGAACTACAGTCCGTCCCACCTCACCATAAGGGAAGAGATAAAACGGCTCGAGGTTATACATATGACCTGCGACAGGACCTAAAGAACAGAACAGGTCAGACCAGATCGATCTACGGATCACGGGGGCGTGCCCTGACGCGCGATGACGGCCATTCGGCTGGACATGATAAACATAACCACATCCGGGCCAAAAATTGCAGACAGACTACATCCGAGCTATGTCGCGACTAGGCCCGATACAGAGGCGCCGCACACCCCCTCTGCTTCACTGATGAAGTAATGGAGCACGAATTTGCAGAAGGTTTAAACCCATGAATATCGAATCATATGATGGAACAACAGATCCCGCGGTATGGATTGAAGATTTTATTCTCCATATCCACATGGCCTGCGGTGATGATCTCCACGCCATCAAATACCTCCCGCTAAAATTAAAGGGACCAGCGCGGCACTGGCTAAACAATCTTCCAGAGAACTCCGTTGGCAGCTGGGAAGATCTGGAAGACGCCTTTCGTGATAACTTCCAAGGTAAATATGTCCAGCCACCAGATGCCGATGACTTAAGTCACATCATCCAGTAGCCCGGACAATTAGCCAGGAAACTCGGGACTAGGTTCGTAATTAATAAGAACCAACTTGTCGATTATCCAGACGCCGAAGCCCTCGCGGCCTTCAAACACAGCGTCCGGGAAGAGTGTCTCGCCCGCCACCTTGGTCAATAAAAACAAAAATCCATGGCAGCCCTCACCGCTCTAATGACCCGCTTTTGCGCGCTAGAAGATAGCTGGCTCACTCGTAGAAGCAACATCGCCAGCGATTCGAGCACTTCCGAAGTCCGAGACGGCAATGGGAAGCCATGATGCAATAAACATAAGCATCACAACGAAAGAACGCAAGACATGGCGGTCAACGCCGAATTCGGCGGCTCCAAACCTGGTCAATGGAAAAAGCCACTCAATGCAAATAGAGACGGACCATCCAATCTAGACAGGATACTGGATCGGCCCTGCCAGATTCGTGGCACCCCAGACAAACCAGCTACTCACACTAACAGAAGCTGCTGGGTATTCAAACAAGCCAGCAAGCTTAATGCTGAACACAAGGGGAAGGGGCCGCCCACTGATAGCGATGATGAAGAGACTTGCCAGCCGAATACTGAGGTTCAGAAGCAATTTCCCCCCGAAGTGAAAACCATAAACATGGTATATGTAACACACACCCCTATAGGGAAGAGAAGGCACACACTATGGGACGCACAATCCATAGAGTCGGTCCCCCCCCAAAAGTTAGCCATATTCATCCCGAAGGTTCGGCAGCTCTGATCATCGACCGAATTATCGATGGGTTCCACCTCACGAAAGTCCTTATGGACGGCTGCAGTAGCCTTAATCTACTCTACCAAGACATTGTCTGCAAAATGGGCATCGATCCTTCAAGAATAAAGCTCACCACAACTACCCCCAAGGGAGTAGTACCCAGCGTAGAGACCCACTTCACGGGCTCCATCACATTGGACGTCGTTTTTGGTTCACCGAACAACTTCCAAAGCGAAGGCTTGACCTTTGATATTGTCCCGTTCCGCAGCAGCTACCATACACTCCTGGGGCATACCGCTTTTGCTCGTTTTAATGCGGTCCCACTTTACGGCCGCTCAAAACTTAAAATGCCCGGTCCACGCGGCGTCATAACAATAAATTGAAATACGAAACACTCTCTCCGTACAAAGGATCATACTACGGCTACCACAACTGAAGTACAAAGCGGCCTCATCAAGCCGCATAACTCATCGGCCATTAAGCCACCGGTCTCCATTAAATGGAACCGCTCAATCTCAGAGCTAGATTAGTAGTTCGGCCTCCGTCGTTCACCTAATACACATGTGAAGTTTGTACCGCGCATACATACTTATGTACTCAAAATACCCTAGTCATTGGCGGAGGCACAATATGGACAACCACTCCCATAGCCTCCTTTTCTTTTCTAATTATTTTCTATCTTTTATCACAGGTGGCTCAAAGACTGGTCATCTCACGGACTCTTTCGGAGTTCGGCTTCGTACACTTACTCAAAGGTTATTCCTGTCAAGGAATCCTTTCCCCGAGGCAAGGTGGCGCAGACGTACGACAGGAGGTCCAAATAATTTTGTAGACCGCACTCTCTATTTCGAGCTTGTAAAGTGCCTTCTCCCTCAGCCTTTGGCCACGGCATGTCAAATAGCCTGGGTCGTGGCATTATTATCTGTAAAATGAGAATTGACATATCAATCAGGTTCCAATGAACAAAATCCACATTAAGCATTTGCCTTCTTTTAAAAAGAACTGAATTTTGCTTCTTTGGTTGTTTCACACACGCACCTCGGCACAAATTGCCAGGGGCTCGATATGGGAACAAATGAGTTGCCGACAAGTCCGAACAGCTTTATAGTGCACTTCGGCATCACGAGTTTGGCCTTATATGCACCAGCTCTGAATCATGTCTTTGGTCAATAGTTGGGTTGCCCGGCTCCTGTGCTTACTACCTTATGTTCCGCTCTATCGGCTAGGGTAGTAAAGGGAGAACTACTGCGATTGTGTCCCGGTTTATCCGGATGAGCACCTCAGTAGAGAAAGCCAGAAACTGACTGTCATGATGCGGCGAGAGCTGGTCAACCACTCGATGACTCATCGGAATCTTCGCGATTCCTTCTGTATTACACGAAGGACCATTCTTAAGGTCACCTATGTAATGCACCGTATAGGGATAACTGCGTACATACCAGGGGCTATATCGTAGACCCACCGTCAAAGTCCTATGGCTAAGTGAAAGTGTTAAAGCCCTATAGTATGATTGCCTAGTTCGCCGCATTGACACCTCCTTCACGGACCAAGACGTTGGGTAAAGAGTGATCCATTGCTTTTCCGAACACCCCTGTACTATATGCGAGGGGGCTGAAGCCGATGACTGGCAAACTTTCAGATTATACAAAAAACGGCCCCATAGGAGGAACCACAACTTTCCGGCAATTGTATATAAAACATAGCCTTAATATATAATAAATATTGTTTTTACAATTTTGACACATTCACTCGGATATCATATCCTTCGAGCACTGACCCTCTATCAAGCGGGCACCCTCTAGGACATCTTCAAAATAATGCCTTGGCGCGTGATGGTCCTCGCGCTCGGGTGGACTCTGTGCTGCAATATCGGTGGCCTTCATCTTCGCCCAGTACGTCTTGACGCGGGCCAAGGCCATCCGTGCACCATCAATGCACATTGACCGCTTCACGACATTGATACGCGGCACCGCATGAACAAGTCACTGCACCCAACCGAAGTAACTATTTAGAATTGGCTCGGCCGGCCACAACCGTACCATGATGTCCTTCATGACAGATCCGGATATCTTGTGGAGCTCGGCCCATTGGGCCATCTGTTTGTTCAGCAACAGCGGATGCTTTGTCGTGCTGAACTGCGACCAGAAAAGCTTTTCCGCTGCGTGTCCTTCTTGCGCTTGGAAAAACTGCGTCGCATCTGAGGCACTCTTCGTCAAGTCCAAAAATGCGTTTGTAGAACTCCACATTTGATTAAGCGCGACATACTTCGGGTCCCTGAATTTAGTTTGTAATAAGAAGGGCTTACCGGCCGCGATCTCCCCAGCTTGCCGGATCTCCTCCCGAGCCGCTCTGGACTTGGACCCGGCTTCTCTCACCTCTCGTAAGGCCTTTCCGAGATCGACCGTTTTACCTTTGTTATCCTTTTCGAGGGATTCACATCAGACAATGGCATCTTTCAGCTCACGCGCCATAATGGATATTCTCTCCTTGCACTGGTGCCGAGCAACCTGTTCCGCCTTTAGATCAGCAGCTGCCTTCGCGGCACCCGCATCACTTATCCTGGCTTGCTCCTTGGCCTGGGCAAGCTCAGCCCGAAGGGTCTCCACCGCGGCCGCACTATCTACAGTTACACATAGCTCAGTACACAATTATCAGCGTTATGCTCATCCTATCATACTTACGTCTACTGACTGCCCCCAAAAACATACCTTGCGCCTCGTCGAGCCACTTATTAATAAGCGTGATGTCATCACCCACAGCATCATGTTTTTGCTTCAGACATACAGCCTCTGTAGCTTGGGCAATCGCCATGTATGTAGCCCCCTGTGTTCCAATTAATCGGATTATTTCCTATGCATATCTTTTTTGATCCTCTGATCGCCTCCCTTTGGGCGACCAATTAGAGTCTCAGGGGCTTCTATCTATACACAGGTGCATTTTGCGTACAGAGCACAATTGAAAATATTATAGTGCGTACCTCAAAGCCTCTTAGCAGGCCCATGAAGGCTTCATTCAATCCGCTTTTCGCGGACAGAATCCTTTCAGCCACCGTACTCATTAAGGTACGATGTTTCTCCGAGATGGATGCATGTTGCAACATGCCCATCATTGTATCCGGCGCCTCCGGATTCCTGGGGGCGGCCGTGGGAGTGCGGACTCCGTTTTAAGGGGCATGTTTACCCGACTCTAGAGTCGTCCCCGGCTGTAAACCGGATAGTCCGAGACCTTTATGGTTGATCCCTATTGGGGCCGCACACCCCGGGTCCTGGGCGACCGAAGTTTCACCTTCGGGCGTTCTCTTCGATGTCCCCCGCACCACTTGTTGATCGGGAAGGATCCTCCGGGAAGACACCTCGAAGTCATCTGCCCTATTGGGCGACGAAGCCTGTGGAGGCGTTCCGCTTTCCATCATCTCCAGAAGCAAATCCCCCGAAGAGGAGGACTATTAAGGAAGACTGCGTCGGACTGCAAATATATATTTATGTGTTACCCTTGTAGCCTGAAAGGAACGAGATATGCTTAGTGTCAGGACCGGTTTTCCAGGATATAAATATCCCAGTAAATGGTCCTTGTGCACACCAGCCCCAGGATTACTATTAGCTGATGGGACACAATCTTGATACATAAATTCCAAGCAAAAAATAAACTATGCAGTACCTGACCAATCTGGTCTATGAGTACAACAAAAGTTTTCTAATGGTTGACGGCGGAAGCGGTTTGCGGATAATCAGCATCTATGGGATTCCATTTCCCACAAGAACAGTTGACCTGGATAACTCCTATCTTCGCGCGGCTGCTATCTCCATTGCCTTGGTTCCGGGGCTGTCGTCGTTATGCTCCTCTGCAAGCAAGAAATCTGGCCAAGACAATAGCCAGGGACAAGCCAGTGAGTACTTTGAATGTACTCGCAACCATCATGAAAACAGGTATAACAAAGCAGGTGATAATCATGCACTGAAATAATCCTCGATCACTTAGTCAGTCCCAAGATAAAATTCATGATGCACGTAAGTAGGTCATTTGTATTAAACAGGAATAAGCAAATAGAGAATGAAGATAAAATAAAACGATCAGGTGTCTGAAGCGATGCCTCAAAAGGATAGTAATATAAAGCATGCCTCAGTCGGGCGTCTGAGCGACGCCACATAAAGGGCTTATGAGAAGGATAAATAACATGCGTGCCACAGTCGGGCGTCGGAGCGACGCCACCCGAAGGGCTTATAAAAAACAAATAATAAGCATGCCACAGTCGGGCGTCGGGGCGACACCACATAAAGGGCTTATAAGTAAATAAATAACAAGCATGCCACAGTCGGGCGTCTGAGCGACACCACATAAAGGGCTTATAAGTAAATAAATAACAAGCATGCCACAGTCGGGCGTCTGAGCGACACCACATAAAGGGCTTATATGAGAATAATCACAGTGAATATCCAGGAGGTAGAACCGTCCCAGGGATATTCAATAATTCAAACAATACAAATGGTTAGTCCATATTAATAATAATCAAGATCATCATATGTCACAAGTTGTGATTAATGTTCTTGCTTAGAAGTTTTCCTCCGAAGACCAACACTAAGACCGAGACTTGACCCATCCCAGACTATAGTCCTTAACCATGGACACGGCTATTCGAATAGATATAATCTCTACAGAGGGTGTACTCTTTACCCACGAGTAACGGATTCGTTTAGTCCATCGGGACTAATTCCATTTACGGTCTTTTAATTGAAAACACACCTGACCCGCACACACTAGCTTAACTTACCGGTGTCTGGAATCACACATGACACCTGTTAAGCAAAACTCTAAGTGGGGAGGCTACAACCTTGATTAGCATGGGATCAAATTTATACCACGCGCTACTAAGAGGTGCCCCCCTCTCGGTCCCAACCGGAAACACCCATGCCCCCGGACCAAGTGGCATGCCTACCGGATGCACCCGGTATCTTCCACCATGGCCTCTCTGTATGATGTGTGCTAAGAAAGGGGTTGACAACTTACTAAGCCGTACCCTAGCAGCGGCAGGGACAAGTGGTAGTACGAAACAAGCATGGGGGTTACTGGAGCAAGACTCGATCTATGGTCGACTCAGGAGGTTTATGTATTCCCTGCATGGTTATCACCACAATGCTCTTCACAGTTCCCTGACAGGGTCACCACCCCTCATGCTTCATCCTGCCTCACTGCACATCCTCGCCACAACGAGATGTTAGTCACGTGGTTGTGTTCACCGGAACACAACCTTCCTTCGGACTCCATCCGAACTGTCACCAGGCATATGTGGCATGAGAAGTGGTTACTGTCACCAATATCACATACATAACAGAAAATGATTTTCACCATATGTTGATATGCAAGAGTATGACTTCCACATGAAAGAACGTTACTCCATTTTAGTATATTGATGGAGTTATATGTTCTAGAAAACAACACACAGCTTATATCATAACGAGGTTCAAGATGCTAGCCTTCAAGGTGCAGAGGGGTGAGGTGCACTCCAAAACTTTTTGAAAGTTTTAATCTCCCCTCCAATTCTTCGGGGAATGCATCTTCGAATAAACTAGTGGGCAGGGACAAGAGGGACTGACGGTGGGACCTGCGGGCCCATCGGTCATATTTGACAGGTCCAACCGCCTCCTTCCTCCTTCGCCTGAACAAGAACGGGGCTCCGGCGATCGACGCCGACGAACGACGATGTCCCCCACGGGTTTGATCATGCAGGCATGATCAGGAGTTTGAGGCGAACCCATTGGTACCCTACAAGGCCGCTGCGATAGACGGAGTCGTCGGCGTCGAGCTCCCTCCCGAAGAGCTTTGGCGGGTCCAAAAATGGAGCATTGCTCTACGGGCCATCTTTAGAGAAATTGATAGGCTGGGGTGGCTCTGCGAGGTTGTGGTGGTCTCCTGGCTCTATGGGTTGTGGGGTTAGGGAGGGCACTGACAGCGCGGCCGTGGTGGCCACCACTGCCGGAGGAGAGGAAGATAGCCGCTGCGGATCAATTTGATGCGCGGGATTGGTCTAAGGGGAAGATACGGTGCTACCTGAGGTTGATAGAGCGAGGGGGTTCGTTTTATAGGCGCCAGAGGTCGGTTCGTCGGCTGCCTGAGGATAAGCACGACGGCGGCGGCACTATTGTAGAGTAGGGGAGGTGGGGGCTGGCTGGTAGAGCTTCTAGAGGTAGGCGACGGGGTTGTGGATGAGCACGGCAGTCTGGGGTACTTGGGGGCGCACCAGGTGGCCCGTACGGCACCGACCCTAGCAGGCGGCGATGGCAGCTAGCTTCTGGCTTGCCGGAGACGTGGTGAGGTGCTGTGGTGCTCGTGAGGGAGTACCAGTCGAGGCTTGGCTCTACGCTGTGAGCGGCAGAGGGTCAGGATAAGCTCGAGGAACAGACCAGGGGCGTGGCACCTCGTGCATGGCACGTGCAAAACGCGCGCTCTGGCCGCGCTCCGGGCACGCACGACAATCGTTCGACGAAATGCCAGAGCGACCAAACTTGCTTGAATGCCAATGCAAATCAAAAAACCTAGGTTAGAGGTAGCTAGGAGATTAGTGGACATGGCTGCTGGTTAGGGGATCAAGTCCACAATGTATACTAAAAACTATGCCAAAACTGGCCATGCACACAAGGTGCTCGACAGAATGCCATGGACATCTGGGCATTTCTTCTGGTGGCTAAAATCTCCAGATCAGAGTCTCTTTAGGTGAATGTGATGATGGCAAAGCCAGTTGGGCAAAACCAGAAACTTGATAGTGCAAGTTTTGCAAATCTTCAGTTCTGGACAGAAAGTGAAGGGCATTATTGTATGGACCAAACATACTCCAATGGGCCCAATCTCCTGGACTTAAGGGTTTGGTAGGTTTGACTACAAGTAGGAAAAAATCCCGAGGTCACTAGAGGAATTTAAAATAGGGTTGCAGTGCAAAATACCAAACTGGACCAGCATGAAAAATCGGATGGTTTGTTCAAAATGTATAAAACACAAAGCTGGATTTTTGCATAAAAAGGAGTTATATGCATCTACTAACATCTCCAAATTTTTATGTAATTTTTAAAGAAATATTAAAATAGGTTGCAGTGCAAACTACAAAGTGAACCAGATTTGAAAACTTGAGGTAGGGCTCAAAATCCCCAAATGACTAAGAGAGGTTTTTGCATAAAAGTGATTTAGGAACATCACATTTCATCCCCAAATTTTGGTGGAATTTTTAAATGAATTTATCAAAGGTTTGTAGTGCAAATGGGACTCTAAAACTTATGAGAAATCATTTTAAAATAAATAAAGCTTAGGAAAATAATTATAGGAATAATTCCACTGATAAAAAAACATTCTTGAGTATGCACTCAAGCCCAAAAATTATTATTTTTTCTTGAAAAGTTTCCATTTGGAGGGAAAAACTCCACCATTCAAAAGGAAGGAGTGGTTCTGAAATCAAAAGATAAATCCAAAAAAATGAAAATTTAATTTTCTGGCAAAATTTTAATTAATAAATCATGGTTAAAAATTTGGGGTGTTACAATACTACCCCCCTTAAGAAAAATCTCGTCCTCGAGATTTGTTAAGGACATATTTTGCAAAAAGATTACTCGTACCATGTGACAACCGTAACACGAAAAACAGATACACCACACACAAGATAGGACGGGGTCACAGTAGAATCGCTAAGTAAGGTGCAGCTGTGGTGTACTAGCGAGGTAAACTATTAGGTGATAAAAGAACGTGTGGTCTTGTATTTGGTATATGTGTCTTGTGAGTCGCATAACGCGAGGACATGCAGATTAATTATTATTATTATTTTATGTTGGAAAACATTTTTCATTGTTGTGGTCTTTTAAGAAAAATCTTACCATGAAATTTTTCATAATGCAAACAATCGATTTTCAATCACAAGCAACAACATCTATTAAGACAATATATTCATACAGAGATTTTAAAAACACATCACAGGTATCACAACAAGCAGTCGAAATCTACACAAACTCACCCAATTACGACGCTGACGGTTCCGGTAATACGATAAAGGTCATGAGAAAATACTTATTGCGGTGGGATATATCCTTCGTCTACTCGGAGCATATGGGGGACTCACAAAAGGCGTCTCTCTTAGTCTGGCCCTCAGGGGTCTGCTAATGGCGACTACGGTTTTACATAGCAAGGGTCTGGAGAAAATCCATCACTTGTCGGGTCAAGTCCTCTCGAGCGATGACATAGTGCACTAGCTTAATTAGCGTCGGACTTTTCTCTACTCAGGTGTAGGGAAAGGATGTGGCTTCTCTGGCTGCTGCACTATTCGGAAAACAAAATAGCCACATTCACTGGCATAGGGTACCATGAATTGAAGATGGGTAACCGCTCCATAAGCAGCAATCTTTATGGTCACTAGTGGAGTAGGTATGAATTTTCCCGATGAAGGGAACTTCCATAGGGTCTTGGTTTGGGTCTACCTGCAGGGTGTGCCTGGCTGTACAATATGAGAGTAATCCTCAATTTGAACAGGTTGTACCAGGATGGCTGGGGAAAACCCATGGTACTGTGGTCAAAATCCCACAATTATTTTAATAAAATCCCCCAGGGTGGCATCTGGGGTCTTTGCATGAATCCCAAGGTGCGACCTGAAAAACAATTGGCTGTGAAGGCAGTGCACAAGGTGAGGGATGCTTGGTAAGGTCATGGAGTGGCTTCATGTATAGCATCTGGGCTGGATGACATATCATGTTGTGGGGGCAATATTAATTGTCGGTTGGGGCAAACGTTCCCTTTATATAAAGAAAACGGAGTCTTCCTTCGCAAGCTTGCGAATGGGGCAACTTAGGTGTCGATCACGGGCATGTAGCTTACTGGCTAGTCCAATAGGTTGGGCACCGACTGCCAAAAGCTGTCGGGGTTACTGTGTGACTATCTGGTAGGATAAGCTTGGTTGTGGTGAGGTTAAGGTCTGGTGGGTGGGTTAACCTAGGTTTATCGACCCAGCTAAGATAGGATTAGCCAATGGTCAGTCTGGCTCTGATACCAAGGTTGTCAAGACCAGTTTTCCAGGATATAAATTTCCCAGTCAATGGTCCTTGTGCTCACCAGCCCCAGGATTACTATTAGTTGATGGGACACAATCTTGATACAGAAATTCCAAGCAAAAAAATAAACTATGTTGTACATGACCATTTTGGTCTATGAGTACAACAAAAGTTTTCTAATGGTTGAGGGCAGAAGCGGTTTGCGGATCATCAGCGTCTATGGGACTCCATTTCCCACAGGAACAGCTGACCTGGATAACTCCTATCTTCGCGCGGCTGCTATCTCTATTGCCTAGGTTCCAGGGCTGTCGTCATTGTGCTCCTCTCCAAGCAAGAAATCTGGCCAAGACAATAGCCAGGGACAAGCCACTGAGTACTTTGAATGTACTCGCAACCATCATGAAAACAGGTATAACATAGCAGGTGATAATCATGCACTAAAATAATCCACGATCACTTAGTCAGTCCCAAGATAAAATTCATGATGCACGTAAGCAGGTCATTTGTATTAAACAGGAATAAGCAATCAGAGAATGAAGATAAAATAAACCGATCGGGTGTCTGCAGCAATGCCTCGAAAGGATAGTAATATAAAGCATGCCTCAGTCGGGCATCTGAGCGACGCCACATAAAGGGCTTATGAGAATGATAAATAACATGCTTGCCACAGTCGAGCGTCGGAGCGACGCCACCCGAAGGGCTTATAAAAAACAAATAATAAGCATGCCACAGTCGGGCGTCGGGGCGACACCACATAAAGGGCTTATAAGTAAATAAATAACAAGCATGCCACAGTCGGGCGTCTGAGCGACACCACATAAAGGGCTTATAAGTAAATAAATAACAAGCATGCCACAGTCGGGCGTCTGAGCGACACCACATAAAGGGCTTATATGAGAATAATCACAGTGAATATCCAGGAGGTAGAACCATCCCAGGGATATTCAATAATTCAAACAATACAAATGGTTAGTCCATATTAATAATAATCAAAATCATCATATGTCACAAGTTGTGATTAATGTTCTGGCTTAGAAGTTTTCCTCCGAAGACCGACACTAAGCCCGACACTTGACCCATCCCAGACTGTAGTCCTTAACCATGGACACGGCTATTCAAATGGATATAATCTCTGCAGAGAGTGTACTCTTTACCCACAAGTAACGGATTCCTTTAGTCCATCGGGACTAATTCCATTTACGGTCTTTTAATTGAAAACACACCTGACCCGCACACACCAGCTTAACTTACCGGTGTCTGGAATCACCCATGACACCTGTTAAGCAAAATTCTAAGTGGGAGGCTACAACCTCGATTAGCATGGGATCAAATTTATACCGCGCGCTACTAAGGGGTGCCCCCCTCTCGGTCCCAACCGGAAACACCCATGCCCCTGGACCAAGTGGCATGCCTACCGGATGCACCCGGTATCTTCCACCATGGCCTCTCTGTATGGTGTGTGCTAAGAAAGGGGTTGACAACTTACTAAGCCGTACCCTACCAGCGGCAGGGACAAGTGGTAGTACGAAACAAGCATGGGGGTTACTGGAGCAAGACTTGATCTATGGTCGACTCAGGAGGTTTATGTATTCCCTGCATGGTTAGCGCCACAATGCTCTTCACAGTTCCCTGACAGGGTCACCACCCCTCATGCTTCATCCTGCCTCACTGCACATCCTCGCCACAACGAGATGTCAGTCACGTGGTTGTGTTCACCGGAACACAACCTTCCTTCAGACTCCATCTGAACTGTCACCAGACATATGTGGCATGAGAAGTGGTTACTGTCACCAATATCACATTCACAACAGAAAATGATTTTCACCATATGTTGATATGCAAGAGTATGACTTCCACATGAAATAACGTTACTCCATTTTAGTATATTGATGGAGTTCATATGTTCTAGCAAACAACACACAGCTTATATCATAACGGTGTTCAAGATGCTTGCCTTCAAGGTGCAGAGGGGTGAGGTGCACTGCAAAACTTTTTGAAAGTTTTAATCTCCCCTCCAATTCTTCGGGGAATGAGTCTTCGCTTAAACTAGTGGGCGGGGACAAGAGGGACTAACGGTGGGACCTGCGGGCCCGTCATTCATATTTGACTGGTCCAACCGCCTCCTTCCTCCTTCGCCCGAACAAGAACGGGGCTCCAGCGATCGACGCTGACAAACGACGATGTCCCCCACGGGTTTGATCATGCAGGCATGATCAAGAGTTCGAGGCAAACCCGTTGGTACCCTACAAGGCCGCTGCGATGGACGCAGTCGTCGGCGTCTAGCTCCCCCCGAAGAGCTTCGGCGGGTCCAAAAATGGAGCTACGCTCTACAGGCCATCTTCAGAGAAATTGATAGGCTGGGGTGGCTTCGCGAGGTTGTGGTGGTCTCCTGGCTCTGTGGGTTGTGGGGTTTGGGAGGGCACTGCAACGAATATGACAGCGCGGCCGCGGTGGCCACCATTGCCGGAGGAGAGGAAGATGGCCGCCGCGGGTCAATTTGATGTGCGGGATTGGTCTAAGGGGAAGATACGGTGCTACCTGAGGCTGATAGAGCGAGGGTGTTCATTTTATAGGCACCAGAGGTCGGTTCGTCGGCTACCTGAGGATAAGCATGACGGCGGTGGCACTATTGTAGAGCAGGGGAGCTGGGGGCTGGCTGGCAGAGCTTGCAGAGGTAGGCGATGAGGTTGTGGATCAGCACGGCGGTCTGGGGTACTTGGGGGCGCACCAGGTGGCCCGTACGGCACCGAGCACAGCAGGCGGCGATGCCAGCTAGCTTCTGGCTTGCCGGAGACGTGGCAAGGTGATGTGGTGCTCGTGAGGGAGTACCGGTCGAGGCTTGGCTCTATGCTGCGAGCGGCAGAGGGTCAGGATAAGCTCGGGGAACAGACCAGGGGCGCGGCGGCTCGGGCGCGACACATGCAAAACGCGCGCTCTGGCCACGCTCCGGGCACGCACGACAATCGTTCGACGAAATGACAGAGCGACCAAACTTGCTTGAATTCCAATGCAAATCAACAGACCTAGGTTAGAGGTAGCTAGGAGATTAGTGGACATGGCTGCTGGGTCAGGGGATCAAGTCCACAATGTATACTAAAAACTATGCCAAAACTGGCCATGCACACAAGGTGCTCGACAGAATGCCATGGGCATCTGGGCATCTCTTCTTGTGGCTAAAATCTCCAGATCAGAGTCTCTTTAGGTGAATGTGATGATGGCAAAGCTAGTTGGGCAAAACCAGAAACTTGCTAGTGCAAGTTTTGCAAATCTTTAATTCTGGACAGAAAGTGAAGGGCATTATTGCATGGACCAAAAATACTCCAATGGGCCCAATCTCCTGGACTTAAGGGTCTGGTAGGTTTGACTACAAGTAGGAAAAAATCCCGAGTTCACTAGAGGAATTTAAAATAGGGTTGCAGTGCAAAATACCAAACTGGACCAGAATGAAAACGAGGATGGTTTGTTCAAAATTTATAAAACACAAAGGTGGATTTTTGCATAAAAAGGAGTTATATGCATTACTGACATCTCCAAATTTTTATGTAATTTTTAAAGAAATATTAAAATAGGTTGCAGTGCAAACTACAAACTGAACCAGATTTGAAAACTTGAGGTCGGGCTCAAAATCCCCAAATGACTAAGAGAGGTTTTTGCATAAAAGTGATTTAGGAACATCACATGTCATCCCCAAATTTTGGTGGAATATTTAAATGAATTTATCAAAGGTTTGTAGTGCAAATGGGAATCTAAAACTTATGAGAAATCATTTTAAAATAAATAAAGCTTAGGAAAATAATTATAGGAATAATTCCACTGATAAAAAAACGTTCTTGTGTATGCACTCAAGCCCAAAAATTATTTTTTTTCTTGAAAAGTTTCCATTTGGAAGGAAAAACTCCACCATTCAGAAGGAAGGAGTGGTTCTGAAATCAAAAGATAAATCCAAAAAAATGAAAATTTAATTTTCTGGCAAAATTTTAATTAATAAATCATGGCTAAAAATTTGGGGTGTTACACTTAGGACACCCTTGTCCACTTATGACTCGGCTAAAGGCTTGTCCTTGCTGAAGAACTGCATGGCAGCACCGCCTTCTGAACCCGAACCACCCGAAAGGGACATTCTCCCTTGCTTGGGAGCCTTTACCTCCATATCTTCAAAGGCGCTCCTTTTCTTACCATGGAGAGAAAGGATGTCGGCTTCTCTTCCTCTTTTTTCTTCAAAGGAGGGAGCCCTAACTTCTCCGGACATAGTGTCTAGTGTGCCTTCGGAATGGAGGCCATATTTGTCCTTCTTGCTCTCCTCATTCCCCTCTTTCACCGGCACTTGGTATGGTGCCGAGACGAGCATCCTTGCTAGTACGGGACTAGCTGAGTCTTCGGGAAGAGGGGCCGAACACCTAATTCGCTCCGCCTTCTTTATCCAGCCCTGGAAGAAGATGGTTTTCTCGGAATCTTATTATGGGATATTTAACTAAGCTGTGTTCAGGAGTCGAGTGCTTACCGAGGTATCCAGATGGTTGCAGTCAAGGACGATGTCCTCTGTAGTATCCGCCCACTGTTTTCGTGACTCGAAGAATAATTACCACATTCCCCTGTGTGTCGTGCCGAAGAAGTGTTGAAGGGTTCATGGTCCTTCCGGATTAAACTCCCACATGCGAAGAGGCCGTCGCTAGCACGGTAGGACCCGGCGGACTAGCATTACTTGGATTACGTTAATAAGGTCGGTGTCCTTTTCAATGAGGCTCCAGATGTGGCTTTGCAGCGTCTGCACTTCATCAATTGATCCCAGTCTAGCCCCTTATTAATCCATGATGCAAGCTGTAATGGAGAGCCAGATCAGAACGCAGGTGTAGCCGCCCACTTGGTGCCACGGGGTTTAGTGATGTAAAGCCACTTCCGCTGCCATAGGTCGGGAGTTTCCGTGAAAGAGCCTTTTGGCCAAGGCATATTGATGAGTTTGCTCACCGTAGCACCACTGCACTCCGCTTGCTTCCCCTCGACTACCTTCGGCTTCACATTAAAGGTCTTGAGCCACAATCCGAAGTGTGGGGGAATATGGAGGAAGGCCTCGCACATGATGATAAACGACGAGATATGAAGGAAGGAGTCCGGAGCTAGATCGTGAAAATCTAGCCTGTAATAGAACATGAGCCCTCGAACAAAAAGGGTGAAGAGAAAACTCTAGCCCTCGGAGGAAGTGGGAGATGAATACGACCCTCTCACCGGATTTGGGAGTAGGAATAACCCGCCCTTGAGCAGAGAGCCTGTGGGGGATTTCCTCGGTGAGGTATCTTGCCGCCCGAAGCTTCGCAATATCCTCCTCTGTGACAGAGGAAGCCACCCACCGGCCCTGATGGCAGGGTCCGGACATGACTGGAAAGCTGGAAGCAACTAAATTTAACCTTGGGTGATCGAACTCGAGGTTGGAGAGGTTGAGGAAATGTTTGGCACAGAGGGGAAGGAGGGTCTTAGACCCTTTATAAAAGCGATGAATATCGAACGCCTCCTCCTAAGCCTTAAAACCTGTCTACTCCTAAGGAATCATGCCAACCAAACGGTTTGGTTACCCACGCTCGTATTGATGAGAATCCCACAATAAGGGGACATGATCTCTGCTTCAACAAGACGTGCCAATAAAACCGTGTCTCGAATCATGGAGCGACATGTCAAAAACAGTTCGAAATAATAACCGACCAGGGACGTGATGTCACGCTACAAAAAAGGTTGTCAGCTGATTGGACTCATGAAATATCATACTCTCTGCGGTGGTGTGGTACTTGTTTTGCAGAGCCGGACACGTTCATTGTGTTCGAATATTATGTTGGAGTATTCGGAGAATAAACCCGCCTTGCAATGCCGAAGACAATCTGCGCGCCCAAAACCTCGTCATTGAAGCCTGGTTCAGGGGCTACTGAGGGAGTCCTAGATTAAGGGGTCCTCGGGCGTCCGGACTATAGTACGTGGGCCGGATTGATGGGCTGTGAAGATACAAGACCGAAGACTCTCTCCCGTATCCGGACGGGACTCTCCTTGGCGTGGAAGGCAAGCTTGGTGCCCTGATGTGAAGATTTCTTTCTCTATAACCGACATTGTACAACCCTAGTCCCCTCCGGAGTCTATATAAACCGGAGGGTTTATCCCATAGAGGCATCATCATAATCATACAGGCTAGACTTCTAGGGTTTTAGCCATTACGATCTCGTGGTAGATCAACTCTTGTAATACTCATATTCATCAAGATCAATCAAGCAGGAAGTAGGGTGTTACCTCCATAGAGAGGGCCCGAACCTGGGTAAACATTGTGTCCCCTGTCTCCTGTTACCATCGACCTCAGACGCACAGTTCGGAACCCCCTACCCGAGATCCGCCGGTTTTGACACCGACACTCGCTGCGTAGTGTCATCGAGGTGTGCGAGTAGCGGTGTGAAATGATGGTAGGCATGCCAGCAGTCTGGTGCACAGGCTCACCGGGAGGCGAGCCAGCGGTTTGACCGCCGCCCACCTCTCTGCCACTACTCCATATTAATGGTGCGCCCGAGCGGCCGCTTCCCCCATCCTCGCCACACACACAATCCACTCTCTCCTCTTGCATCCTCGACGCCGCTCTCAGTCCTCAAAGTAGTCAGTGTATGAGGATGCCACCGAAGCGCCCCATCGGAGGGAGTGGCGACGCCGGGGCTGCTGAAGCACCGGAGTACGGCGTGGAGATGGAGACAGAGGTTGATGTCATCTTCGGCGAGTTATCGCTGCACCCTAACATCGTCGACGACGTCGAGCTTCCACAGACGGAGGCGGAGTTCCACACCGACTCTGGGGACGACTCCGACGACCACTCCGACGACGACCCCGACGACGACGGACAACTGGTTAGTCATCTCTACCCATTTATGTGTCAAATAGATCCTAGGGTTTCTCTGATTACTTCTGCCTCCCCCTTTTTGGAATAGAAATCCTATGGTTATGTTCTCCCAATCCATGAAATCTGAGTAAGTTTTGTTAGATCTGTGTAGTGTATTGATTGTTTGAATGGTACATGTGATAAGTGATTAGTTGTTTCATCTGTGCGAATGATTTCTGCTAGTAATCCAACTAGGGTTAGTGTTCGTTCTAATAATTCCTAGCCAAGACTTGACAATTGATTTTGAATGACCTGCATATGTTTGTGCCATTATTTTCTTCAAGATTGGTCTATACATAGACGACCGTGCTTAAAACTCGAACCATAATCCCTGGATATGTATAAATAAATAGCCATAAAGTCCTAATCCTACTTCACGGCATGTAAACATTGATTTGATGCCAAATTTGTTTTACTATTTGTATAGGTGCTGTCTGACGATGTGGACAGCGAGAATGAAGATGGCCACAGGAGGTACAAGAGGAAAATCCCGAGGGAGCTTTATGCGGGAATGCATAACAGGCGTATTAGGACCTGGAACGGCGGCTATCGATGCCTATTTTGCAACCACAAGCTTCATGACGTGTATCTGAGTGTTCTGGCACATGCAAGAGGACGGGTCGTTGGCTCCTTCAAGTAGAAGTATTCTTGCAGGGTGGCGCATGGCGCGTACGCTGAGTACCTAGAGAAGCTTTAGGACCGTGCCGGCCTATAGATGAGATCTGGGATCGAACAATGTACGCTTGAGTATGCTTAATGATGGTTCAACTATGTACTAATGGTTGAACTATGCTTGTGTATGCTTATTATCTATGTCTGAGTATGTTTAATCTTTGTTTACTTATGTCTAAATGTGGGATATGGATGCAATCAGTCCGGTTGATGGAATCTACCTCTATCCTAGTTTATTCGCCCCCTTTGTAATTTATGTTGAATTTTGACCAAAGATTTAACTGACAAAATGTTAGTGCAGGTCAGCAAAAATTATATTATTGGATGCGTATTTGAACATAGTGTTCAATGATATAATTTTTTGTGACATGCATAAAAATTTCTTAGTTAAATATTTGGTCAAAATTTGGCACAAATTACAAAGGGGACCAATAAACCAGGACGGAGGTAGTACGTAAATCACACACGGTTCCCAAAATTGGAACAATGTGCAATGACTTTCATTTTTCCTGTTGCGTCAATCACACACGGTTGGCTCTAGCAAACCCTTGCCTCCAAAATACTTTGTGGGACAGAAAACCCTCACCACCCAATCAAAAAAGAAAAATGAAAACCCTCACCATCCCCATGTCACAAAACCCTCACCCCGCCCACCACCCCCTCCGGTCCCCATTCACACATGCACAACCTCCCCCGCCTCTATTCATGGCACCACCTATCGTGATGGTAACCACTTAGCTCGACGCCTGCCGCCGCCTCCAGGCTGCCGACAAAGCCCACCGCATTTCACCACTTTCGCTTGCCGCCACCTATTGCCATCGACTTTCTCGATGCTGCTCGCGGTCGACCCAGCTCCACTCAGTTGTGGAATCTGCCGTACTGAGGGTTCTTTCTCATGGACAACAAGGTAACTAATTTAATGTGATATTATCTCACCTCTTATCCCAATTCATTCGCCTCCTTTAATCACCCGACCGAAATCGACGTGAATTCATTTTTATTCTAGCTGATTTGAGGGTTTTCTTCCATTCATAGAGTGTACAGTGCGCGGACACATCAGACCTTTGCGGCCTCCGCCAGACATTCCATCTCACCGTACCAGATGACTTGAGGATGTGCGCGGTATGTTTAGTCTCACCCTAAATTGGTTGGCATGGCCCACTTTCCTGAACATATTCTAAATATTTCTACATTTGGATAAAAGGTGCCACATGCACCATATACGTCAAAGGGGATTTTCCCCTCTTCTTTCTATATAAGGCAAATTAATGATGTATTGTTATTTTGATTACTCTCATATTTCGATGACATCATGTTTACC
The DNA here is from genome assembly GCF_056163025.1 of Triticum urartu. NCBI lineage: Eukaryota > Viridiplantae > Streptophyta > Magnoliopsida > Poales > Poaceae > Triticum > Triticum urartu. The sequence goes on along the minus strand of NC_141877.1, from coordinate 60,585,120 downwards.
CTATCTGTTTAATCATAGATTTTTGTCCTTCGATTTCAACTGTTGTACAGTTCTTTCAATTTGGGCCCATATTTGCATGTTACCATATTTTCTTTAACAATCCTACCATTTTCTTCAGCGCGTCCCTTGGTATGTAACAGAATCTGCAGTGCACAATCTTTCCCTTTACATAAATCAAGACTGCAGGGATGTCGTACTGAAGAGAAACCATGGATTTACAATTGTTGCTACTATAAGACTTGATGAACGTGGTGACTCCTATTTTGGCACTGGCCTTTGGAAAGAAATTTTTATGTTTTGTGTACAGGAAGCTGGCACTGTAATTGCACTACACATAAAAGGGCCTGGTCATGAGATATATGCTAACTTCCCGGACAATATCATCCGTCCAAACTTTGTTCGAAGTAAGTTTTCTTTTCAAGATCTGCATGTTGACTTACCCAACAATATCAAATGCATTGTGTAGTATTTAAGCAACCAATTGTTATTCCATTTTCTTACTATATTCCTACCTAATAACTTCTAGTTACCGATACACTTTTCTATTGCCCTATTTTAACTAAATATTTCATGTACTCCCACTTCTATCAGAAAGCGCCGCTGACAAGGAGACTCCAAAGGTGGAGAACGGGGCTGCGAACAAGCGGAGGCGGGGCGAGCAAGAACCGCAAGCAACTCCAGCAGGCCTAGACTTCATCAGCAACCTCCCCGGTGATATGTTGACAGTCATCATCTTCCTCCTGGAACTCCACCCTCTCGACCTCATCGACACCCACGAGCTCTACCATGGCTATTGCAAAAGCTTGGAGGCGTTCTCCAAGATCCTCGGCAGTCACCTTGGCCCAACCAGAGGCCTTAGAATGGGCAAGTTCCATTCCAACGGAAAGGACCGAGCCAAGCTTGATGACTGGTTCCGATCCCCCGACCTAGATCAGCTCAAGGAGCTCACTTTTGATGATGGGCATATGCGCTCACTACCATCATCCGTGCTCCACCTCATGCACACGCTGCACATCACCAAGTTCAGGAACTGCCACCCCCCTTAATGACGCGTCCGCTCTTATTCTACCACGACTAAAGCACCTCGAGCTCGTCGTCGTCTGCCTCTCAAACGATGACATGGATCATTTTCTCTATGGTTGTACTGCACTCGAGTACCTTCGTCTTCAGGCGATCAATGGTTGAGTAGCTTCCACATCACCTCCATGACTCTCCGGACTATTTATGTGTGTTCCTGGTGCGGCAGGAAGACATCACAAGATGTGTGCCATGGTATGGTCATCGAGGACACTCCTGCACTTGAAAGATTACTTGTAGTTGATCAAGAAGGCCCAACAAGAATCAATGTCATTTCTGCACCGAAATTGACAGTGGTGGGCTACTCGTCTGACAAATACACTGAACTTGTTAGTGGATCCACACCTGTTCAGGTACAACAGCCGCCTTTTACCTCTCCTTCTACAAATTAACATTATTTCTAATTTTGAATATGTTTGTTCATCTGTCATCCAGAAATGATTCTGACAAGCTTGACCCCAAAACTGCGCACAGTAAAGGTCTTGGCACTAGAATCTATCGGCCCCAACCTGGAGCAAGTTGTCAGTTTCCCGAGATGCTTTCCGTGCCTGGAGAAGCTATATATCAAGGTGATGTTCCTTTCCTACTAAATGTTAACCATAAGGGAGTTTAGTTTGTGACACCTTTTTCCAAATTTACAATGACAATGTATTAAGATTTCTGAAGGATTCTTTTGGAGGATTTCAGTACATACATGTCCCCCCCATATTGGTTGCTTGATGCATATGGTTACAATCCATAAGCATTTCTCCTTTGGATTCATATGTACTAGTTTTCTTAGGGAACTTTTCGTCCACTCCAACCTCTTGTGAAGAAGGCTACATTTTTCTAGAATGTAATCATATGCCCATGTTAATCATGTCAGATCGAAGATGGCATGTTAGTGCATTTTACAAATCCTAGAAACCAAATAGGCCTGTAGTAGTATTCAAAACTGCATGTAGGCACTAACATGTTTTCTTATTTTGTAGATAAGATTAGGCCAAGTGGTGGATAATGTGATACAATATAACAATCACGTCGAATTCCTAGATCTGCATCTCTCATAAATTACTTTGAACTCGTACTGAGGGACCTTGTCAAAGATTATATTCAGTAAGTTCGTTGTTTTTAGAGCAAAGGTTCTGAAGGTAATGATGATTTCCCTACATTTATTCCGCAAAAATGAATGGTTTGTTGATCAGCACCGACACCTGTGGCAGAATCGAATAGGCTCCAAAAATGCTGAATTTCTTTTTGGAACTTCAGATGACAAAGTAATCGGAAGTCATCGTGTCAACCCCATACATGACTTCTCAGTGGCTGACCCCTTTGCAAAAATTATGAGGTTTCGAAACCAGACTTAGAAGTGGTAATATTAGTTTGAACCTCTCTGATATCCATGTTCAACGGATCAGCGCGAGCGTTTGCAGCCAATGAGCTAAATTTCATTTCTAATATCAGTTTGAACCTTGTAATCTTCGAATTTGAGCCATATAACTCTAGAATTTGAACCTTGTAATATTTCGAGCTTTTGTGGTACAATAGTTAAAATGGCATCGTATGAGACTCGAATATTGGTAACACTATTTTGACCTTAATATGAAATGGTCTTGGATTTTATTAACCATTCTCGAATCTGTTTACCTTGTCGGTCTCACAGCAAACGATCTGTATAGCTAACTCGACTATGATCTTCTACATTGTTGAACATAGTTGGTTTCTTCAATAGTGTGCCCTGTAGAGTGTAGAATTAATTATCACACTTGAGTGTCCATCGTCACCCTTCTATGTAAATTTGACCTCATCACCCACAGGTAAACTTATGACTGAAGTCATTCCACACACTTCGTTTTTACAAAGCTTTTTGCCAATAAACGCCCACGATTTGTCCCTCTTCTAGCCGACGCGTGGCCAAACTAGCCGTGCGGGAAGCATGCGTGGTAAACTACACGGTAAACTGCGCGGTAGCGCGGGAACAGGCTCACCGACGATACATTTGGTGCCTCTTCGAGCCCACGCGTGGTCATACGAAACGCGTGCGGTGCGGTGTTGTCAAGCATGCACTGGAATCCTCTGCTATGAACGTCATGACAAGACGTGACGATTACATGCCGGCCGACCCCCATTTATTATAGCAGCCATTTAACCCTTGTGTCTCTTCAACCTTTCGATCGCGCCCCACCATTGCAAGAAGCACACCCACCACGACAAATTCTTAGAGGGTATCCTGCACGGCTCTAATGGTGCTCCGAGAGGCTGCCGACGACGAGCAGCAGTTCACCATGCATGCCGTGGTGGACACCCACAGAAGGTTCACTGACCTCTCGGTGGTGTACACCAACGACCCGGTCTGGGTGGAGCACTCCATCCACATCATGGAGTTGTTGCTTGCCGAGGAGAAGTACAAGGTGGTCGGGTTCGACCTTGAGTACACCCGCACTCGTGCCGGGTCTCGTCCCAAGGTCGTCGTCGCCCAGATGTGTGTGCTCCACCATGTCCTCGTCTATCACTACTGCCTGGCCATAAGGCCTTGTGAGCGTTTCGCCAGATTTGTCAACAGCCCCCACTACATTTTCGCTATGGTGGACATCACCAACGATGTAAAGGCGCTCGAGAATTCGGGCATCGCGTGCCAGAATCTTGTTGACATCTAGGGACAATACAAGATCTGGGGCAGCAAGGAGCATGAGAAGGACTCACTGATTCACCTCGTCGAGGCCATCACCGACCCCTACTACAGAGACATGAAGGATTCCTGCAACAAGGACAAGCGTGCCTGGTACTCGGTCTGGATGGAGAAACTCGACCAAGCTCACGTCGTGTACGCGACCAAGGAGGCATACACGAGCTACGACATGTACAAGCGGGTCGTTGACATGAGGAAGTGCCTCCTTCCCCAAAATGGTCAAGGATCCAGCCGTAAGCAGAGCAATGGCAAGCGTCATCGCAACAAGAAGTAGATGATTAGATCCTTGTAACGACCCGACCCGAATGAATTGAAGTCTTTGTGCTTAAGTGTCATCCCTGGATCGGTATGCTGACACACACAATACTCGAGGATTTATAACAAAGGTAAATCACATGTATAAAGTAGTGTAAATACTATTACCTCAATCCAAATAGCGGAAGTAACAACAAGATTGCGGATTCCCATCAACACCAACGGCATAACTGAGTGCAGAAATCGTAACCCTAACGTATCACTTACTCGTCGTAAGGTTCCTGCAACATGAGACGTTGCAGCCATGTAGGTCAGTACATTGAATGTACTGGCAATTTCACACTGTAGAGCAATGCTGAATAATGGCTATCACTACATGCGTATTTGGCTGGTGGAGGCTCTAAGATTACTTTTGCATAAAGCTAATTTTTCCCTACAACAAAGAAATATATTTTATTTAACTACAAATTTGGTTGAAAAAAATATTGAGAAGGTTCCTCCAACTCAATCCCAAAATAATAGATATAACCCAACAAATTATTTAAGTAGCATGATGAGATCAATCAAATAATTCAAGTACCAAATACTCAAGATCTCCATAACCGGGGACACGACTAATCATGCTAAGTTTGTACACTCTGCAGAGGTTTGTGCACTTTTCCCCACAAGACTCGATCTCCTCTGTTGTATTTCTCGCACCGCATGGTGTTTGAGAAACGAATGACGGAGACACAGTCTTTCCGAAGAGGGACCCTTTACCGATAGATAGGCCGGTACACCTACAATCCGCTACATCTTCTAGCCCATCATGGAAAGGGTTCCCACAACTTACTCAACTATGCCAGAGTCCATAATGGCTTGGCTGCACACGGAAGTTTCTAGCATGAATAATCTTATGATCCCTTTGAGCCTGGGTGGCATTCCATAGGGTGATCACACAGGTACTCCGGGATTCCCTTAGGCAAGCACTGGGTTCTCCAGGTACCCGGCTAAACCACTGGGTGCTCCAGGGTGCTCCAACCAATCCACCCAGATGTGTATTAAAGTAGCCACCTTAAGTTAAACCTTAGTTAACTATAACTCTCACATCTTTCATGAATTCTCTCAAAACCAAACCACGTCTACGAGCATAGCATAGCAGTAAGCATAACGTATTAACTCCCAAGGTTTGATTATAAGACAATAGGTTCTACCTCATCAACTACTTCCCAATACCCATTATCAATCCTACTCATGCAATGTTTGATGGTTGAAACTAATGCATAAAAACTGGGTATGAAATGTATGATCAAAGTGTGAACTTGCCTTGTACTGTTGATGAAGATGATTCGCACTCATAACTCATGATAGTTCTATTCGTCACACTTCGGTCAATCTATCGCAACCAAGCAATTGCATACATAAGCACTCATGCAAAAGAATCAAAGAAAAGATCTCAGAAAACTTTGAAAATAAGTAATTAACTCTTGCAATAGAAAACAATTTCTAACAGTACCAAAATTAGATGGATTTGATCTTATCAGAAAGTTTTGGTCAAGAGCTTCGATTTGCAAAAAGAATCAACCAAATCGGAGTTACGAAACTCAAGTTATGATCAAAAGAAGTTTGAATATTAATCTGAACAAATTTCAAAATTTGAAGATTTCAAAAAGTTGATGTGACAGGTTCGCTGGATAGGTGAAACAAGATGAAACTATAGGCGCTGGTTTCATCTAATTTGGATGAACGAGTAAAAAATTATGGCTATTTGAAAAATTAGGGCCAAGCTGTTTTACAGAAGAAAAATAGCTATGGCTAAAAGGTCTAATGTATAAATACATAGACTAATTGATAATCTAATTATTTTATCGTACTAGTCTAGAAATAATAAATTACGGAAGTTTAAAAAACGAAGAAAAATAACTTTATAAGGTAGAGAAAAGACGACTTCAGAGAGAAGAGACAACTTTTAGAAGTCCCGCCAGAGAGGAGAAATATATTTTTCTTTAGTGAATCTAGTCAAATCAAAATATTGATTTAACACAAATCGGATGATTTTTGAAGGCTCTATGGGTCTATATTTATAGGTGAAAAAGAGGTTTAGATGTCAAATGCTAGGCAATGTGGGACTAAACGTAGACGAAAAGAAAAGAAATTGAGGAAGCGCCTCGCATGGGCCTAAAGGCATTAGGCGGTTCGGCCGGCCGCGCGCGCTGTTTTTCATTTTAACAAAATTCGGCCAAAGTGAAAAAAATGGCTGGCTGAGCCTGGCCCATGTAGGAGAGAAGAAATAAAAATTGATGGGGCGCCACTGCCACTACGCTGCGCATATGGTCGACAAATAGTTACGACGGACAAGCATTTTTTTGTTTTTTTAAATAGAAACAAAAAAGGAAAAACTGAATAACGAAAATAAAATAACATTTTACATAGTCATATTATATATCAAAATTTTCAGAAAAAGATTTTCGACAAAATGAACATTTTTAGCGTCAAATAAATTACACAAAAATTTAAATAAAGCAAATAGTGCTACTAGTTTATTTAAAAACCAAATAAAATTATTTTAAAATTGTTGGGTAACGTAGTAATTTCAAAAAATTTCCTAGGCACACGCAAGATCATGGTGATGCATAGCAACGAGAGGGGAGAGTGTGATCTACATACCTAGTAGATCGACAACGGAAGCGTTTGGTTGATGTAGTCGTACGTCTTCACGGCCCGACCGATCAAGCACCAAAACTATGGAACCTCCGAGTTTTAGCACACGTTCAGCTCGATGACGATCCCCGGACTCCGATCCAGCAAAGTGTCGGGGAAGAGTTCCGTCAGCACGACGGCGTGGTGATGATCTTGATGTACTACTGCAGCAGGGCTTCGCCTAAACTCCGCTACAATATTATCGAGGACTATGGTGGAAGGGGGCACCGCACATGGCTAAGAATAAGATCACGTGGATCAACTTGTGTGTTTCTGGGGTGCCCCTTCCTCCGTATATAAAGTACTAAGGGAGGGGGTGCGGCCGGCCATGGAGAGGCGCGCCAGGAGAGTCCTACTTCCTCCGGGAGTAGGATTCCCCCCCCCAATCCTAGTTGGAATAGGATTCGCGGAGGGGGGAAAGGAGAGAGAGGGGCCGGCCCCCTCTCCTTGTCCTATTCGGACCAAGGGAGGGGAGGGGCGCGCGGCCCATGTTGGGCTGCCTCTTCTCTTTTCCACTAAGGCCCACTATGGCCCATATAGCTCCCGGGGGTTCCGGTAACCTCCCGGTACTCTGGTAAAATCCCGATTTCACCCGGAACACTTCCGGTATCCAAACATAGGCTTCCAATATATCAATCTTTATGTCTCGACCATTTTGAGACTCCTCGTCATGTCCGTGATCACATCCGGGACTCCGAACAAACTTCGGTACATCAAAATGCATAAACTCATAATATAACTATCATCGTAACCTTAAGCGTGCGGACCCTATGGGTTCGAGAACAATGTAGACATGACCGAGACATGTCTCCGGTCAATAACCAATAGCGGAACCTGGATGCTCATATTGGCTCCTACATATTCTACGAAGATCTTTATTGGTCAGACCGCATAACAACATACGTTGTTCCCTTTGTCATCGGTATGTTACTTGCCCGAGATTCGATCGTCGGTATTCCAATACCTAGTTCAATCTCGTTACCGGCAAGTCTCTTTACTCGTTCTATAATACATCATCCCGCAACTAACTCATTAGTTGCAATGCTTGCAAGGCTTTAAGTGATGTGGATTACCGAGAGGGCCCAGAGATACCTCTCCGACAATCGGAGTGACAAATCCTAATCTCGAAATACGCCAACCCAACATGTACCTTTGGAGACACCTGTAGAGCTCCTTTATAATCACCCAGTTACGTTGTGACGTTTGGTAGCACATAAAGTGTTCCTCCGGCAAACGGGAGTTGCATAATCTCATAGTCATAGGAACATGTATAAGTCATGAAGAAAGCAATAGTAACATACTAAACGATCGGGTGCTAAGCTAATGGAATGGGTCATGTCAATCAGATCATTCACTTAATGATGTGATCCCGTTAATCAAATAACAACTCCTTGTTCATGGTTAGGAAACATAACCATCTTTGATTAACGAGCTAGTCAAGTAGAGGCATACTAGTGACACTTTGTTTGTCTATGTATTCACACATGTATTATGTTTCCGGTTAATACAATTCTAGCATGAATAATAAACATTTATCATGCTATAAGGAAATAAATAATAACTTTATTATTGCCTCTAGGGCATATTTCCTTCAAAAATACCTAAATAAGTTCAAATTTATTTCTCTCCATTTTTCTCTTGTAGGGAATCATTTTACCCTAATTTGCATATATTTTATTTTTCGAGAAAAACGATTTGAATAAGACCCAAATAACTCTAAATTGAAAAATAATTTCAAAGGGACTTTAAATTTGATTCTTTTAAACTCCCAACTCATATTTCATATGACTTGAAGAAGTCATTTTATCTTCTCTCATGAAAATCATTGAGTGGCATAAAGTTTTTGAACTTGAAATTTTTCCAAATGAGATTCAAATATTTTAAAAAGCCTTTTTCATTTGTTTAAATGGAAGAAGTCATATCATCTTCACTCTAGGGTTTTGTATTTGAAAAGAAATTGAATTCATGGAGATCAGAATGCAAAGTGAAAGTTTGGGAAAGTCCTTTTATTCCCTCTCATTTAACTTTCAAAAAGTTTCAAATTTCACTCAATTTCACACAAGCAACCACACCACAATCAAGCAATCAATCAAAACTATTTATTTAATATAACATTCCAAAATTTAGAATTTTGGGATGTTACAATCCTTGTTTCTCCTAGTTTAGTATGCATGTAATTGCTTAGTTTGGTGTGTGGAAATGTTATGTGTGTAGTCACTTGTGTAATTGTATGCTTAATTTGGTTATGCAATGTTGTCTTTTTAAGTATATATGTTGATGCTCTGTAGACAGAGTGTAGATGTTGTGCGGACAATGAAAATCACATCGCACACGGACTGAACAATGGAACCCGTCGGTGATGTTTTCATCAATCACTCACAAATTTTATGCTAGCAATCGTCCGCTCACAACACACACGGCTTGTTAGCAGCAATCTTCTGTGTTGTTATCGGCCTTCGCACACGTTTCCGATTAGTGACCTATTTCTCGCGTATCACACACATCTTGTTAAGTTGAACCATTTATGTTCTCTTGTCTCAACGCAAACAGTTCATCCGAGTGAACCGCATGCCATATATCACACAGACCTTGACCTGGCTAACCGTTTCTTTTGTGTTGCCTAATCACAAACAGTTCATCCGAGTGAACCGTATGCAGTATATCGCACACACCTTGATCTCGCTGCCCGTTTCTTTTGTTCCTCCTCATCGAAAACAGTTAATTAAACTGAACCGTATGCCCTGCATCGCACACACAACTAAAATTTGAACCGTGTTTGATGCATCCGTCATCGCAAATGTTTTGCACCTTTTTTGACGGTTTTATACACCACCATTTGCGATTATTGCATCGCACACAGTTTCATCCAAGGGTCTTTGATCATAGTGTCGCGTTAGCAGCATCCTGCAGTAGTGATCCATGACGGTTTTGATGGGGAACGAAGCATGAAATTAAAAAAAATTCCACAAAACACCCAAGATCCAATCTAGGAGATGTATAGCTATGAGAGGGGAGTGGTGTCTACATTCGCTTGTAGACCGAAAGAATTAATGATCTAGAGATCGTGGTTGGCATAGTCGTACTCGCGTCGCGGTGCAATCCGATCCAAGTACCACGAGTGCGACACCTCCGAGTTTAGCACATGTATGGCTTGGCAGTGTCCTCTCCTTTTTGATGCTGCAAGAAAGGGAGAAGAGGTAGATGAGATCTGAACCAACACGGCGATGTGGTGGTGGTGGTGGCAGTGGAACTCCGGCAGGGCTTTGCCAAGCGTCTATGCAAGGTGTAAGAGGTGTAACGGGAGGGAGACAGGCAAGGGCTGAAGAAGGGCTACCTCGACATCTCCCCACCTTTTTTCGGCATGGCGGGGCTGGTGGCTTGCCCTCCAATGCCCTAGGGTCATTGGCGAAAGGGGAGGAAGGAAATCCCTCCTTTCCTTCCCCACCGATCGCTATCCCCCTTTCTAGGGATCCTGATCTTATCCCTTCGGGATATGATATTATTCCTTTTAAGGGAGGATCTTGGTGTGCGTAGACCAGGGTTGGGGGGACATTCCCCACCACCCACGTTCATGTGGGTCCCCCCATCCAGGTGAGCCCCACTCCAGAACCTTCTAGAACTTTCCCGGTACAATACCGAAAAAAGTTGTACTTTTACCGAAACCCCGGAAACAACTTTCCATATATGAATCTTTACCTCTGGACTATTCCAGACCTCCTCGTGACGTCCCGGATCCTAGCCGGGACTCCCAACAACTTCCGTACTTCACCATATTAATATATCAATACTAGCGTAGTGCTACCGAACGTTAAGCGTGCGACCCTACGGGTTTGAGAATCATGTAGACATGACTTAGACTCCTCTCTGGTCAATAACCAATAGCAGGACCTGGATGCCCATATTGGTTTCCACATATTCCATGAAGATATTTATCAGTTGAACCACGATGTCAAGGATTTAGTCAATCATGTATGCAATTCCCTTTGTCCGGGCGATATGCTACTTGCCCGAGATTCGATCGTCGGTATCTCTGTACCTAGTTCAACCGCGTTACCCGCAAGTCTCTTTACTCGTTCCATAATACAAGATCCCGTGAGCAAACTCATTAGGCACATTGTCGTGGTCTTGTCACGACAGATGTCCTAGTGAAACAACTTAGGTGTGAGGCCATCGCTTAGGTGTGAGACACGGGTTTACCCAGGTTCGTCCCCTCATGGTGGAGATAAAAGCCTACTCCTACTCTTGTTGCTATTGCTTGAGTATCGATCACATGGGAGCAGATTCGCTTGACCTAGCTATCGATTGATTGTTACCTGCCCTATTTTATGCCCGGACTCGCCTTTATATACAGGTCGAGGCCGCTGGCTTATAAGAGTCCGGTTCGGGTTACAATCGGCGACCGAGCGCTACTCCAACTCGCCTTAACTTACAAGACAAGTCATCACATGGTGGGTTACACATCCGGGCCGCCTTCTGACCTTGGGTTCTAAGGCTGCCCATCTTGCGAGCAGCCCCTCAAGTCCCTTGTCTTAATGACTCAGGCCCGTCTGAAGTCTAGCCTAGCGAGTCGCCAGCGTCCTAACCTGGCCCTTTGAGGGTGGGTTATATCACCAACATTAGGCCACAGATTGATTTGAACTTGTTCATGTCAATCTTAAACCCTTCCGTCTGGCGAGTCTTCTCTTCATTTCTCTTAGTCACAGCCTTGAAAATTCTTCATAACCCGCCATTAAAAGATGATGTCATTTCCGTGATTTCGGAAAACCATTCATGACATCATAACGAATCTTTGTATAAATCTATCATTCCGATAATCGAGGCATCCCTTTGTTGTAAAATTTATTATGCCTCCTTGATTCTCGCACTAGCCATTTACTGTTACCTTTAACTTATAAATAGGCACGAGGGCCCTCCATTTACCTTTTACCTGTCCTTCTCCACTTCTTCTCCGCAAGGTCCTTCACAACCGGAGCTCTGCGACACTCGTCGAGCGGCGCCGGCCTTCTTCACTCAAGGTCGCAATGCCACCCGTCATTGTTGGGACTCCGCGGCACACCTCCGCTTTCCTTCGTCATCATCAGGTACTAACATTCTTATTTCTTAGGTCTACATTAGGTCACATAAGTTCGTGGAGTTGGCCGGCTTTCATCCTTTCTTAGTTCATCATATCTTCGAGTAGAACTTGTTTTTGATCCGAAACACCATAGAAGTATTGCGGTAGCAGTTTTGACACCAACTTACATCTTGGACAACTTTTATTCTCTCTAGAATCAAGGGGTAGCCTGCTAGTTCTTCTGTCACCACTTTTTAGGTTTAGCAATTATTTTTCTTTTTTTAACTGCCCATAGATTCGTAAATATAGCTGTTGATTGTGAAACTTGTTTGCTCCACACTTAGCAGAATGTTCAACAATCTTGAACTTTGAATAACCCGCCTCTGCATCTTGGGCGACTTACCATTTTCTCCTTAATGTACCAGCGCTCTAGAAACTGCATCTTTTACATAACCCGCCTCTGTTTAGGGTGACGTATCTTTATATTGCCTTACTCATATGACAGTGATAGCAAGTCATTACTTCTTTTAAGTAACCCACCAAACTCTATTTCTGTAGTTTTCGTCATCCTTAGGCGACTTAGTATGTAAAAAACCACTCTCTCTAACTGGGGCCCTTCCCTAGTTACTGAAGAAATCCTTAAGGATTATGTGGGCCAAGGTCTCTTGGCGACTCAGGAAGAGATTGGCCGGTGGGTTAGTCAAGGAGAAAATGTTCCCAATCCTGATGAAGGAGAAGTGATAGTTTTTACTAACCATACCCTCAGAGGCTTTACACCACCTGGGTCGAGGTTTTTTTGGGACGCCTTGCACTATTTCAACCTTCATCCTCAAGATATAGGCCCAAACTCAGTGACAAACCTTTGCCAGTTTCAAATTTTCTGTGAAGCTTATCTGCAAGTAGAGCCCACTGTCACTCTCTTCAAAGAATTCTTCTACATAAACCGCCAGACTGAATGTACCAGTGGTCCAAGTCAAGAATTAGGTGGGGTCTCAATCCTGAGACGCAGAGACGATGGCTTTCCTATAGCCACCTTACCAAGCCACCCCAAAGGATGGATAAAAACTTGGTTTTATTGCAAGAACACTGCCCCAACTAATGAGAACCCTCTGCCGGGTTATAGAGCTGACCACCTTCCTATCAATTTTGACCCACCAAGCAAGATTATTCCGGATGAACATACATGAGCAATTCAATATTATCCAAAGGTGAAAGTTTTGTTAGCCAATGGGTTAACCGGAGTCGACTTAGCCCGTTGCTGGGTCTCGTAGAGAGTTCTTCCCTTAAGCCACCGGTCCAGCTTAATGTGTGAATATTCAGGCGAATCAGATGACCCTCAGTGGTACAACTCTGATAACTTTACCGCTGAAGAAATCTTTCAAACTGTGAACTCCTTGCTTGGGGAGACTCAAGAAAACTATAACAAGATAGGACTGTTATGATTCTTCAAACTCAACCAGGCCCCAGCTGTAAGTACTATTTTATACCCATCTTAAATATTTTTGATTTTAATCTGTGTCTCACTTTTCAAGCCTTCTTTATTACACAGTCTGGCTCCCCTTTGTGGAATAGTAATATAAAGACCGATGTAGCCAAAATCAGGACTAGCCCAAAATCAAAGAAGAACAAGCTAGTTGCCGCAGCTGAGTCAGCTGCTGTAGGCGATTCAGCTGACGCTGACAATCAATCAGAGGTAGAAGTCGACTCTCTTGGCCGACTCTTTATTGAATTAGCTGACACCTCTTATTTTCAGGATGAGGTTGCTACAAGCCAGGCTGAAGATATTGATGTGATTCTATCTCTTCGGGCTCAGACCCCGCACCTCCAAAGAGAGGCCGGTCGTCCGGAAAGTAAAGTTTTCTCATCCAGATGTTCACTTAGATCCACACTTTATTCTGAAGAAAACTCAACACGAGCCAAGATGCCAGACTCGGAGTGGCGGCTCAGGCGATTTAATGGCCGGGCTAACTCATGAACCTTCTGCCCGTAAGCGGCCTGCTGAGGTGCCACATAGTCCAACTTCTTCTTTACCCAAAGCTGGTCTTATGAGACATCCTCTTAACCCTTCTAACTCCAATTACCAGGAGTCGCCACCATCTTCAGGTGGCTCATCTCAAACCCAGCTACCTGTCTTCATTGTAAACTGAGGGTGAGTCCTTGCATTTACTTATAACTTTAAAACTTACTGTCACATGCATCTGAACACTCCAATGTGATCACAGGGTCAAAGCCAAGGAAAAGAAAAGAAAGGTTGGCAACTCTTCCAAGGCACCCCAAGTCCCCGAGTCGGAGGAATAGTTGCTGGTAACCCTGGAAGCCAACACCAAACATCCTGAAGAGCATCACAACAAGCAAGATGACCCGCCTCCATAGGCTGACGCGACTGCCTCTAAGGCCACAGATATTGAAGCTAACCCGGCGGATAATCGTGACCCGCCAAGTCCAATTCCATCTTCAACTCCTGTCAAGATCACCGAAGAAGCCCCTCTTGAGGAAAATACTGATGACGTTGCCATTATTGGTGCGAGTCAGAAGACACCCAAGAATTCCACCGTGCTAGCTAAGCACTCAGCAAAAGAACAGTTGCCCTTGCTAGAAAAGGGCAAAACAAAGCTTGAACTGCCAAACTGTGAGGCACCAAGCGCGGAAGAGGTATATGCAGGCTATTTGAGCCGCTTGAATACAAGCCGGGACATGGAGGCCAGCTTGATACATATAATGAAGCAAAAGTATGAGGTATGTTTAATTTCTCTCCTATTATGTCCCTGTATGTAGCCCCAAAGTCTTAGCCATAGGAATTTTTTTTGAGTATGGTGAAGACTTGAGAAAATCTGTAGACTCCAAATTGTAGCCCCCAAGGGCCAGCTGAGCTTTATAAGGTGAGCCGGGTCTTTAATCACAAGCACTTTTAAGAAATCACATGTATCCCCCAAGGGCCGGCTTAACTTTATAGGGTAATCCAGGTCTTCTTCAATATAATTTTAAAGAAAAAGACATACATTACCCCCCAAAGTGCCAAGGATATTGCTCATAATGTGCTTGGGACTTAAATAATCTTGCCCTGACATCTGTGTCAAAGGCCGTCTTAACCAAACCAACACACTCAGTGTTTTATTTAAATCATAATCTTCTGTTTAACTTTGCAGGAAGCATTAAGCCTGGGCGAGTCAGATCTGGCCGGCTTAAGAAAGAACTTAAAGTCTGAATAAGCAGAATGGGCCAAGGCTGAATTAAGCTTGAAATCTTCTTTGGACGATTTATAAAAAATGAAGGCTAACTTTGACGCTGAAGGATCTGCCTTGGAAACTGAAAAGGCCGCCTTATTGAAGCGCGTAGAAGACGTTGACAACCAACTTAAGCTAGTGGCTGTAGAATTGGCTGGCTTAAAACATCACATATCTCAAATGACCGCCACTATCTTCGATAAGCAAGACTTTCAATTAATTGAAATAACTCTCCCGTCATCTTAGAAAAATATAATGCTGACTCGCATGGTGACTCTTGTCATGAACATATTTCAGGTGCAAGAAGTGCCAGCCTTGGGCAAAATGTATTGATGAATCTGAAAGCCATCTATTCCTTAACGGAGAAATTATATGCCAGAAGCCTTCATACTCTTGTGGCTGCATCAAATGGCAAAAAACCGCCACAACTCATAAAAGATGTGCTGGACCATTTGTCAACAATGCCCAAGCAAATTGACAAGTCGAAATTATCAGCCGCCCGGTCAGGGGAATCACTGCACTAAGTCGGGCTAAAGCTTATCTGTCATTGTTGGATCCAACTGCAATGGTTGGCGGGTGTCTAGAATATAATGTTGATAGTTCTGCCTTCAACGAAGCAGATTTTGTCTATCTTCAATGAAGCAGATTTTTCCAGATGTGTCAAAGAGATGCGGCCTTTGGCGTGTCAACTAGCACAAGAGCCGGATCTTACGAAGTACCAGCCGGCTTATGACAGCGACAACACTCGCATCAAGGTGCCTTCCTTCGACATTG
The DNA here is from genome assembly GCF_056163025.1 of Triticum urartu. Taxonomy (NCBI): domain Eukaryota; kingdom Viridiplantae; phylum Streptophyta; class Magnoliopsida; order Poales; family Poaceae; genus Triticum; species Triticum urartu. The sequence continues at coordinate 60,569,390 of NC_141877.1, read as the reverse complement.
TGGACTTAACTCCTCAAAGGAGTAAGCATGTTTTTGCTTCTGACATTGACCTTTCTCTTGTCATGAATGATGAAACAATCTTCAAAGCTTTAACTTGTATCGACTAGACATTGGAAAATCTTCAGATTGCAAGCGACAAAGAGCTGGCACGGGATAACCCGGAAGCCTATACTGCAAGACGCCAGGATGATGTTAACTCGACTGGGCATAACCCAGACGGTTCTGAGGCCGGTTCAATGGAGTCATTTAACTCCTTACAGATTTTGTGAAAAACTTTTGGGCTCAACTTGTAGCCTTCTAATAGTCTTAGCTTTATAACAATTGGTTGCCTTGCCATGCCTTCATGCATGTATTTTAACTGATGATCCAAAAACTATATGATCAAGCTCTTTTGTATGCCTAATCGAATTATACATGTAGCTTTGCTTGACTCTGCACCATCTTTGAATTCAGGCGCCTTCTTGATATTTGTCATATAATCTATAATGGATCTGCCAAGGGGGGTTAATAACCCAATGACCCATGGTCATGAAAAATATTGAATGGACCGCCTTATGGATAATGGCCATAATAAGCTCAAATTTTGAAAAATGCTAACCTAGACCGTCTTTGATCTAGGGACTTGTTGTCTTATGGCTCACCGCCATAATAAGCTCAATTTGGAGCAATGTTAACCCAGACTGTCTTTGATTCAGGGTCATGTTTCCTGCATATACATATGAATAAAAACATAAAAATATCTGTAAAGACAGAAATAGAGACATTTTATATCTCAATATTGATAAGTCGGCTCGTAAGGCTCGACCAAAAAGACTGGCCTTTTTAAGACTCAAATCTTACTTCAAAGAAGTTTGGCTTAATATCCTTGGTTTATCCTTGCTATCAGTAAGCTGGGCTCTGTCATGACTTAAGCCACCGGTTTGAACTTGATAAGTTCAGGGTCTGTAAGGATTGACTTGTCAAATGTACGACGGGTCATCTTATTCGGAGTAGCATCAAGCATATGGGCAGGTTTAACCAATAATGTGGCATTTTGCTAGGTCAAAAGGGTTTTGTAAGCTAAACTCAATGAGTTGGAAGCCCCCTAGTGCCCTTATAATCAATTAATAAAGACTCATGCACAGAGAATATGAGATGAAACGATAGAGGCCCTGAGTTTCGGGGATGCCGACTTATTATGTTGACCATAAAAATATATACATGATAATGTATGTACAAAGATTGGAGGCAGTGACCCAAGTTTAGTAAGGCCGAAGATGAGCAACTTTCTAAGGCATGTTTGTCTCCTCCTCAGAGGTATGTGACTTATTGGGTTCATGTATGTTAATGAGATAATAAGACCCATTGTTTAAGTTTTTGCTAACCTCAAAGGGGCCCTCCCAAGGGGGTAATAACTTATGCATACTTGTCTGATCTTGAATCAAACGGAGCACTAAGTCGCCCTCCTGGAATGTCCGGCTTCGAACTCTGCGGCTGTGATAGCGACACAGGTCTTGTTGGTAAATTGCTGAGCGAGCTACTGCAAGGTAATGTTCTTCATCCAAGGCATCAAGAGAGTTTTGACACATCGTCTCATTGTCTGTTTCAATGTAAGACGCCACCCTGGGCGAGTCATGACGAATATCACTTGGGAGAACTGCCTCTGCGCCGTAAACCATAAAGAAGGGCATATAGCCTGTTGATCTGTTGGGGTGATCCTGATACTCCAAAGAACTGAAGGAAGCTCCTCAACCCAACAACCCGGCGTTCGTTTTAAAGGAACCATAAGCCGGGGCTTTATCCCTCATAATATCTCCTGGTTAGCACGTTCTACCTGACCATTCGACCGAGGATGAGCCACCGAAGATAGACGGATGTGCTCTCTTTGACAGAACTCCTTCATAGCACCCTTAGACATATTTGTGCCATTATCAGTGATGATACTATGAACAAACTGAACTGCAGTCACTACTTCACAGTTGCTAATTGGCTCTGCCTCAATCCACTTGGTAAACTTGTCAACCGCCACCAAAAGGTGGGTCTTCTTGTCTTTAGACCTCTCGAATGGCCTGACCATATCAAGCCCCCAGACCGTAAATGACCAAGTAATTGGTATCATCCGCAACTCCTGAGCTGGCACACGAGCTTGCCTTGCAAATTTCTGACATCCATCGCACTTGCTGACAATGTCTTCTGCATCAGATGAGCCGTCAGCCAGAAAAACCCATGACGAAAAGCTTTAGCCACCAAAGATCGTGACCCGACATGATGACCACAATGGCCTGCATGAATCTCGTGTAGAATCTCATGTCCTTCTTCAGGAGAGACATAACATTGGAACACGCCGGTCACACTACATCTGTGCAACTCGCCATTGACAATGGTCATGGACTTTGATCGCCGTGTGATCTATCGTGCCAGATTTTCATCGTTTGGTAGCTCGCCTCGGGTCAGGTAAGCCAGATAATGTATCGTCCAGTCAGGAATTACATGAAGAGCCGCCACCAACTATCTCTCCGGGTCAGGAATAGCAAGATCTTCCTCTGAAGGTAATTTAACAGAAGGATTATGCAACACATCAAGGAACACATTGGGGGGGACCGGTTTACGATGTGACCCAAGCAGAGATAGTGCATCAGCCGCCTTGTTCTTATGCCGATCCATGTGATCCACCTGGTACCCCTTAAAGTGAACAGCAAAGTTATCAACTGCCTGATGATAAGCCACCATATGCGGGTTTTTAGAATCCTACTTTCATGAGACTTGCTGAGCTACCAAGTCTGAGTCACTCGGACATCTAACCCGACTCAGGTTCATCTCCTAGGACATTCGGAGTCCATGGAGCAAAGCTTCATACTCAGCTGCATTGTTAGTACAACGGAACATGAGCCTTAAGACATAACAAAATTTATCACCTCGTGGAGATTCCAAGATAACTCCAGCCCTTGAGCCTTCCAACTGCCTGGACCCATCAAAGTGTATAGTCCAATATGTGTTGTCAGGCTTCTCCTCGGGTGTTTGTAGATCTGTCCAATCATTTATGAAATCCACCAAAGCTTGAGACTTGATGGTTGTTCTTGGTACATACTTCAGATGATGTGGCCCAAGTTCAATTGCCCACTTAGCAACCCGGCCAGTAGCCTCTCTGTTCTGAATTATATCACCAAGTGGGGCGGAACTGACCATCATAATTGGATGTCCAAGGAAATAATGTTTAAGTTTACGGCTGGCCATGAACACTCCAAACACCAACTTCTGCCAAGATGGGTATCGTTGTTTGGATTCCGTGAGAACCTCACTGACATAATAAGCCGGCCGCTGGACTGGATACTCTTTACCCGCCTCCTTACGCTCCACGACAATTGCAACACTGACTGCTCTATTATTTGCCGCAACATACAAGAGAAAAGGTTCTTTGTCTATGGGAGCAGCCAAGATGGGCGGCTCAGCCAACTATTTCTTAAGTGCCTCAAACACTTCATTAGCCGCATTGCTCCAGACGAAGTGATCTGTTTTCTTCATCATCTGATATAGTGGAATCGCTTTCTCTCCATGACGCATTATGATCCGTCTTAGGGCTTCAATGCGACCCGCCAGGCGCTGAACATCCTAGATACATGACGGTTTAGAAAGAGAGGATATAGCCTCCATCTTCTCCGGGTTAGCCTCAATGCCCCGCTCTACAACCGGGAAACCTAGCAATTTGCTAGCTGGCAGGCCAAAAACACACTTGGACGGGTTAAGCATCATCTGGTACACCCTGAGATTATCAAAAGTCTCCTTGAGGTTATCAAGCAAAGTTTCTTTCTTCCTGGACTTAACCGCAATGTCATCCACATAAGCATGAACGTTTCGACCAATCTTTTGTGAGAACAATTCTGAACACATCGTTGATAAGTCGCCTAGGCACTCTTGAGCCAAAAAGGCATAAACACATAACAGAAAGCTCCAAAGAGGGTGATTAAAGCTCTCTTTTCCTGATCTTCCACTGCCATCGTGATCTGATGATAACCAGATAAGCATCTAGGAAGCACAAACTCTCACAACTCGCCGTGGCATCTACAATCTGGTCAATATGGGGTAGAGCAAAATGATTAGTTGGACAAGCCTTGTTAAGATCTGTGTTAATCCACACACATACGCCAAGTGCCATTCTTCTTAATTACTAGCACAGGATTAGCCAACCACTGAGGGTGGAAAACTTCAATGATGAACCCGACAGCTAGGAGCTGGGCCACATCTTCTGCAATAGCTTTACGCCTCTTCTCGTTAAAACAATGGAGGGACTATCGAACAAGCTTCATCTTAGGATCCACATTAAGGCAGTGCTCAGCGAATTCTCTCGGTACACCTGGCATGTCAGAAGGTTTCCATGCAAAGATGTCCCAATTCTCACAGATGAATTCAATGAGCGCGCTTTCCTATTTAGTATCCATCCATGTCCCAATGGTGAACTACTGAGAAGAATCACCAGGGACAAAGTCAACTTGCTGTGTGTCCTTTGCTGACTTTAATTTGAGCAACTGGTCTTTCTCAATGGTGGGCTTCTTCAGAGGGGTCACATCAGCCGGGTCAACATTATCCTTACAATACTTGAGCTCCTCTGTGGCACAAGACGACTCTGCATAATCCGCGTCTCCTTCCTCGCACTCTAGGGACAGTTTGCAGTTTCCATGAACTGTGATTGTCCCCTTTGGCCCTGGCATCTTGAGCTGCAGATACACATAACAAGGGCGTGCCATGAATTTAGCATAAGTCGGTCGTCCAAACAGGGCTTGATATGGACTCTTGATCTTGACCACCTCAAACCACTGTGTCTCCGCTCTATAATTATACTCATCACCAAAGGCCACTTCCAATGATATCTTCCCAACACGGTATGCTGACTTACCGGGCACCACTCCATGAAACACTTTGGGGGATGGCTTGAGGTCCTTGTCGTTCAGACTCATCCGACGGAAAGTATCGTAGTACAACATATTGATGATGCTGCCACCATCCATAAGCACCTTTGTAAACTTATAACCACCCACCTGGGGGCAACCACCAAGGCTAGATGACCCGAATCGTCAACTCGGGGTGGGTGATCCGCCCGACCCCAAGTGATTACCTGTTGTGACCACCTCAAATACTGAGGCACTTCTAGCTCAATTGTGTTGACTACTCGCTTATGGACCTTCCGGTCACGCTTACATGTATTTTTAGTGAAAACATGATACTGGCCACTATTAAGTTGTTTCGGTTTACTCTGATGCCCTGACTGCCAATTGTGTTGCTGATTACTGTGACGAGACTGCTGATTATGACCACTGTGGTTACCTTGACCCGGACATCTAGCACCTGAGCCGCCACCACCGAAGCTGGAGCCTCGAGACCCGAATCCTGACGCGCCGGGTGTTCCTCCTTGATGCTAGTGAAACGTCTGGTTTTTAAGCTCCCTCTAGATATAACAGTCTTTCCAGGCATGAGAAGAAGGCTTATTAGGAGAATTGTGCTTTCCACCTAAGCATTTCCTCAAGATTCTGCGATGGCTTGCCATTGCTATTACGGTGTTGATTCTTTGATCCGGCATTGGTGTTAGCCACGAAATTTGACCCGCCGTCAGAATATTTACGCTTCCCTCTAGCTCCTTGGTTATTCTGATTTCCACGCTAAGCTGGGGTGTGTTGCTGCTGGCCCTTTCCACCGCCGTTTTTCTTTCCCTTACCAAATTTATCATCATCAGAACTCAGATTTTTAGTAGTATCAGTGTCACCATATCTAGTAAGCACATCCATAAGTTTGCCCGTATCTATACACTTACGCTTAAGCTGCCCTATCTTCTGTTTGAGGGGGTCAAAGTGACAGTTATGTTCCAAAAGCAGCACAACTTGAGCCACGCCAATACTGTTTGAAGAATGGATGATGGTTGCAACCCGACGACCCCAATGATGAGCCGACTCGCCCTCACGCTGGACATAGTGCTGTAAATCAACAATTGTCAAAGGTTGTTTACAAGTACCTTGGAAATTCTTGATAAAGTTGTCCGTCAACTCCGCCCAAGTATTGATGGAGTTAGGGCGCAGACTCTTGAGCCATGTGCGAGTCGGCCCTTCCCATATCATGGTGAAATACTTGGCACAAACTGCATCACGAACGTCTAACATCTCCATGGCCAACTCATAGCTTTCAATCCAAGCCTCTGGGGGAGGTCCGGTGTCGGGGAAAACGACACCTATGGGATCACTGGAATCCCTTCTATGGTTGGCGGGCATGGGGTTGTGAAAAGAGCGGGTTTAGGAGTCAATACAAGAATCATTTACCCAGGTTCGGGCCGCGAGGATGCGTAATACCCTAGTCCTGCTTTGGTGTGTATTTGAGTGTTCTTGAGTTCTTGAACTAGCTACGGGGTGCAACTTGTCCAAAAGATCCGAATCCCTCTCCTGGACGCCTCGGGCCTCCTTTTATAGACAAAAGGGGTTGCCACAGTGGCACACAGGAGGTGGAAAGGTGTACACTGGATGAGTCTATCCTCTGGCTCCGTCGGACAAACGCATTTAATGCGCTGCCGACGTGCCGCTCTTTCTTTATCAGGGACGACAAGGAAGCTCGTCCCATCTGCCGCCGCCTCGCCTGGCTTCGACACGCGTCTAAGCTGACGAGGCGTCGTAGCACCACGTTAGCTGGCTGCTGGGCTGGCGCGGTGGTGGAGCCTTCACAAAGATCTGCATGCCACCACGCAGGTGCTTGCTGCGTCGGTGTAGAAGCCGCATGCTGCCACGCAGGTGCCTGCCTAGCTGGTTGGGCTAGCAGCTGCATGGGAGCGGCGATGGAGCCTTGGCAAACTCGGGCCTGGCCGCGCCCTTGCTGGTGTCCCCGGCAAGGGTCTTTCCGGGGCCCGGCAAGGGTCTTGTCGTGGCACTGCGGTCGTCCCCGGCAAGGCACTTGCCGGGGGTCTCATGGGTTTCCTCGGCAAGAACCTCGCCGAGGATCGTCGTCTTCTGGTCCTCATCTGATCTTGCGTATTTATGATCTTCACAAAGATCTGCATGCCACCATGGAGGTGCCTCTCGAGCCTTGGTCCCAACGTGATCGATGGTGTTGGAAAACTTGGGCTCAAGGGAGGCGTGCTCTGTTGGCGTTAGGCAAGTTGCCCCGGCAAGGGTCTTGCCGGGGCTACGGAGGTCGCCCCGGCAAGGGTCTTGCTGGGGGAGTCCACCTCGCCCTCTTGCTCTTTGTGTCTATGGTCTTGGCGTTGCCTTGTTTGTCTTATGCTTCGGCTTCCCTCCTCTGCCCTGCTATGTGTGGCCGCGGGCGCGGCTCTGATAGCCCGTGTACAAGTAAAGGGGTCAAAAGGAGAGCCCCTACGTTTTCACACCGATAGGAGCCCTCGGGCCTGGGCCACACATAAGCACGACGCGTTGTTGGGCTAGGCCCAGAACGGTGCGCGGGCAGGCGGGGTAGTTTTTACCACAGTAACTTTTCTATCCGCTGTGCTTCCCCATGACCCGCGTTGATCGCGCGACGTGCAGGGTTGTGCGTGACGTGGGGGTCATGCGTGGGACGGTTTCCGCACGCATGCGTCACATCGCAGTAAAGAGGCGGCTCGCGCCTTCCCCATAAAAAGAGGAAAACGCTGAGGCGCGCCTCATTTACTGAGTGGACTCGGGTCATGTTCTTCAAGGCGTCCGCGCCCCATGATCACGGGGTGGGGAACGGTCGCCTCATCCGTCCCCTCGATTCTTCTTGCTCGCCATGTGTCCCCCATGCAGGTGGCAGGCGGTGGAGATGGGAAACCGGGTCGTCGCTGATTGGAGCAGCAGGTCGGCCTCGATTCCCTGTGCCCCCAGATGGCCGGATTGGCTGAGTGGGGCGGCCGAGCCCCAACCCCGCCACTTTATAAGAAGGGGGAGGGGGATGGCATCCCACATTCCCTGATTATCCATCTCCTTCCACTTCATCTCCTTCCTTCCATCTGCCATGGCGAGAGGGGGCACCGGCCCTTCGACGGTGGCGACGAGGGTCTCTGCGCGACAACGCGTCCCTCCTTCACAAGAGCTTGCGGCGGCGGAGCCGTCCACGAGAGGAAGGGGGAGGGGGTGAGACCGAGGTCGCCATGGCGCTCGGGGTAGAGGGGGACGGGGCGGCGTACCGGCCTTGCCTCCGCCGGCGATGCCTCCCCCAATGGAGGGCCACGTCGGGGACCAGTCCCGTGAGTTCTTCATCAGGCTGCACCGGCCACCGCTTCGTTGTCTTCGTCTCCCTAGTCCATTTGCTCGGGAGATGGAGCTCGACCTGTCACAGACTCTCAGGTTGCATATGAGGTGCTGCGGGAACGGCGGTATGTGGGTTGACGTCGACTTCCCCGCTCTGATACATCTCCGTCGTATCTATAACTTTTGATTGTTCCATGCCAATATTCTACAACTTTCATATATTTTTGGCAACTTTTTATACTATTTTTTGGGACCAACATATTGATCCAGCGCCTAGTGCCAGTTCCTGTTTGTTGCATGTTTTATGTTTCGTAGAAACCCCATATCAAATGGAATCCAAACGGGATAAAAATGAACGGAGAATATTTTTGGAATATTTGGAAAATTCCGGAAGAAGAATTAACGCGAGATAGTGCCCGAGGTGGCCACGAGGCAGGGGGCGCGCCCCTGACCCTCGTGGGCCACCCGTAAGGCGGTTACTGCTCTATTTTGGCCGCAAGAGAGCTAATTTTTGGAAAAAAAATCTCGGCGAAGGTTTCAGTACAATCAGAGTTACGGATCTCCATATATATACGAAACGGTGAAAGGACAGAAGAGAGAATGCAGAAACAAAGAGAAACAGAGAGACTGATCCAATCTCGGAGGGGCTCTCGCCCCTCCCACGCCATGGAGGACAAGGACCAGAGGGGAAACCCTTCTCCCATCTTGGGAGGAGGTCAAGGAATAAGAAGACGAAGGGTCCCCCCTCTCCCCTTCCCTTCCGGTGGCGCCGGAACGCTGTCGTGGCCATCATCCTCACCACAATCTTCACCAACAACTTCACCGCCATCATCACCAACTCTTCCCCCATCTATGCAGCGGTGTAACCTCTCTCTTACCCACTGTAATCTCTACTTAAACATGGTGCTCAACGCTATATATTATTTCCCAATGATGTATGGCTATCCTATGATGTTTGAGTAGATCTGTTTTGTCCTATGGGTCATTTGATGATAAAGATTGGTTTGAGTTGCATGTTTTATTTTATTTTTTTACCTTGAGTTGCATGTTTTATTATTGGTGCTGTCCTATGGTGCTCTCTGTGTCGCGCAAGCGTGAGGGATCCCCGCTGTATGGTTTGCAATACGTTCATGATTTGCTTACGGTGGGTGGCGTGAGTGACAGAAGCATAGACCCGAGTAAGTAGGTTGTTTGCGTATGGGATAAAGAGGACTTGATGCTTTAATGCTATGGTTGGGTTTTATCTTAATGATCTTTAGTAGTTGCGGATGCTTGCTAGAGTTCCAATCATAAGTGCATATGATCCAAGTAGAGAAAGTATGTTAGCTTATGCCTCTCCCTCAAATAGAATTGCAATAATGATTACCGGTCTAGTAATCGATTGCCTAGGGACAAATAACTTTCTCGTAACAAAAATCTATCTACTAAAACTAATTTAGTTGTTTCTTTATCTAAACAACCCCTACTTTTTATTTACGTGCTCTTTATATTCTTGCAAACCTATCCAAAAACACCTACAAAGTACTTCTAGTTTCATACTTGTTCTACATAAAGCGAGCGTCAAGCGTGCTTAGAGTTGTATCGGTGGTCGATAGAACTTGAGGGAATATTTATTATACCTTTAGCTCCTCGTTGGGTTCGACACTCTTACTTATCGAAAGAGGATACAATTGATCCCCCTATACTTGTGGGTTATCAAGACCTTTTTCTGGCGCCGTTGCTGGGGAGCACTAGCGTGGGATGAATATTCTCGTGCGTGCTTGTTTGCTTTATCACTAAGTAATTTTTATTTGATGTTCTTAGTTGTTCTCTATCTTTAGTTATGGATATGGAACACGAAAAACCAAAAAAATTAGGTGTACTTGCTACTCATGGAGATGGGGAACCTCCTAAAACCCTCGATGCTCATTATGTGAAAGATATTATGTACTACTTTGATAATTCTGAGAAAACTCCATTCAATTATGGAATGGGAGACACATTGGATCAACGTGAATACTTTAGGGATTATCGCTTGACTCAAAAAGGGAAACTATTATGGGATCAAATTTATATGTTGAAGTGGTATGCTAGGCAACTATGCTTGAGATATGATTATACTTGTTGCTCTAGGATGAAGGCTCCACACCTTCCCTTTTCATGCAAATTTAATGATAATGAAACCTTGGCTTCTTATGTTAGAGGTATATACGATTACTATGATGTGGAACAAATAGAAGAATTTGTTGATTTTATGGGTGCTTATGAAATTGAATCTGTATTTAATGAGTGTGAAAATCTTTATGATGCTGTTTATAGACCTGAAAATTTAGCTATCCTTAAATATTGCTATGCCAATTATGAATTGAATTTCGATATTGATGCATTTATTGAGAAAGTCTCCGCTGTCCAAGAAGAGACTAATATTTGCAGGAGTCTATGGAAGAAGAAACTGATGAAACTATGAGCTCATTGGATGAAAAAGATGTAACAACCTGGATTTTTGCCCTTTTCTTTTTTCCTTTGATTTTGTGTGATTTCCTGTTTTGATTTGCTTTTCCATGGCCATGAGGGTCTGAAACTTGGGAAGATCATGTCTTCGTAGGTTTTCTAGTGGCTTGTCACCCTCATCATCATCTCAAGATCGTCTCATTTCCATCCTTGACCTAATCCAAAATTCTTTTGTTGGTAATATTCCTTTTCTGATAAAGGAATAACCCTTAAAACCCTAGGTTGTGAAGCAACCTATATTTCTGTCCTTTATAAAATTCCCAAATAATTCTGATAAATTGTTTGGGTCACATCTTCCTCAAATATGGCAAAATATTTCATTGCCATGTTCAAAAAAACTCCTCCAATAATTCTTTTCCTATTCTGCCCTAAATGGCACTTTGCAAAGGAAGTGCTATTTGTATTTGCTTGATTGACCCAAAACTTCTTGGACATATTTTCCTGTCCATATAATTGGCTCATGCCAAAATTAAGCTCAATTTGCCTAGTAAATATTTTTCGGCAATTTTCCAAAGATTCTGTCCAGGAAGGAACTTCGTGAAGGAGCTATATTCTAGGCATATGAAAATGAGTTGCAATTTTGCAGTGTCTTTCCTAGGGACAAATAATGACTCTCCACCAAATATGAGCTCATGTAACTCATCTATGTGAGCCCAGATCCAAATCTTAGTTTCTGGTCAGATTTTCAGTTTGTGAAGAAACCATATTTTATATTGCTCCAACTGAGCTGAAACTTTACCAGGACAAGCTTCTACCTATATAAACTACTCCCAACAAGTGTTACCTCAATTGGTTGATCCAATTACCCTGTGTAATTTTTCCAAGTTTCTGTCCAGAATGAAGCTTTGTGAAGCAAGTGCCACTTTGGTATTTCTAAATGGCATGAAATTTTTACAGAAGATTCATCTCATCATAAAACCCCCCTCTGCCAAATTTCAGCTCACATAGATCCAATATGTGAGTGGATCATCCAAATCCCCAATTCTGGCCAGTTTTGCACTTTCTACTGCAACCACCATCTAAACTCCTCCTCTTAGTCTAATTTTTGGTGATCAGCTTAATCTTAGTGTGTGATCATCTCCAGACAAACTCTTTTCCTTGTTAACCTGCTGGTTTAACCACAGCAAGTTACAAATACATTTTTACTGATTTACTTTTGGAGCTAAGTGCAAATCTCTTCTTTGCCCGTTGGACTAAGGGCACCATGGTCCATCCACTGGACATTGTTGGCCACGCCAAAGAGCGCCACTTGCGCCAGTGCGCGTGATGATCGCGCTGGCGTCATGGCTGCAAGCATGCTCTGGCTTGTTCCGGCCGCTATGCTTATCTCCTCCCTCCTCGTCTCGACCTCAATTCATGTCTTGGAGCTTCCCCATGATTGACTGCATGTCCCTGCATCGGAGCCTTGTCGTGGTTCGCCATTAATGCTTCGCTAGAACAGTGCCCATGCCGTGCTCAGCCCCTAACCTCCATTAGTGGACTGCTCTAGCTCGGTTGTGAGCTCCAGAGCCCTCTCCGCGGCTATATAAGGAGTGCCCGAGCCCTCCCACAGCTCATCCACTCCTCACTTGCCTCCCTAGCCCACCGGAGTCCTCGGCCCCTCCTCTTTTCGTCGGAGTTCGCCTCGGCCGCCTCGGTTCCTCCTTGGTTACGGTGTGCCTTGTCCCTCTCCTCTCCTCCTAAGTTTCCCACGAGCGTCCCCTCATCTTCGGGAGTCGCCCCGACCCCTTTCCCCCTCGCCGGAATGCCTCTGGCCGCAAGCCCCGAGTTCAGTCATCGTCTCCGCCTCTCGGCCACTTCCTTGTCCGGCCTCCCCGAGCATCTTCTTGCCTCTTCACCACCACCAACTGACTCCTCGTGCTCCGGCGGTCCGCCCCACTACCTCGACCTTGCCGGAGTAGTCCCTCATCGCCGGCTACCCCCTCCCGTCCTCCTCCCATCGCCGCACCTCCACGCCTCCCCAGTGCCCGCCGCCCCCGGGGACGGACGAAGCCGTCTCCCGCGGTCCTGCCGGTGGCCTCGCCTCGTCCAACAGTGGCCGGAGCCGGCCGGGCCACCGCCGGCCTCGCTCTGCCTCGCCTCCTCTGTTCTGTCGAGGAACAGAACGAGAGGAGGAAGAAGACGCGCGCCTGGTCCCTCCCCCTGCCTGTGGACCCCACCGGTAAGTGGCACAAGCTCGGGCCCAGTTGTTTTTAAGTGGACACGTTTTCCTGAAATACGTTTTCACTTTATGAAAGCGTATTTCCTTCCTCTTTTATCCGAAATGTGTTTTCCCTTCAGGGAAGCATGTTCTCTTCTTCTGCGGCTGAACATACGTTTCCCTTTTCAGAAAACGTATTCAGCCTGAAGGCACGTTCAGTTTTTCCTCCAGGGGCTTGTTTGCTGAAGTTTATTCACAGATTGGTCCCTGATCTTCTACACCTCATAACTCCGCAACCGTAACTCCGATTGAGGTGAAACCAGCGCTCACTTCTTCGTCTCGTCGAGCTCTATCTTTTGGTAACATTTTCACCAAGTGGTTTCACAGTGAAAATGACCATTTTTCCATTGCCTCTAATCAGCCTCCCCCGAGAGAAAACCGTCCGACGTTTCGTTCCGCGGCTTCACCGCACCTCTTCCTGGAGTCTCCGTCACCCCAGGCAAGCCACAATACCCACTTGCATGATAGTCATGCAGTAGCCATGGTTTTCAACTTGAATATTTATTAAATGATTGCTTGTTTAAAATATGGTTATCGTTGTTTCGGAAATGCTTCCGGGATTGTGCTTACTTGTTTGCTATGTTGTTATGCACCTGGTTATCATGTCCTGTTAGTTGCTAGTATTGCTTTCATATTGCCATGCTTGATAGTAGTACATGCTGGATTGGTCATGTTCTTCGGTGCATGATTAACGTCGGTTATCGAGTACTGTTACTATGCGTTGTTCCTTTGCTGTTAGTTGGTTAAGTGTTACTTGGTAATATTATTGATGAGTTCTTGCATGTTATTTATGGTTGATGATAATGGTCATGTTATGCTATGAGTAGTGTTGCACTTGTAATATTTATGCTCGTCATTATGCCATGTTCAGTTGGAGATTATTTCATAGTTGATGTGGTGGATAGTTATGTTGCATCCCGTGATTATGTTGATATCATGCTCATGCATTGTAATTTCATCATGTTATTTTATCATGGTTCAGCATTTTGCATTCAAGTTTAACCGGACTTAATTGAACTTGAACAACTGTTGGCTGACTCATGGTGCCGCCAGATCGAAACTGACCAGTGCAACCACACTTACCGGATGGGTAAGGTCCTAACTGGGTCTATTGTCGTGCATCTCGCCGGTGCCTCCAACTAGGGAAGGTTATGGGCGTGTGGTACCCTGGCCCGGTAAGCAGACATAACCTTGTGTGCCTGTTGTTTTTAGTCTTATGGATTCGATCCCCGTGAGGGAGTTTTGACCACGACGGTGGTCGGGGTTTCTTTGGTAGACACAGGGCCACCCAGGACTAGCCCAGTTGGGAGTGGGTCAGAGTGGCCGGGAGAGTGTCACGGCAGTAGATCTGTTTTGTCGGAACGCCGTTGGTCCACCCGAATGGGAGTGCGAGGCCATGGGTTCCGTGGTGTGGGTACATTGTGCTACCTCTGTAGAGTGTATATTAAAGTCTATCGATAGCAACCCAGTTCGCGTCGGTCCCACCGTGAGTCAACAGTATTAATAATAACTTGATTAATGACAACCCAGTTCGTTGATGAAATAAGTTGGTGGTGATCGCTGTAAGGATCACGAGTTACTTTGGTGATGATCGCCATAAGGATCATGAGTTACTTTGGTTGTGATTGCTGTAATGATCACCATGGTATCGAGGATACCGAATTGTTGGATATTCGTGATGTTGTGCGAGAAATCATGGATAAAGATCAAGCTCCTTGTGGTCATTTAATGATTACTATGGTATTGTTTATACCAAGCTTGATTTGATCTTGAGATGATCGTGTAATGTCCGAGGTGGGTAAGTGATGCGCGCGATGGTTACAAGATAACATGAGTAGAATAATTGGTGCATATAGTGTCATCATGTTGGATGCTAGTATCATCAGATTTATATGTTCATGCTATGCTCATATTGTTCTAGCTGTATCAGGTTCACATTGCCTTTGGATTCTTAGTGGCTATTATGATTATTTTCATGATGGTATCTGGTATTATTTGGAGTATCACTTTGGATATCATGTGCTCATGTCATGTTGTTATAATGATCTCATGTTAATTCCTGCTTAACCTGTAATTGCCATGCTATTGTTTGTCTTGAATGCTTCTGGTTATTGTGAGCTTATAAGTACATTCAATGTACTGACCTGGCGTGTCATGCCAGCTTGTAGGTCGTGCCTGGATTGCTTGCTTGTTTGGTGTTGTTCCTGTGTTCGCGAGCTAGGATAAACGTTCCAGCCAGAGTCCCTGCGGATTGGAGTCCATCATCGCCGTTCGTTGTTCCGCTGCCATTAGTTGTTCCGCTGCTTCAAGTATTATGCTGCTTGTATAGAGCAATCGTGGTTGGCGTAGTGTCGTCGTTCCGATGTTATTCATTGTAATAGCGGAACGCTTGTAATCATATTCGTGTTGTAATAGAGAGCTGGTTTGTTCTAGGCTAAGCAGTACCGTATTCCTGAAGACTTCACCTCTATCTCTGGGCTGGAATACGGGGCGTTCCGGTTTTCTCTGAGCCGGGGTGCCACAACGCTTGGTATCAGAGCAGGTCTGGCTGTAGAGCGACCTAGTCCGCTGGAACGTTAGAAAACGGTAGCATAGGGTCTGGTTGTTGCCCTTGCTTGTTGCATTTGATTGTTGCATTTGTTTGCTGCATATAGTCTTATTGCGGTTACCATTAACCCCTGTTTCATGCGTAGATGGCGGTAAACTTCCATGAGTTCAGTGCTCTTCCCTTAGCTTCCGATGATGTTCCTATTGAGTTCAGTCCCACTCCTACGCCTCTCAGCTTTGCCGCCCTCCTTGGCGACATGTGGCATAGTATTTATCCCCTCGGAGATCCACCTCATTATCAAGTATTCCAGTTTTCTACTGGAGGAAGAATTCGGGAATATGTTGCTCATGTTCATCTGTCAGCCCCGATTCCTGTCGGTAAGTGCACCTACAGTTTCCATGGTGGTTACGGCACTACTCCTGAGCATGCCGTTCAGCTCGCCGCAATGGCAGGAGTCACCGGTCTTCGTCACCAAGAGAGCATGGTGAAGGAGAACCGTGCTTATCAATATTATCCCACCATCGCCGAGAATCCTAGGCGAATCCAATTTCCCTCCGTCAACCCTCAAGATGACCCGGCTATCCTAGCCATGTCTCGTGACATGACGGCCGAGTGCCTTCTCATTTCTGAGTTACTCCGAGACGCCATTCAGACCAGGAGATTGTTTGGTGTCGCTTTACCTCAGTCTCCGCCAGCTTCTCCAACTCCTCCGGAACTTCAGAGTCAGCGGTTCCACTCGCTACTCCCTTAGCTTCCTCGTTAGTTCGCGAGTGTTTGCTCAAGCATAGGATGTAGTCCTTCGTGTAGCGCTTGTGCATCCGCTATAGTATCATGCTTGTGTGTGTCTGTGTGGAGCAGCTTTGTATCTTGTTTGCTGTGTGCTTTGTTGCAATAAATTTTTTTCTCATGCTTCTTTGTTTTGAATCCTCGGTGTTACCCCATTATGGAAATTTTTCCTTGACCAACACCGAATCAGAAGGAGCCGTAAGCAGTACAGATATACACCAAGGAAGTCAGTTAAAATCAATGAGGTTTTCAGCCGATAGCATTGTATTGCAGACATCCGTCCGGATACAAATTGAGTTTTGATCAGACTTTCAGCAACAAGTACCTATCAGAAATACATTTTATCACAGCAAAGATTAAATCAGCAAGAGAACACAATTGGATCGACAGTGCATTTCAAGTCAAAGGTATGGGCTATGCACAATGATTGAATCTAACATAAGTCAAAATTTAAATATTGCGATACCCAGAAGTCAGTCCAATTGCACGGTGAATTCAGTAAGGACAGTCAGACAATTCTTGTCATATCAATAATCAGCTACCGGACTGACAAATATATATATTTCATTCCCATCACCAAGAAAATCAGTCCCATCCTTCTCCACAATGTATTGACGAAGTGTACGAAGATAAGGTTCCCAGTCTGCATCGATAGGGTATGAATGGATTCCCATGCAAGATATTCAGTCTTCTCGATAAAATACTGCAAAAGCTTCTGGCATAACGTAACGAGTCTTCCCTAGCAAGTCTTTAAGGGGGGAAGCTTATAAGCATATGACAGTGTTTCCCAAGTGGCAGATCTGCAACAGTTTGGCCTGAAACAAAAATCAGTCAGAACAAAGGTATGCCTTGAGAATCAGATATTAGTTCATTCAGTATGCTGCCAAGTCCATGCAAGTCTCTCAAGGAAGAATTCACGGTACACATCTGACAACCTCACCGGTTATTTACGAAACAAAAACCAGTGGGTGATGCCATAATCAACAAGTCTTGAAGGGAAGACCATATTGAGACCATAATCTTGGCAGTGATTATAAAAATCAGCCTCACAAGGTGATATTATTAACCCTGTCACTGTCCGGCATAATCCACAACAGGATTGAGATCTGTATAACCACACGTGAGCCGGATAAGTATACCAAGGCTCAAAACCTGAACCAGACCAATGTATGCCGGTTATTATGTGAAAAAGTGGATGCCCAAGACCGTCTTATTCCACGGCAAACCCAAGCAAAGATCCACCCAAGAAGTATACTCCATTAAGGTACTGGACAGCTCAATATATTAACCTCAACACCCGTGGTGGAGCTTTGCACAGATTGTTGTTCCCAGAGAGATACTGGCAACAATGAAGAATCCGTGTGAAAACATATACGTTGAGGATCGTTATCTCTCGCATAGGGGAAGCGATGAAAGGAATAGCTTGTGTAAATGGGATTCTTTGCCAAGATCACCGGCAGTCAAGTCTGCAAATCTTATCATCAGGAGATGGTGTATTTTTTTTCTATCAGTCGCGACAAGCGGCAATGTCGGAGTAAATAGCCATGGGTAGCCTAGCCGGCTTCCCCTGGCCCTTCTGAAAAAATTACGAGCCCGTCCGGCTCTCAAGAATCCAAGACATGGAGCCGCCTTCCCCTTGCTGGCTGCCATCGAGGCCGGCTTTTAGAAGGCGGCCCGACTTTAGCCCTCATGAAGAACGCCACGGGAGTGCCGACTTCGGGAAGCCGGCCATGAGAAGGCCAACTCCAAGAAGCCGGCCCCCGTAAAGTGGTCGAGACCGTACCCTCAAAGTTTGCACCCACCTAACAGCGGTGTGACGGGGCGTGGCTACAGTAAAGCCTGCCGCCCCCGAATCCCGGAGCACGCCTGGCACAGTGCGCCGTACGGAGTAGCCATGACCCGTCCGACGCGGCACTGTTGCCACGTTGACCCTGATGTCACCCACGACGGGCCGCCAGCGTGGCCCACAGATGGTGGACCCCTTCGGGCAGAGAGACACCCGAAGGCGGCCACGCCTCCAGCCAGTTGGCCCAAGACAAAGCCGGCTCCCCGCAGCCGGCTTGCCACCTCCCTCGAAGGAGACGCCCCATTAAGGAGACAAGACGCGGTGAGGCTACAGCGATCGCCCGACGGGCGGCGGCACTGTAGCCGCGCCTACCACGACGAAGCCCACGTCACCAAGATGGAGCCACAGTAACCAGCCGCCGACCAGGCCCTGGACAGTGGGCCTGCCTGTCGACCCAGGGGCCGGCAGCCGGCGGGACCCACCAGTCGGCGGGCCCCAGCAGCCGGCGCAGAAGCCGGCGAGCGCAGTCACAGACGGCTGGGCCCCGCGCCCAGTCAGATTACCATTGTACCCCCGGGGAGTAGGCCTATATAAACCCCCCGGGGCACCCATGCAAAGGGTTCGACCCCCTACTAATCCTAGACACCACACAAGGAGAAGAAGCAGGCTGGCCGTGCCCTTCTTCCTCCTCCCACCAAACAGCTCAAGGAGCATTGTGTAGCTACTTGTTCATCTAGTGATCATGCGGAGACCCCGCAGAGCAGCAGTAGGGGTGTTATCTCCACGGAGAGCCCCGAAGCTGGGTAAGATACGCCGGCGTGCATGTCTTCGCCTTATCCCGTTTCCAGGCACCGGCGATGTCTTACTGGCTCCCACAATGATAAGCCACCCGTTGGCATATGTCGCACCTACCACCCGACATTTGGTGCCCACCGTGGGGCCGGGTGCACCGTCGTCCGGAGACCTGTTCTGGACGGGAACCTTATTCCTCCCCCGCGAGCGTAGCCAGCCCGGCACGCCCGATGGCGCTTGCCACGACGCGCTGCAAGGCGTCACCAGCGTCTGCGCGGCGAGCAGCCTCGCCGATCTCCTCGACGAAACCCTCATCTCCGACGAGCTCGCCTCCGATGCGGGCACCGACCACCTCGCCAACCTTCTCGGCCAGCTCCATGTCTCCAGCGAGCCCGCTATGGACCTGGAGTCGGTTGGCTCCACCGACCCGATGCCTGTCGACTCCGACACGGCCTCGTCCGAAACCTTCCCCACCAACGTCACGATCTACAATGACCCGCTTCCCCGAGCCGGTGGCTGCGACGCTGTCACCGCCGAAGTGATGGTTGTCGGCCACGGCGGCCCGGCCGACGAGAGCGCCCACGACGCCCCGCACGCGGCGGCCCATGACTTGTCCACCCCCCTCCCGGCTAATGCTGACGACGAAGCACTGGAGGCACGCCGCCTCGCCCTCCTCGCAGAGGGACGAAGGCTGGCTTCCGTAAGACGCCTCACTGAGGCCTACCAGCGCGAAGCTGACCGCGCCGCCTTCGGCATGCCGACCCCAGGCGGGCCAAGCCGGGCCGGCCTTGTCAAGCAACGCGGCGTCGTCATCGCCGACACGCTGGGAGTCGATCGCCGGGTCTATGCCACTCCGCTCGAGAACTTGCGTGCCGCCCAGGCGGCCGTAGACGAGTTGGACGGCTTGGAGGCCGAAGACCACCCCCACATGACCCGGCGCATCCAATAACTGATTGACGCAGCCGCGCAGCGACACGAAGCCGATGCCTGCGCGGAAAGCCCTCCCCCGCGCCGAGATCACGGCGCGACGTCCCGGACAACGACTACGAGCAACACCCGCGCGCGGCGCGAGAAAGAGCCGGCTGCTAGCCGCAGCCGGACCCGAATCTCCATCGAGCGAGACGCGGATGGCCATCCCCGAGCCATGGAATGGCGGGGCAACCCGCCTCCGCCTCCGCCCCGCGGAGAGAGATATCCCGCCCAGCCGCCAGTGGCGCACCCGACTCTCAGAGGCCGGCTAGGCCGCTGTGAAGGAGTCGGCGAGAATGACGCCCGCCATCGGATCGACCGCCTGGCGCGATCCCTGGCGTTGGAAGAAGAAGACGATGTCGGCCCGCCTTGTTTTGGCCCCCGCATCCGCGACGAGCCTTTCCCCAAAGGGTTCTCGCTCCCAAGAGACACGCCCAAGTACAACGGCTCTGTGAAGCCAGAAGATTGGTTGATCGACTACTCCATGACGGTTAGCATAGCCAACGGCAACCGGCACGTTGCCGTGAAGTACGTGCCCCTCATGCTGCAAGGCACAACACGGACCTGGCTCAACAGCCTCAAGCCGCGCAGCATCAACAGCTGGCTGGACTTCACAGAAGCCTTCATCCGCAACTTCACCAGCACCTACAAGCGGGCCCCCAAGCCCAGACAGCTCTGCTTGTGCGTACAAGGCCCCGCCGAGTCCACTCGCGACTACCTCACGCGTTGGGCCGAGCTCCGCAACTCTTGCGAAGGGGTGCACGAGGTGCAAGCCAGAGAATACTTCACAGCCGGATGCCGAGAAGGCACCCTCCTCAAGCACAAGCTCCTCTGCGATGAGCCGACTACCCTCGACGAGCTTCTGGACATAGCAGACAAGTATGCCACCGCCGACTCCTCGATGAAGACCGAGCTTAGGGTAGATGCGTCCGGGAAAGTACTTAACCCGGCGCCCAAAACGCCGGCTGGGGATTCCGGCCGACGCCCACACTCGAACGACCACAAGTGCAAGGGCCCCGCGCCGCCTCCCGCCAGTCGGCAGTTGGCCACAGTTGAAGACGCACCGCCTGAAGGGCGACCGGCGCCCAAGAAGCCCAAGGGCGCCAGGCCGGCTTGGCAGCCCGCCTTCTCCTACGAGCAAACTCTCGACGCCCCGTGCAAGTTCCACAGCAGCGCGAAGCCGTCCAACCACACAACCCAGAAGTGCCATTGGCTCACCCGAATCTCTAAAGGCGAGGGGCTCATGCCGCCTCCGCCTGCCGGCCCGCCGCCTCCGGCCGCTCGGCCCGCCATCGGAGCCGTGCACGACAAATTCCCCGACGAGCAAGCAACCTACATCGTCTTTACAAGCCAGCCCGAAGACCGGCGCAGTAAGTGCCGAGAGCACCAGGAAGTCAGCGTGGTCGCCGCCAACCCCGCCGGACACATGCATTGGTCAGAAAAGCCCATCAGCTCGAGCCGGGCCGACCATCCAGAGGTGATGCCGTCTCCCGGCTCTTATGCGTTGGTCCTGGAAGCCACCCTCGCGACGGACAGACGCGCTGCCCACTTCTCCCGTATGTTGATAGACGGCGGGAGCAGCATCAACATCCTGTACCGTGACAGCCTGGAGAAGCTAAACGTCAAGACGAAGCAGCTCATGCCTACTCGGACAGTGTTTCATGGCATCGTACCCGGCCTGTCCTGCGTCCCCATTGGCAAGATCAAGATTGATGTACTTTTTGGGGACAAGGAGCATTTCCGCCGGGAAGCGATCTGGTTTGAAGTGGTGGACCTGGAGATCCCTTACCATGCATTGCTTGGCCGACCTGCCTTGGCCAAATTCATGGCAGTTCCCCACTATGCATACCTCAAGATGAAGATACCAAGCACCAAAGGCGTCATCACCATAGCCGGCGATTACAAGAAGTCCTCTGAGTGCGCGGCAGCCAGCAGCCGGCTGGCCGAGTCCCTTGTGATTGCCGAAGAAAAGAAGATGCTGGACCGAGTCATGGCCATAGCCGGCAAGCAGTCGGCCGTGTCCCCCGACCCCAAGGAGCATGATGCTCAAGGATCTTTCCAGCCGGCCAAGGAGACGAAGAAGATACCTCTTGACCCCGAGCATCCAGAGAGGTTTGCCGTCATCGGGGCAAACCTGAACAGCAAATAGGAAGGCGAGCTCGCCGATTTCCTCCGTGAGAATCGGGACATCTTTGCATGGTCCCCCAAGGACATGCCGGGTGTTCGGAGGAAATTCGCCGAGCACAAACTACATGTTCGAGAAGACGCGAAGCCAGTCAAACAACCCCTTCGCTGACTGTCGGAGGAGAAACGCAGGATTGTAGGGGAGGAGATAGCCCGGCTTCTGGCAGCCGACTTTATTATGGAAGTTTTCTTTCCAGAGTGGCTCGCCAACCCGGTCCTCGTGCTAAAGAAGAACAACAAGTGGCACATGTGCATAGACTACACAAGCCTCAACAAGGCCTGCCCCAAAGATCCCTTTGCCCTGCCAAGGATAGACCAAGTGATAGACTACATAGCCGGATGCGAGCTGTTGAGCTTCTTGGATGCTTACTCAGGATATCACTAGATAAAGCTGGATCCGGACGACCGCCTGAAGACCGCCTTCATCACGCCATTTGGAGCCTTCTGTTACCTGACTATGACATTCGGCTTGAGAAATGCCGGTGCCACTTTTCAGCGTTGCATGCAGAAGTGCCTCCTCAAGCAGGTCGGCAGAAACGCTCACGTTTACGTGGACGACATCGTGGTGAAGACGGAGAAGCGCAGTACCTTGCTGGGAGACCTCAAGGAAACGTTTGAGAACCTGCGCCGATTTCAAATCAAGCTCAACCCCGAGAAATGCGTGTTCGGAGTGCCAGCCGGCCAGCTCCTAGGCTTCCTGGTCTCCGAACGCGGCATCGAATGCAACCCGGTGAAGATCAAGGCCATCGAGAGAATGGCGATCCCCACCAAGCTTCGAGATATTCGAAAGTTCACCGGGTGCTTGGTCTCCTTGAACCGCTTCATCAGCCGGCTCGGAGAGAAAGCTCTCCCCCTCTACCGCCTCATGAAGAAGAGCACTCACTTCCAGTGGAACGACCAGGCCGACCAAGCTTTTCACGAGCTAAAGAAGATGCTGGCCACGCCGCCTGTTCTGGCGGCGCCGACTGAGAAAGAGCCCATGCTCCTCTACATCGCCGCAACCAGCCGGGTGGTCAGCACTGTCATCGTAGTCCAACGCCTAGAAGAAGGCCGAGCCCAGCCGGTCCAGAGGCTGGTGTATTATTTGAGCGAGGTGCTGTACGCCTCAAAGCAGAACTACCCGCACTACCAGAAGATGTGTTACGGTGTGTACTTCACCGCCAAGAAGCTGAAGCCCTACTTTCAAGAGCATCCCGTCACGGTCATATGCACCGCCCCGCTGGCCGAGATCATAGGCAGCTGGGACGCATCCGGCCGGGGGGAGAAATGGGCCATCGAGATGGCCCCTTACACGATCTTCTACCAGCCCCGCACCGCATTCAAGTCCCAAGCACTGGCCGACTTCCTCGTCGACTGGGCTGAGACCCAGTACCTGCCGCCGGCTCCCGACTCCACCCATTGGCGCATGCACTTCGACGGGTCCAAGATGCGCACCGGCTTGGGAGCCGGCGTCGTCCTTACCTCTCCCAAAGGCGACAAGCTCAGATACACGCTGCAGATCGACTTTGCCGCCTCCAACAACGTGGCCGAGTACGAGGCGCTCATACACGGGCTCCGGCTTGCCAAAGAACTTGGCATTCGCTGGATCCTATGTTATGGCGACTCAGACCTGGTGGTCCAGCAATCATCCGGCGACTGGGACGCCAAGGACGCAAATATGGCGAGCTACCGCTTCCTGGTCCAACAACTCAGCGGATACTTTGAAGGATGCGAAACCCTCCACGTACCGCGAGCCGACAACGAGCCAGCCGATGCCCTGGCTCGAATAGGCTCTACTCGGCAAGCAATACCAACCGGTGTCGCTCTACAACGCCTCCTCAAGCCATCTATTAAGCCGTCTCCAGAATCCGACTCCATCTTCGTGCCGCCTGACCCCGATGCGGCTGGGTCCGGCTCGAAGAACCAAGCAGGCGACCCCGAGACTCCCGCAGCCGGCCTGGGGACTTCGGCAACCGGCTCGGGGACTGCCACACCCGGCTCGGGGACTGCGATAGCCGGCCCGGGGACTGCACCAGCACAACAGTCGGCGGCCGACTCCAGCATCTCACCACCCAGCCCGCCCACCCTGGTGGCAGTAGCCACATTGGCAGTAGAAGAAGTCGCGGCTCCATCATGGGCTCAGTCCATCCTCAACTTCCTAGTAAACCAAGACCTGCCGGCTGATGAAACAGAAGCAAGACAAGTCCAACGTCGAGCCGGAGCATACACAATCGTCAACAGAGAACTAGTCAAGCGCAGTGTCACTAGAATCCTCCAACGGTGCGTCGAGCAAGAGAAGGGCATTGCAATCCTCAGAGACATTCACCAAGGAGAATGCGGCCACCATGCGGCCTCAAGATCACTTATCGCTAAATCCTTCCGCCATGGTTTCTTCTGGCCGACTGCTTTGGATGACGCCAAAGAATTAGTTAAACATTGCAAGGGGTGCCAACTCTTCAGCTCCTAGCAACACATGCCAGCTTCGGCACTCAAGACCATTCCCCTCACTTGGCCCTTGCCGTTTGGGGACTGGACATGGTGGGCCCATTCAAGACGGTGCGCGGCGGCATGACGCATTTGCTCGTCGCCGTGGACAAATTCACCAAGTGGATTGAGGCAAAGCCGATCAAGAAGCTGAATGGGCCGACTGTTGTGACGTTCATCGCAGACATAACAACTCGGTACGGCGTGCAACACAGCATCATCACCGACAATGGCACGAATTTTGCCAAAGGAGCCTTGGCACGTTTCTGCGCAGCCCAAGGTATCCGACTGGACTTAGCATCCGTCGCCCACCCGCAGTCAAACGGCCAGGTCGAGCGAGCCAACGGCCTCATCCTCTCCGGCATCAAGCCCCGGCTGGTCGTACCTCTGGAGCGCTCAGCCGGCTATTGGCTCGATGAGCTGCCAGCTGTCCTCTGGAGTCTGCGCACTACACCAAACAAGTCAACCAGCTTCACCCCTTTCTTCCTTGTGTATGGTGCCGAGGCGGTAATCCCAACTGACATCGAGTTCGACTCGCCTCGAGTAACCATGTACACAGAAGCAGAGGCCAAGGAAGCACGAGAAGACGGCGTCGACCTACTGGAAGAAAGCCGGCTGTTAGCCCTCAGCCGGTCAGCCATCTACCAGCAGGGTTTGCGCCGCTACCACAGCCGGAAGGTCAGGCCAAGATCTTTCCAAGAGGACGATCTTGTGCTCCGGCTGATCCAGCGAACAGCCTACCAGCACAAACTCTCGGCCCCTTGGGAAGGCCCCTTCGTCATCAGCAGAGCTCTAGGCAACGACTCCTACTACCTGATCGACGCACAGAAGCCGAAGGCACGCAAGAGAGACGACTCCGGCAAGGAGTCAGAACGACCATGGAACGCCAACCTCCTTCGAAGATTTTACAGTTGAAATGCAGTATGTACCACGCTAACTTTTGTATTAAGTACAAGACAATAGGCTCCCCGAGGAGGGCTCGGGGACTGCCATCCCTTATTTATGAATGAAAAGTATCATGCTTATGACCTTGTCATTTCATTTACTTGTTCCGTCCGGCACCGGGTTCGACTAGTCGGCCCGGGGACTGACCGACTGGAGTTATATTAGAAGTCCTACCCGCAGCCAGACAAGTAGTGTGCCAGCTCCCAAGCCTTTTCTTGCCAAAAGTCGCAGTTCGAAGAACTGGTTGTCCGGCTGGCAAGAGTTAAAGGCAGGAACGGGCGCCCGCACGAAAAACAGCTAGGGACTAACAGACTAATATAACAAAAGCCGGTTTTTCTCCCACCGCCGACTGGCTACCAGAGTAGCCGGCCGGCCGGTTTCCATTCACTTCACTTCAATCCAAGAAAGCTCAAGTACTTGCCTCCCCAAAGAGGGAAGGCGGCAAAGGAAAAGTCCTAAGGATAAAAAGCATACGCGAATGGAAACCAAACATGCACATAACAATATTTACATAAAAGACCTTCAAGAGGCCAGCATTCAACATAGTTTGGATACACCCCCAGTGGGTGGAACTGCGAAAACTTAATGAAGATTGTTCAAAAGACAACAAGCAGGAAAAGTAAAGACGGCAGGTCAAGCTGGCGGAGCAACTGACGAGCCGGGCTGGTTGGCAGAGACGGTCGGGCCGGCTGAAGGAGCGGCCGGCTGGCGAACTTTCGCTTGGTCACCGCCTCCCGCAGAGGGCGCGCTTCCACGCGCCTCGTTGCTGGAGGCACGGTCGGCCTGAAGACGGCCGGTTGTTCCACTAGCCGGCTCGACGTCTTCGCCGTCCTCCTCCTCGTCATCCTCGCCCTCGTCGCTGGAGGCGATCTCCTCTGCCGAGTCCTCGCCCTCCGCCGGATTCTGTCTGAACCACTCCTCTGGCTGGGCAACACCGTCATCGTTGATTTCGGGTGCGAAAACGCTGATGTCGGTACACTCGGTGATCGTCGAAGCCCGCTGGGCGATAGCCGGCCTCACCTTTTCCAGCTCCGCGTCGGCCTCCATCCGCCAAGTGCGCAGCTGGTCCAGGCTCAGCCCTGGGTACCAAGCCCGAATGAACTCCAACGCCCGCCCGGCTCCGAGGCGGGCCGCCGACGCCTTCCAAGCCTCGAAACGACCAACTGCGACCTCCAGCTAGTCGGCAGTCTGGCTTGGGGTGCGGGGGATCGTCTCGCCGGGCCAGAGGGCGGCCAACACTTGAGCCCCGGCGCGTTGGAGCCGGCGAAGCATCCGATGAGCCGGCTGCAACCGCGCCTGGACAGCCAAGAGCTGCTCCTCAAGCGTCCGGTTCGCATCCGGCGCGATGTTGGCCCCCGTCTGACGGCGCGCCTCACGATGGGCTTCGATGCTTTGGGCGGCGAAGGCGGAGTAGCCGGGGAAGTAGTCTGCACAAAAACATAAGCAGCAGCACAAGTTAAGCCAAAGACCAGGCGGCAATGGGCAGGAGAGGAGCGAGGAAGGCGGCTTACCGTCGATCAAGTCCTCGATGCGGCCGAAGCCTTCATCCAGTGCTTGCTGGGTCTCAGCCCAGCTCGTCGCCTCGGTCTCAAACTCTGCCTTCAGGGCGGCCTCGCTGTCCTGCGCCTTCTGCAGGGCCGCCTTGTGGCTCTGCTCTTGGTCGGACAGCTTCTTGGCCAGGCGATCACGCTCCTGGACCAAGGCAGCGTACTCGGCATCCTTGGTATGAAGGGCGGCTTTCGCTTCGCCGAGCTCCTTCCTCAAGTCGGCGTTGGCCCCTGAAGACAAAGAAAAAGAAAAATCAATAAGGAAAGAGTCGTCAAGAAAGATCCGACCCGACCGCTCAGCAGTCGGCCCGAATCTCGGGGACTACACCCAGTGGGTGCGCTGACGCGCCCCCACAGGAGACAGACAAGATCGAGTACTTACTTCGGCTGTCGGCCAGGTCGTCGGTCCTCTGGCTCAACTCCCGAGCCTTGGAGTTGAAGGCGGCAGCTCGGAGGTTGTGATATTCCTGGAAGTTCAGACAAGAGGCAAAAATAAGGTAGCCGTCAACAAATATCCGACCCGACTGCGCAGCAGTCGGCCTGAATCTCGGGGACTACACCCAGTGGGTGCGCTGACGCGCCCCCACGGAAGAAATCAAGAGAGCAACGCGGCCAAGAATGAAGGACTTACCCGGATGGTGGCTCGCGTCGACAGGAACTCCTGGGTGAACTGTTGCAGCAGGGCGGCCTGAGCTTGCAGCCGGCTCCGGACCCCTTGAGCCGCCACATTCAGCTTGCCAGTCCCCCCGCTGGGAGTCCACTCGGACGTGGCAGTGCTGGCCGCCTCTAGATCTTCCGCCGACTGGCCTGCGCCCGTGACTCGGCACGACTCCGGCGGAGCGGCGCCTCCCCCTGCGCGTCGGCCCGTCACCGGCTGCACCTCGAGGCCGGCTCTGTCCTCCGGCTCGCCCCCGGCGGGCCCCTCCGGCGCCGCTGACGACTGGCCGCATTGGCCCGCTCCGGTTGGCGCTGCTGGCGGCGTTCTCCTCGCAAAGGCCATGGGGTCCTCCCCCCTCTCCATCAGCGGCGGGCCTTGGACGATCTCCTCCGCCAAGGGCAATGGGGTGTCGGGGGCCATGGCTCGGAGGGGAATGGCGAGCAGCGGAGGCTGGTTGCGCGAACCCTCCGCCTCCGTCTCCGCGGTCGCCGTCTCCGCCTGGGCCTTGGCTGCCGCGTCGGCCTGCTCCCTCGCCGCCTGGGCGGCCGCTTTCTCCGCCGCCTCGCGCTCCTCCCGCGCTTCACAGGCGTTCCGCTCTGTGGCCTCCCTGAGGTCGGCGCGGGGGTCCACGCGGCGGGAGCTTGAAGAACCTCCAGTCGGCCCAACTATGGAGCCGCCCGGACCACGCTCAAGGGAAAGCGGCGCCCTGTCCAGCAAGCGGAAGAAGTTAAGAAGAATGCTCGAACAATAAGAGAATGATGAAGAGCATGCGACAAGGCAATTGGCGACTTACGCTGACACCGCCTGAGGCTGCTTCACCGCCTTGCGGAAGCGGGCCGCTTTCGCAGCCGCCTCGTCTCGCTTGGTCGCCGCGGTGGAGGCTTTGGACTTTTTCGGCCGACTGCCGAAGAGGCCTGAATCGGCCCGGCGCTTCTGTGCGCCACCGCCGGCAGCCGGCGCGACGGACGAGCCCGCGCCCTGATGGTCGGCTGCCGGCTGGCGACGCGGGGCGACTTCGGCTTCAGCATCATCCGGCCAGTCCTCGAAGCTCGCGGTGAGCCTTGAGCCCCCGGGCTCGGCGTCGTCCCCCACGACGGCGTCTTCCATGGCGGCCGCCCCCAAGTCCGGATCGTCGACGTTGTCTGCCGTGTGGTCGGGGGCATACTGGCGTTCTATCCCCGCTGTCCCGGTCATCGGTGGGAGAATGGGGTTCTGCTAAGAAGGACCGACTGATTAGAAGCCGGCCATCATGAAGCCGTCTACCAATGAAAAGAAGAAAGAAAGGAAAGCTTACCACGGGCGGAGGGTTGGCGCGAGAATACGGCGCCTTGTCGTATCGCCATTCCTCGGCGAGCTTGCAATTGGAGATATAGTTTACCATATACGATACCTCCGCGTGAGGCATCTCCCTGCTACTTAGCCGGCTTGGGTCGAAGCGGCCGCTCATCTGGCACATCATGTGGGGCCGGCTTTGGAGAGGGGATATCCGGCGCTCCATGAAGCCGGCCACCATGTCGGCCCCGCTTAGGCCTTCCGACTGGATCATCACCCGAAGCCGGGAGACGGCGGCGTTCCCGGCCTGAGACAGCGACCGGGACCGGAAACTCCATGAAGGCTGCCTCCCAGCCGGCGCGCCGGCTACGTAAGCCGGCAGGTTGACGTGGTCTCCTTGCTCGGCGACGTTCTTCACGTAGAAGTATGATTTCTGCCAGATCTTCACCGACTGGATCAGGGGGATGGGCGGGAACGGGTTGTTCTCGCTCGCCCTCCTCATGGCGATGATGGCCCCGCAGGGGGCAGGCACGCCTGTGACGACGGTGCCGAGTTTTCTCTGGAAGAACTCCCCCCAGAGCTCCAGCGTGGGGAGCAGCCCCAAGAAGCCTTCGCAGAGGGAGACGAAGGCCGATAGTAGCATTACCGCATTCGGCGTGAGGTGATGCGGCTGAAGGTTGTAGAACTCGAGGAAGGAGCACAGAAATCTGCTCGCCGGAAGGCCGAAGCCACGCAGGAAGTGCGAGCGGAAGACGAGTCGCTCGCCCTCCTCCGGCGCCGGCGAAATCTCCGTCTTCGGTGCCAGGCGGACCCGCACAAGGTTGGCTTCGGGCAGGCGCCGAGTCTTGCGGAGGAACTCAACGTGGTCCTCATGGACGTTGGAGCCGTCCCACGAGCTTGACAGCGCCATGGGAGCGAGACGATGTGGAGGCGCGGCGGTGCTGAGACGGGAGGCTGTGGCGGCAATGAGAAGAAGAAACAAAGACGATAAGGGGCGAAGCGAGAGGGAGCGTGCGAACCTCTGCCGCTCCCCCTCCTCCCCCTACTTATAGGCTCGCGTGGCGAAGCCGGGGAGGCGCGGCGTGGGGAAACGTGGGGATCGATCGTGCCCGCTCCCCCACTTCCTGCGCTTATTGTGCCTTAACGGCGAAATAAGACCGCCGCGGGAAGGCGAGCGGTCCATGTGGGCCACGGAAGATCCACGCTCGGACCAAGGCCTGCGAGCGGCGGGCCCGGGCCTGCGGCGGCGTCCCGTTGCACGCGTGCGCTAGCAGGATCTCGCCGCCACGTGGCCGCGGGAGGGCCCGCGGTCAGCGCGCGGGTCGCCCCCTCTCCCGCCTGCAAGGCGCGGAGCTCTTTGAAGTCGGCATACACCCGCAAAGCCGGCTCTTCAGGATGGGAAGCTGACCAAGCTTCTTGTTCCTTTGTCCGCCTCGGAGCTCGATCAGCTTCGGGGACTACTGTCGGAGTAAATAGCCATGGGTAGCCTAGCCGGCTTCCCCTGGCCCTTCTGAAAAAATTACGAGCCCGTCTGGCTCTCAAGAATCCAAGACATGGAGCCGCCTTCCCCTTGCTGGCTGCCATCCAGGCCGTCTTTCAGAAGGCGGCCCGACTTTAGCCCTCATGAAGAACACCATGGGAGGGCCGACTTCGGGAAGCCGGCCATGAGAAGGCCGACTCCAAGAAGCCGTCTCCCGTAAAGCGGTCGAGACCGTACCCTCAAAGTTTGCACCCACCTAACAGCGGTGCGACGGGGCATGCTACAGTAAAGCCTGCCACCCCCGAATCCCGGAGCACGCCTGGCACAGTGCGCCATACGGAGTAGCCATGACCCGTCCGGCGCGGCACTGTTGCCACGTTGACCCTGATGTCACCCACGACGGGCCGCCAGCGTGGCCCACAGATGGTGGACCCCTTCGGGCAGAGAGACGCCCGAAGGCGGCCACGCCTCCAGCCAGTCGGCCCAAGACAGAGCCGGCTCTCCGCAGCCGGCTTGCCACCTCCCTCGAAGTAGACACCCCATTAAGGAGACAAGACGCGGTGAGGCTACAGCGATCGCCCGACGGGCGGCGGCACTGTAGCCGCGCCTACCACGACGAAGCCCACGTCACCAAGATGGAGCCACAGTAACCAGCCACCGACCAGGCGCTGGACAGTGGGGCCTGCCTGTCGACCAAGGGGCCGGCAGCCGGCAGGACCCACCAGTCGGCGGGCCCCAGCAGCCGGCGCAGAAGCCGGCGAGCGCAGTCACAGACGGCTGGGCCCCGCGCCCAGTTGGATTACCATTGTACCCCCGGGGGGTAGGCCTATATAAACCCCCCGGGGCACCCATGCAAAGGGTTCGACCCCCTACTAATCCTAGACACCACACAAGGAGAAGAAGCAGGCTGGCCATGCCCTTCTTCCTCCTCCCACCAAACAGCTCAAGGAGCATTGTGTAGCTACTTGTTCATCTAGTGATCATGCGGAGACCCCGTAGAGCAGCAGTAGGGGTGTTATCTCCACGGAGAGCCCCGAAGCTGGGTAAGATCCGCCGGCATGCATGTCTTCGCCTTATCCCGTTTCCAGGCACCGGCGATGTCTTACTGGCTCCCACAATGATAAGCCACCCGTTGGCATATGTCGCACCTACCACCCGACAGGCACTCAAACCTTTGGAACAACCTGGATACTCAAGACTGTGAAGCCAGGCAAGATAAGTTAGAAACTCATGCAAGATGTCAACATCCATTAGCAAAAATAGAGATGATCCACATCACTATTTTGGAACCAGAAGGCATGTCTATATTCGAGGAATCCGATGCCTGGATAAAAGGGATTCGTTGTTCGACGGGAAGATATATTCCCCAACTCCGTGGAATGTTCTCGGTACTCGATACTAGAATAACATTTTCAGCAAGGATCAATATCAAGAAGGACAAGTATGTCCGTAAAAATAATATTTTGGATGCTAGATCAAGTGAAGCAAACCACCCCAGATCAAGATTATCAGCCAGATCCAATTCAGTGGAAATATTATGAATAAAAGAAACATGAGTGGGAAACGGTTTCTTCAAGTCAGAAACATTATTTAACCCTGAGCAACCAAATCTCGAGGACGAGATTTCTTTAAGGGGGGAAGGTTTGTAACAGCCTGGATTTTTGCTCTTTCCTTTTTCCTTTGAATTTCTGGGATGTCCTGTTTTGATTTGCTTTTCCATGGCTATGAGGGTCTGAAACTAGGGAAGATCATGTCTTCCTGGGTTTTCTAGTGGCTTGTCACCCTCATCATCATCTCAAAATCGTCTCATTTCCATCCTTGACCTAACCCAAAATTCTTTTGTTGGTAATATTCTATTTCTGATAAAGGAATAACCCTTAAAACCCTAGGTTGTGAAGAAACCTATATTTCTGTCACTCCTAAAATTCCAAAATAATTCTAATAAATTGTTTGGGTCACATCTTCCTAAAATATTTCAAAATATTTCATTGCCATGTTCAAAAATAATCCTCCAATACAAGGTCAAAAAAAATAATCCTCCAATAATTCTTTTCCTATTCTGCCCTAAATGGCACTTTGCAAAGGAAGTGCTATTCGTATTTCCTTGATGGACCCCAAACTTCTTGGACATCTTTTCCTGTCCATATCATTGGCTCATGCCAAAATTCAGCTCAATTTTCCTAGTCAATATTTTTCAGCAGTTTTCCAAAGATTCTGTCCAGGAAGGAACTTTGTGAAGGAGCTATATTCTAGGCATATCCAAATGAGTTACAATTTTGCAGGGTCTTTCCTAGGGTCAAATAATGACAGTCCACCAAATATGAGCTCATGTAATTCATCTATGTGAGCCCAGCTCCAAATCTTAGTTTCTGGTCAGATTTTCAGTTTGTGAAGCAACCATATTTTATGTTGCTTCAACTGAGCTGAAACTTTACCAGGACAAGCTTCTAGCTATATCAAATACTCCCAACAAGTTCTACCTCAATTGGTTGATCCAATTACCCTGTGTAATTTTTCCAAGTTTCTGTCCAGAATGAAGCTTTGTGAAGCAAGTGCCACTTTGGTATTTCCAAATGGCATGAAATTTTTACAGAAGCTTCATATCATCATAAAACCCCTCGCTGCCAAATTTGAGCTCACAGAGATCTAGTATGTGAGTGCATCATCCAAATCCCCAATTCTGGCCAGTTTTGCACTTTCTACTGCAACCACCATCTAAACTCCTCCTCTTTGTCTGATTTTTGCTGATCAGCATCACCTTAGTGTGTGATCATCGCAAGACAAACTCTTTTCCTTCTTACCCTGCTGGTTTAACCACAGCAAGTTACAAACACCTTCTTACTGATTTACTTTTGGAGCTAAGTGCAAATCTCTTCTTTGGCCCTTGACCGATTTATTTCTTCAGTTGGACTAAGGGCACCAGGATCCATCCGTTGGACCTGGTTGGCCACGCCCAAGAGCGCCGCTTGCGCCAGTGCGCATGGTGATCACGCTGGCGTCATGGCTGCAGGCATGCTCTGGCTTGTTCCAGCCACTATGCTCGTCTTCTCCCTCCTCGTCTCGACATCAATTCGTGTCCTGGAGCTTCCCCGTGATCGACTGCATCTCCCTGCATTGGTGCCTCGTCGTGGTTCGCCATTAATGCGCCGTTAGAACAGTGCCTGTGTCATGCTCAGCCCCTGACATCCATTAGTGCACTGCTCCAGCTCGGTTGTGAGCTCCAGAGCCCTCTCCACGGCTATATAAGGAGTGCCCGAGCCCTCCCACAGCTCATCCACTCCTCACTTGCCTCCCTAGCCCACCGGAGTCCTCGGCCCCTCCTCTTTTCGCCGGAGTTCGCCTCGGCCGCCTCTGTTCCACCATGGTTCCAGTGTGCCTTGTCCCTCTCCTATCCTCCTAAGTTGCCCACGAGCCTCCCCTCGTCTTCGTGAGTCACCCCGACCCCATTCCCCCTCACCGGAGTGCCTCTGGCCGCAAGCCCCGAGTTCGGTTGTCGTCTCCGCCTCTCGGCCACTTCCTTGTCCGGCCTCCCCGAGCATCTTCTCGCCCCTTCACCACCACCAACCGACTCCTCATGCTCCGGCGGTCCGCCCCACCACCTCGACCACGCCGGAGTCGTCCCTCATCGCCGGCTACCCCCTCTGCCCGACGCCACTGCCTCCTCCCATCCTCCTCCTGTCACCGCACCTCCACGCCTCCCCGGTGCCCGCCGCCCCTGGGACGGACGCGGCCGTCTCCAGCGGTCCTGCCGACGGCCTCGCCTCGTCCAACGGTGGCCGGAGCCGACCGGGCCACCGCTGGCCTTGCTCTGCCTCGCCTCCTCTGTTCTATCGAGGAACAGAACGAGAGGAGGAAGAAGACACGCACCTGGTCCCTCCCCCTTCCCGTGGACCCCACCGGTAAGTGGCACAAGCCTGGGCCCAGTTGTTTTTAAGTGGAGACGTTTTCTTGAAATGCATTTTCACTTTATGAAAGCGTATTTCCTTCCTCTTTTATCCAAAATGCATTTTCCCTTTAGGAAAGCGTGTTCTCTTCTTCTGCGGCTGAAAATATGTTTCCCTTTTCAGAAAAAGTATTCGGCCCGAAGGCACGTTCAGTTTTTCCTCCAGGGGCCCGTTTGCTGAAGTTTATTCACAGATTGGTCCCTGATCTTCTACACCTCATAACTCCGCAACCGTAACTCCGATTGAGGTGAAACCAGCGCTCACTTCTTCGCTTCGTCGAGCTCTATCTTTTGGTAACATTTTCACCAGGTGGTTTCACAGTGAAAATGACCATTTTGGCCTTGCCTCTAATCAGACTCCTCCGAGAGAAAACCGTCCGACGTTTTGTTCCGCGGCTTAACCGCACTTCTTCCAGGAGTCTCCGTCACCCCAGGCAAGCCACAATACCCACTTGCATGATAGTCATGCAGTAGCCATCGTTTTCAACTTGAATATTTATTAAATGATTGCTTGTTTAAAATATGGTTATCATTGTTTGAGAAATGCTTCTGGGATTGTGCTTACTTGTTTGCTATGTTGTTATGCACCTGGTTATCCTGCCCTGTTAGTTGCTAGTATTGCTTTCATATTGCCATGCTGGATAGTAGTACATGATGGATTGGTCATGTTCTTCGGTGCATGATTAACGTCGGTTATCGAGTACTGTTACTATGCGTTGTTCCTTTGTTGTTAGTTGGTTAAGTGTTACTCGGTAATATTATTGATGAGTTCTTGCATGTTATTTATGGTTGATGATAATGGTCATGTTATGCTATGAGTAGTGTTGCACTTGTAATATTTATGCTCGTCATTATGCCATGTTCAGTTGGAGATTATTTCATAGTTGATGTGGTGGATAGTTATGTTGCATCCTGTGATTATGTTGATATCATGCTCATGCATTGTAATTTCATCATCTTCTTTTATCATGGCTCAGCATTTTGCATTCAAGTTTAACCAGACTTAATTGAACTTGAACAACTGTTGGCTGAGTCATGGTGCCGCCAGATCGGAACTAACCAGTGCAACCACACTTACCAGATGGGTAAGGTCCTAACTGGGTCTATTGTCGTGCATCTCGCCGGTGCCTCCAACTACGGAAGGTTATGGGTGTGCGGTACCCTGGCCCGGTACGTAGACATAACCTTGTGTGCCCGTTGTTTTTAGTTTTATGGATCCGGTCCCCGTGAGGGAGTGTTGACCACGACAGTGGTCGCGGTGTCTTTGGTAGACACGGGGCCACCCAGGACTAGCCCAGTTGGGAGTGGGTCGGTGTGGCCGGGAGATTGTCACGGCAGTAGATCGGTTTTGTCAGAACGCCGTTGGTCCAGCCGAATGGGACTGCGAGGCCATGAGTTCCGTGGTGTGGGTACAGTGTGCTACCTCTACAGAGTGTATATTAAAGTATTTGGATAGCAACCCAGTTCGTGTCGGTCCCACCGTGAGTCAACAAAATTAATAATAACTTGATTAATGACAACCCCGGTTCGGTGATGAAATAAGTTGGTGGTGATCGCCGTAAGGATCACGAGTTACTTTGGTGTTGATCGCCGTAAGGATCATGAGTTACTTTGGTTGTGATCGCCGTAATGATCACTGTGGTATCGAGGATACCGAGTTGTTGGATATTCGTGATGTTGTGCGAGAAAGCATGGTCAAGCTCCTTGTGGTCATTTAATGATTACTATCGTATTGTTTATACCAAGCTTGATTTGATCCTGAGATGATCATGTAATGTCCGAGGTGGGTAAGTGATGCGCGTGATCGTTACGAGATAACCCGAGCAGTATAATTGGTGCATATAGTGTCATCATGTTGCATGCTAGTATCGTCAGATTTATATGTCCATGCTATGCTCATATTGTTCTCGCTGTATCAGGTTCACATTGCCTTTGGATTCTTAGTGGCTATTATGATTATTTTCATGATGGTATCTGGTATTATTTGGAGTATCACTTTGGATATCATGTGCTCATGTCATGTTGTTATAATGATCTCATGTTAATTCCCGCTTAACCTGTAATTGCCATGATGTTGTTTGTCTTGAATGCTTCTGGTTATTGTGAGCTTGCAAGTACATTCAATGCACTGACCTGGCTTGTCATGCCAGCTTGCAGGTCGTTCCTGGATTGCTTACTTGTTTGGTCTTGTTCCTGTGTTCGCGAGCTAGGATAAACGTTCCAGCCAGAGTCCCTGCGGATTGGAGTCCATCATCGCCGTTCGTTGTTCCGCTGCTTCAAGTATTATGCTGCTTGTATAGAGCAACCGTGGTTGGCGTAGTGTCGCCGTGCCGATGTTATTCATTGTAATATCGGAACCCTTGTAATCATATTCATGTTGTAATAAAGAGCTAGTTTGTTCTACGCTAAGCAGTGCCGTATTCCAGAAGACTTCACCTCGATCTCTGGGCTGGAATACGGGGCGTTCCGGTTTTCTCTGAGCCGGGGTGCCACAAAAGATGATGAAGAGAGCGAAGAACAAAAGGAGGAAGAGCGGATTAGCTACCCGTGCCTACCTTTTAATGAGAGTAACTCTTCAACTCATACATTGTTTAATTTCCCTTCGTGCTTACCGAAGGATGATTGCTATGATGACTATTATGATCCCGTTGATTCTCTTGATATATCCCTTTTTGATTATGCTTTCTATGGTTGTGGCCAAGATGCCAATATGAATTATGCTTATGGAGATGAACTTGCTATAGTTCCTTATGTTAAACATGAAATTGTTGCTATTGCACCCACGCATGATAGTCCTATTATCTTTTTGAATTCTCCCGACTACACTATATCGGAGAAGTTTGCTTTTATTAAGGATTATATGGATGGGTTGCCTTTTACCGTTGCACATGATGATTTTGATGAATATAATATGCATGTTCTTGCTGCTCCTACTTTCAATTATTATGAGAAAGGAACTATATCTCCACCTCTCTATGTTTCCAACACGATAAAATTGCAAGAAACTATTTATACTATGCATGGGCCTTTACTTTGTTTGCATGAATTGTTCTTTTATGACATGCCGATACATAAGAAGAGAGTTAGACTTCGTCATTGCTTGATATATGTTGCTTTGTGCTCACTACTAAATTACAAATCATTGTTAATTAAAATTTTCTTTGATATACCTTGGGATCCGGGTGGATCCATTACTTGAGCACTATATGCCTAGATTAATGGCTTTAAAGAGAGTGCTGCAGGGAGACAACCCGGAAGTTTTAGAGAGTCATTTATTTCTGTTGAGTGCTTTTATATAGTATAAAAACAACAAAAATAAAGAGGGGAACTCAAACTTTTCAAAAAGGAAAGTGAAAGTGAGAGAGACAAGCATTGTTGAAGTGGGAGCTAGCCCTGAACTTTGTTCATGCTCACGGAAACTTTGTGAATTTTGATTACAGAAACTTTTCAACAAAAATAATTATCCCCTTGTACAATTCCATTGTATTATAAAAATAATGTGCCAAGGTTTGCCTTTAGGACGTTTACAATGCTTGTTGGTTTGTACGGTGCAGGACA
Organism: Triticum urartu; assembly: GCF_056163025.1. Classification (NCBI taxonomy): domain Eukaryota; kingdom Viridiplantae; phylum Streptophyta; class Magnoliopsida; order Poales; family Poaceae; genus Triticum; species Triticum urartu. Next base: position 60,531,595 of record NC_141877.1, on the reverse strand, counting down.
GAAACTTTGGCTGTAGTGTGTGATTTTTCATTTTCTTACTGGAACGCCAAATGGTTCTGATTCCTTTTGCACTGTCTTTCTATACAAATTGTTTATTTTTCCTAATTTTGCAAGAATTTTTCATGTAACAGAAGTATGGTGAATGTTCAGATTATTAGAGACTGTTCTGTTTTAGACAGATTCTGTTTTTGATGCATAGTTTGCTTGTTTTGATGAAACTATCGATTTATATCAGTGGATTAAGCCATGAAAAAGTTATATTACAGTAGACACAATGCAAAAACAATTGGTTTGCAACAGTACTTAGAGTAGTGATTTGCTTTATTATACTAACGGATCTTACCGAGTTTTCTGTTGAAGTTTTGTGTGGATGAAGTGTTCGATGATCGAGAAGGTCTCGATGTGAGAAGAAGGAAGAGAGGCAAGAGCTCAAGATTGGGGTTGACCAAGGCACCCCAAGTAAATATTCAAGGAGACTCAAGCGTCTAAGCTTGGGGATTCCCCGGAAGGCATCCCCTCTTTCTTCAACAAGTATCGGTATGTTTTCAGATTCGTTTCATTCATGCGATATGTGCAATCTTGGAGCGTATTTTGCATTTAGTTTTCATTTTTATTTTATGCACCATGCTGGTATGAGATGGTACTTGGTTGATTTATAGAATTCTCTTTTCACTTCACTTATATATTTTGAGTATGGCTTTATAGAATGCTTCATGTGCTTCACTTATATCCTTTGAAGTTTAGATTGCCTGTTTCTCTACACATAGAAAACCGCCATTTGTAGAATGCTATTTTGCTTCACTTATATTTGTTAGAGTGTGGGCATATATTTTGTAGAAAGAATTAAACTCTCTTGCTTCACTTATATCTATTTAGAGAGATGACAGGAACTGCTCTTTCATGTGGTTAGTCATAAAATCCTACATAAACTTGTAGATCACTGAATATGATATGTTTTATTCCTTGCAATAGTTTTGCGATATAAAGATGGTGATATTAGAGTCATGCTAGTGGGTAGTTGTGGATTGTAGAGATACTTGTGTTAAAGTTTGTGATTCCCGTAGCATGCACGTATGGTGAACCATTATGTGATGAACTCGGAGCACAATTTATTTATTGATTTTCTTACTTATGAGTGGCAGTCGGGGACGAGCGATGGTATTTTCCTACCAATATATCCCCCTAGGAGCATGCGCGTAGTACTTTGTTTCGATGGCTAATAGATTTTTGCAATAAGTATGTGAGTTCTTTATGACTAATGTTGAGTCCATGGATTATATGCACTCTCACCCTTCCATCATTGCTAGCCTCTTCGGTACAGTACATTGCCCTTTCTCACCTCGAGAGTTGGTGCAAACTTCGCAGGTGCATCCAAACCCCGTGATATGATACGCTCTATCACTGTTGGGGAATGTAGTAATTTCAAAAAAATTCCTACGCACACGCAAGATCATGGTGATGCATAGCACCGAGAGGGGAGAGTGTTGTCTACGTACCCTCATAGACCGGCAATGGAAGCGTTGACACAACGTAGAGGAAGTAGTCGTATGTCTTCCCGATCCGACCGATCCAAGTACCGAACGTACGGCACCTCCGAGTTCTACACACGTTCAACTTGGTGACGTCCCTCGAGCTCTGATCCAGCCGAGTGTTGAGGGAGAGTTTCGTCAGCGCGACAGCGTGATGACGGTGATGATGTTCTACCGACGCAGGGCTTCGCCTAAGCACCGCTATGATATGACCGAGGTGGAATATGGTGGAAGGGGGCACCGCACACGGCTAAGGAACGATCACGAAGATCAACTTGTGTGTCATGGGGTGCCCGTGCCCCCGTATATAAAGGAGGGAGGGGGGAGGTGCGGCCGGCCCCTAGGGGTGCGCCTGGAGGAGTCATACTCCCACCGGGAGTAGGACTCCCCCCTCTTGCCTTGTTGGAGAAGGAAAGGGGAAGGGGGAAAGAGGAAAGGGGGGGGCGCCCCCCTTCCTTGTCCTATTCGGACTAGGGGGGAGGGGGCACGCGGCCTGCCCTGGCCGTCCCTCCTCTTCTCCCTTAGGGCCCATGTAGGGTAATTAACCCCCGGGGGGTTCCGGTAACCCTCCTGTACTCCGATAAAATCCCGATTTCACCCGGAACGATTCCGATATCCAAATATAGGCTTCCAATATATCAATCTTTATGTCTCGACCATTTCGAGACTCCTCATCATGTCCCTGATCACATCCGGGACTCCGAACAACCTTCGATACATCAAAACACAAAAACCCTAATTACGATCGTCACTGAACTTTAAGCGTGCGGACCCTATGGGTTCGAGAACTATGTAGACATGACCGATACACGTCTCTGGTCAATAACCAATAGCGGAACCTGGATGCTCATATTGGCTCCTACATATTCTATGAAGATCTTTATCGGTCAGACCGAATAACAACATATGTTGTTCCCTTTGTCATCGGTATGTTACTTGCCCGAGATTCGATCGTCGGTATCTCAATACCTGGTTCAATATCGTTACCAGCAAGTCTCTTTACTCGTTCTGTAATACATCATCCCATAACTAACTTATTAGTTGCAATGCTTGCAAGGCTTGAGTGATGAGCATTACCGAGAGGGCCCAGAGATACCTCTCCGACAATCGGAGTGACAAATCCTAACCTCGAAATACGCCAACCCAACAAGTACCTTCGGAGACACCTGTAGAGCACCTTTATAATCACCCATTTACGTTGTGACGATTGGTAGCACACAAAGTGTTCCTCCGGTAAACGGGAGTTGCATAATCTCATAGTCATAGGAACATGTATAAGTTATGAAGAAAGCAATAGCAACAAACTAAACGATCAAGTGCTAAGCTAATGGAATTGTTCAAGTCAATCACATCATTCTCCTAATGATGTGATCCCGTTAATCAAATGACAACTCATGTCTATGGCTAGGAAACATAACCATCTTTGATCAACGAGCTAGTCAAGTAGAGGCATACTAGTGACACTTTGTTTGTCTATGTATTCACACATGTATTATGTTTCCGGTTAATACAATTCTAGCATGAATAATAAACATTTATCATGATATAAGGAAATAAATAATAACTTTATTATTGCCTCTAGGGCATATTTCCTTCAGTCTCCCACTTCACTATCATCAATAATCTAGATTACATAGTAATGATTCTAACACCCATGAAGCCTTGGTGCTGATCATGTTTTGCTCCTGGAAGAGGCTTAGTCAGTGGGTCTGCAACATTCAGATCCATATGTATCTTGCAAATTTCTATGTCTCCCACTTGGACTAAATCCCGAATGGAATTGAAGCGTCTCTTGATGTGCTTGGTTCTCTTGTGAAATCTGGATTCCTTCGCCAAGGCAATTGCACCAGTATTGTCACAAAAGATTTTCATTGGACCCGATGCACTAGGTATGACACCTAGATCGGATATGAACTCCTTCATCCAGACTCCTCCATTTGTTGCTTCCGAAGCAGCTATGTACTGCGCTTCACATGTAGATGCCACCACGACGCTTTGTTTAGAACTGCACCAACTGACAGCTCCACCGTTCAATATAAACACGTATCCGGTTTGCGATTTAGAATCATCTAGATCAGTGTCAAAGCTTGCATCTACGTAACCATTTACGATGAGCTCTTTGTCACCTCCATATATGAGAAACATATCCTTAGTCCTTTTCAGGTACTTCAGGATGTTCTTGACTGCTGTCCAGTGATCCACTCCTGGATTACTTTGGTACCTCCCTGCTAGACTTATAGCAAGGCACACATCAGGTCTGGTACACAACATTGCATACATGATAGAGCCTATGGCTGAAGCATAGGGAACATCTTTCATTTTCTCTCTATCTTCTGCGGTGGTCAGACATTGAGTCTTACTCAACTTCACACCTTGTAACACAGGCAAGATCCCTTTCTTTCCTTGATCCATTTTGAACTTCTTCAAAAACTTTGTCAAGGTATGTGCTTTGTGAAAGACCAATTAAGCGTCTTGATCTATCTCTATAGATCTTAATGCCCAATATGTAAGCAGCTTCACCGAGGTCTTCCATTGAAAAACTCTTATTCAAGTATCCCTTTATGCTATCCAGAAATTCTATATCATTTCCAATCTGTAATATGTCATCCACATATAATATTAGAAATGCTACCGAGCTCCCACTCACTTTCTTGTAAATACAGGCTTCTCCAAAAGTCTGTACAAAACCAAATGCTTTGATCACACTATCAAAGCGTTTATCCCAACTCCGAGAGACTTGCACCAGTCCATAAATGGATCGCTAGAGCTTGCACACTTTGTTAGCTCTCTTTGGATCGACCAAACCTTCTGGTTGCATCATATACAACTCTTCTTCCAGAAATCCATTCAGGAATGCAGTTTTGACATCCATCTGGCAAATTTCATAATCATAAAATGCTGCAATCGCTAACATGATTCGGACATACTTAAGCATCGCTACGGGTGAGAAGGTCTCATCGTAGTCAATCCCTTGAACTTGTCGAAAACCTTTCGCAACAAGTCGAGCTTTGTAGACACTAACATTTCCGTCAGCGTCGGTCCTCTTCTTGAAGATCCATTTATTCTCAATTGCTTGCCGATCAACGGGCAAGTCAACCAAAGTCCACACTTTGTTCTCATACATGGATCCCATCTTAGATTTCATGGCTTCTAGCCATTTTGCGGAATCTGGGCTCACCATCGCTTCTTCATAGTTCGTAGGTTCATCATGATCGAGTAGCATGACTTCCAGAACAGGATTACCGTACCACTCTGGTGCGAATCTTACTCTGGTTGATCTACGAGGTTCGGTAGAAACTTGATCTGAAGTTTCATGATCTTTATCATTAGCTTCCTCACTAATTGGTATAGGTGTCATAGAAACCGGTTTCTGTGATGTACTACTTTACAATAAGGGAGCAGGTACAATTATCTCATCAAGTTCTACTTTCCTCCCACTAACTTCTTTCGAGAGAAACTCCTTCTCTAGAAACGATCCATTCTTAGCAACGAATGTCTTGCCTTCGGATCTGTGATAGAAGGTGTACCCAACAGTCTCCTTTTGGTATCCTATGAAGACACATTTCTCTGATTTGGGTTTGAGCTTATCAGGTTGAAGCTTTTTCACATAAGCATCGCAGCCCCAAACTTTTAGAAATGACAACTTTGGTTTCTTGCCAAACCACAGTTCATAAGGAGTTGTCTCAATGGATTTCGATGGTGCCCTATTTAACGTGAATGCAGCCGTCTCTAAAGCATAACCCCAAAACAATAGCGGTAAATCAGTAAGAGACATCATAGATCGCACCATATCTAGTAAAGTACGATTACGACGTTCGGACACACCATTACGCTGTGGTGTTCCAGGTGGCGTGAGTTGCGAAACTATTCCGCATTGTTTTAAATGTAGACCAAACTCGTAACTCAAATATTCTCCTCCGCGATCAGATCGTAGAAACTTTATTTTCTTTTTACGATGATTTTCAACTTCACTCTGAAATTCTTTGAACCTTTCAAATGTTTCAGACTTATGCTTCATTAAGTAGATATACCCATATCTGCTTAAATCATCTGTGAAAGTGAGAAAATAACGATATCCGCCACGAGCCTCAACATTCATCGGACCACATACATTTGTATGTATGATTTCCAACAAATCTGTTGCTCTCTCCATAGTACCGGAGAACGGCGTTTTAGTCATCTTGCCCATGAGGCACGGTTCGCAAGTACCAAGTAATTCATAATCAAGTGATTCCAAAAGTCCATCAGTATGGAGTTTCTTCATGCGCTTTACACCAATATGACCTAAACGGCAGTGCCACAAATAAGTTGCACTATCATTATCAACTCTGCATCTTTTGGCTTCAACATTAAGAATATGTGTATCACTACTATCGAGATTCATCAAAAATAGACCACTCTTCAAGGGTGCATGGCCATAAAAGATATTACTCATATAAATAGAACAACAATTATTCTCTGATTTAAATGAATAACCGTCTCGCATCAAACAAGATCCAGATATAATGTTCATGCTCAACGCTGGCACCAAATAACAATTATTTAGGTCTAATACTAATCCCGAAGGTAGATGTAGAGGTAGCGTGCCGACTGCGATCACATCGACTTTGGAACCATTTCCCACGCGCATCGTCACCTCGTCCTTCGCCAGTGTTCGCTTAATCCATAGTCCCTGTTTCGAGTTGCAAATATTAGCAACAGAACTAGTATCAAATACCCAGGTGCTACTACGAGCTCTAGTAAGGTACACATCAATAACATGTATATCACATATACTTTTGTTCACCTTGCCATCCTTCTTATCCGCCAAATACTTGGGGCAGTTCCGCTTCCAGTGTCTAGTCTGCTTGTAGTAGAAGCACTCAGTTTTAGGCTTAGGTCCAGATTTGGGTTTATTCTCCTGAGCAGCAGCTTGCCTGCTGTTCTTCTTGAAGTTCCCCTTCTTCTTCCGTTTGCCCTTTTTCTTGAAACTTGCGGTCTTGTTGACCATCAACACTTGATGCTCCTTCTTGATTTCTACCTCCGCAGCCTTTAGCATTGTGAAGAGATCGGGAATCATCTTATCCATCCCTTGCATGTTATAGTTCATCACGAGGCTCTTGTAGCTTGGTGGCAGTGATTGAAGAACTTCGTCAATGACACTATCAACAGGAAGATTAACTCCCAGTTGAGTCAAGTGATTGTGATACCCAGACATTTTGAGTATATGTTCACTGACAGAACTAATCTCCTCCATCTTGCAGCTATAGAACTTATTGGAGACTTCATATCTCTCAATCCGGGCATTTGCTTGAAATATTAACTTCAACTCCTCGAACATCTCATATGCTCCATGACGTTCAAAACGTCGTTGAAGTCCCGATTCTAAGCCATAAAGCATACACCGCCGGAGGCAATCATATATAGTCATATCTTTGTTCTAGATATCGAGTTGTAAGTAAATAAAAGTGTGATGATCATCATTATTAGAGCATTTCCCAGTGAGGAAAGGATGATGGAAACTATGATTCCCCCACAAGTCGGGATGAGACTCCAGACTTTATGAAAAATAAAAGAGGCCAAAGAAGCCCAAATAAAAAAAGAGGCCAAAGAAGCCCACCAAAAAATATATAAAAAATTAAAAAAATGAGAGAAAAAGAGAGAAGGGGCAATGTTACTATCCTTTCACCACACTTGTGCTTCAGAGTAGCACCATGATCCTTCATATAGAGAGTCTCTTGAGATATCACTTTCATATACTAGTGGGAATTTTCATTATAGAACTTGGCTTGTATATTCCGATGATGGGCTTCCTCAAATGCACGAGGTCTTCATGAGCAAGCAAGTTGGATGCACACCCACTTAGTTTTCAGTTTGAGCTTTCATACACATACAGTTCTAGTGCATCCGTTGCATGGCAATCCCTACTCCTCACATTGACATCGATTGATGGGCATCTCCATAGCCCGTTGATTAGCCGCATCGATGTGAGACTTTCTCCTTTTTGTCTTCTCCATAGAACCTCCACCATCATATTCTATTCCAACAGTAGTGCTATGTCCATGGCTCATGCTCATGTATTGCCTGAAAGTTGAAAAGGTTGGAGAACATCAAAAGTATGAAACAATTGCTTGGCTTGTCATCGGGGTTGTGCATGATTTGAATATTTTGTGTGGTGAAGATGGAGCATAGCCAGACTATATGATTTTGTAGGGATAACTTTCTTTGGCCATGTTAATTTGAAAAGACATGATTGCTTTATAGTAGGCTTGAAGTATTATTGTTTTTATGTCAAATGATAGACTATTGCTTTAAATAACTCGTGTCTTAATTAGATACATGATCAAGATTATGCTAGGTAGTATTCCACATCAAAAATTATCTTTTTTATCATTTACCTACTCGAGGACGAGCAGGAATTAAGCTTGGGGATACTGAAACGTCTCCGTCGTATCTATAATTTTTTATTGTTCCATGCCAATATTCTACAACTTTCATATATTTTTGGCAACTTTTTATACTATTTTTTGGGACTAACATATTGATCCAGTGCCCAGTGCCAGTTCCTGTTTGTTGCATGTTTTATGTTTCATAGAAACCCCATATCAAACGGAATCCAAACGGGATAACACTACTAGGAAAAGGGCTATAGATAGGATTGACACTAATGGCGCACTAGGGAAGTAGTGCGGCACTACTATATACTAATGGCGCACCAGTTAGTGATGCGCCATTAGTGTGGAAGACACTAATGGCGCACCAGACAAAAGGTGCGCCACTAGTGATAATTTTTTTTCATTTTTACATACATACTAATGGCGCATCAGACCGAAGTGCGCCATTACTAGTTCTAACTAGTAATGGCGCACCGGACAAGGAGTGCGCCAGTACTGAATTTTTTTTATTCTTTTTTTTGCAAAACAACTAATGGCGCACCATGTCACAGTGCGCCATTACTAGTTTAAACTAGTAATGGCGCACTACTACGCGGTGCGCCATTAGTATATATATATTTTTTTCACTACTACACGACTATCTCAGTTACGGTTATCTCGCGGGGCAGGTAGTCCACAGATTTTCTGGATGCGTAAGGTGCATGGATGACACAACGTATCGCCAGCTAGATAGAGATCCCGGGTCTTTGAAAACCGTGTTCATGGGACATCGACGTCCCCCTCGCCACCGACGATCAACCGCACCCTCCCCTGCTACACAAATTTGAACATATTTTTAAAAAAAATTATTACTATTTTTATTAAAAAATAGTACTGTTATGATTTAAACAAGTTTGAACATATTTAAACACAAATAAATATCAAACAACATTTTAAATGCATAAAAATAAAAATTGGGGAGCCTGGGAATCAAACCCAGGACCTCCAATGTGTGTGCTGCGTGATGACCAGTCGGGCTAGTGGGCGGGTTCTGATGTAGATTGGGTTAGGTGGAATATAACCTGAGGGCCCGAACTGTAATAAAAAACATTCTAATGGTGCACCGCTGCTGGGTGCGCCATTAGTAAGCTTCCCCCCACTCCACCTATTCCCCTCCCTCCCTTCCTCCCCACTCGACCTAATTTGCCCCCTCCGCCCCAACCGTACGCCGTCACCGCGCCTGCACGCCCCCTCCGTCCCCTCCGTCCCCTGCCGCCGCCGCCCCGACCCCCGCCCCCCGCGCCCCTACGCCCCCCACCACTACAGCTCCCCGGTGCCGCCGCCCCCACGCCCCCGCGCCCCCACCACTGCAGCTCCCCCGTGCCGCCGCCCCCACGCCCCCACCACTGTAGCTCCCCCGCGCCCCCGCGCCCCGAGCCGGAGGAGGAGGATCAGGAGGAGGACGAGGAGGAGGAGCAGACGATGACCGCCAGCTCAGCCAGGCCACGCGATGCCGCCGTCCGCGCGCTGCTCTGCCCTACCTCAGCTCAGCCAGGCCGACGCCGTGTACTCCCTCGACTGCAGGTGAGCCCCTCCCCTCCACTTCCTTCTTCTTCTTCTTCCTCTTGCCCTCAACCTCTGCTCTGAGTCTTGACCGCTGTGCAGGGCCCGTCCATCTCCGGCGAGCTCACCACACCGCGCGAGCTCAACGACCGCTGTGCAGGGCACCACCACGCAGGTGACAGTTAGGTACAGTTACAGAAAATGGCTTGTAAATAGGGTTAGGGTTTGGGAGTGGAGACCATGGCCATGGCATGTAAATTGTTGTTGATTCTCAAGTAAATTTTTCTGTTAGGTACAGTTAGGAACAGTTACAAAAAAATTCACAGGGAAAGGTTGTGTCATGCATCACAGGATTTGTAGGAGTTCTTGGAGCCACAATATAACTTTAGAACCTAGAGAGGCCTCAGACCAGCATCATAGGCAATAAGATCAGGCAACATCTATTCTTATTAGTTTAATAGAAGAGAGAGGGATGGAAAAATAGACAAGAAAGCAGAATATAGCCAAGACAAGTAGCATCAATTCTTAAGCAGAGTATAAGGATAACATAGAAGAAATAGATAGGGTAGCACCCAACTGAACATCTGCTTCTGCAGAACACTGCACTCCACTTACACATGGTATTTTTCGGCAAATAGGACACCACACCCACAAGCACTTGGGCTAGTATCATTAGCAGTGCTGCTGTAAGAATATATAACAGCAGTAACCTGTAACAACAAGTATAAGTAGCTATTACCCAAAGGTCAGCCAGACCAATGGGAATAGACAGAATTAAGTAACCAACTCCAGGAACTAGAGTAGCATATTCAGTTAACTGAATCCAAACACCCTTTTTATCCTTCAGTTTATGTTGTACTATAGTCAAGAGGATCTGATTGTCTGTAGTTCTCATCTCACAGCCATTCTGAAGCACTCGAATCGCAATGTCTTGAAATATCCCACCACAATTTGTTTAAAAAAAATGTTTGTTTGCACCTCATCTACTGCTTGCTTCATATTAAGCCTGAACCATCACACCTGCTTAGCATATGATGGGGTCCAAAATCTGTATAACAGTTTAATTTTTTTGCATGGAAAGGTTCACCCAAATTGCCATTAAGAGAAACCAGAGCTCGCTACAAAGTCTCGAATACTAATCTTTATAACTATGTGCTTTCTTTTCTATATTTTCTGACAGGTGGCACATATGTTTCTGATGCCATATTTGTTGGTTTTTTCTGGAGGGTGATGATGTCATGTCTCTACTGTAGATTAAAATCAATGGAAGTTTAAAAATATGAGAGAAGTTGTCTTGACTAATTACATGTTTATGTAAAAAAGAATAGCAGGGATATTTTACAACTCCTGTGTGTGTAGTTGCTTGTTTTTACTGTAGTTGTGGCTGCTTTCTTCTTGTATCATAAAAATATCCCTGCTGCTGTATTTGTGATGATGTTGTACTTTTGATCATGTTACTTGTGATCTTCTAAAATGACCCATTGGCGACTTCATTATGCAGGGATAATGATTTTGCAGGTACCCCGAGAGGCCCTTGAGTTTGCCGGAATGTCGATTAACTTCCGTTCCAGCAAATTCGGGTACTCCATATGTCCTATTTTCAGCAAAGGTCATGCTGAAATTTTCCGTGAGTTTTAGCATGACTTTGCTAAAAATAGGACATATGGGGTACTTGTGACTTCTGTTGTAAGGGTACTAATTGGTCTCTTCTGAAGCTTATCAGAGATGGCGGGAAGCAGCCACCGCCGCTCTGCGACACCACAGTATGAGTTGGATGCTTCCGAGTTCTTCACTATAATACATGGGACTTCAGTATCATCCATGACGCAGGTATATAAAACGAGAGATCTCCCCTTCACCCATCTCATTATGATATCTGTTGTTTGCTACATCACTCATTGTCCCAAACTACAGAGGCTGCCTGACAGTTTTATGAACATGCTGATGGGTGAAGATCCGCCAAATAATGTGAAGCTGCGACAGGCCGGCAGCGGGTTTCGCAGGTAGTGGGATGTGGAGTTGGTGATCAAGGAGGGCCACATGTACTTGTCTCGTGGGTGGGAGAAGTTCTACCGTGCCTACGACCTGCGGCTGGGGTACTTCCTTCTCTTTAGGTACGACGACGACGCCACCATGCTCATTGTGAAGGTGTTCAACGCGACTATGTGTCGCATGCGCTACGCTGACGATGATGATGCCGGTACGTTCTGCCTCTTCTTATTCCTCTACATTTGGCTTTGTCTCACATCGATTGTTAACGGTCATTGTTGCATTTGGACAGGTAATGGGAGCAGCAGCAGTGACACTGGCTACAGCCAAAGCAGCAGCGACTATGGCTGTAGCGAAAGCAGCAGCGATTCTGGCTATAGCGAAAGCAGTAGCGATTCTGGCAGCAGAGTAGACAACAAGAAGGATGATCCGGACTGGAGTGCGGGAGAAGAGGAGCAAAGTGGGGATGAGGAGCTGCAGGATGACGATGGGCATCAGGCTGAGGATGACCTAGCGCTGGTGGTGGCTGACCAAGGGCAAGAGATGGTGGTGGCTGACCATGGGCAAGAGATGGTGGTGGCTGACCATGGGCAAGAGATGCAGGTGGCTGAGGATGACCTAGCGATGGTCGTGCCTGAAGGTGGCCTCACGGTGGTGGTGATGCCTGACACTGACCATGCACCGGTGGTGGCGCCCGCGATCCCACAGCTGGGTGACATGACCATGCCAATTGAGGTAGAAGACTACATCCCACTGCCTCCACCGCCTCGCCGCTCTTGGCGCATCAGGCTGAGGAAGGAGAAGGAGAAGAACAATGCATGAGAACTGAACTTTGTCAGGTATGTCAGATCTCCAAAATGATATATATATATACTTAGTTACCTATGTTATCTCTAATATGCTTAGTTTCCTATATGTTAGCTTCATTTTACCTAAGTTGGCTCTAATATGCTAACTTAGAGCTTATATGCTTAGTTTCCTATAGGTTAGCTCCAAAATAACTTATGTTAGCACAAAATGATCAAGTTTACATAATAAGCTTATAGTCTTTTTCTTATTCTTCTTCTTTTCCAAAATGACATAGGTTAGCTTCATTTTACCTAAGTTGGCTCTAATATACTAACTTAGAGCTTATATGCTTAGTTTCCTATAGGTTAGCTCCAAAATAACTTATGTTAGCACAAAATGATCAAGTTTACATAATAAGCTTATAGTCTTCTTCTTATTCTTCTTCTTTTCCAAAATTCTTCTTATTCTTCTTCTAGTGTTCTTCTTCTTCTAGTATTCTTCTAGTCTTCTTCTTTTTCTTCTTCTAACTTCTTGTTTATCATTTTGTAGATTTGATTTAATTCACGGAAGCTTGCATGGATGGAGTGCTTCTTTTCCATTTGTGTTTTTATTTTGTATCAATGTGAAACTTTTGTGAATTGATGGATAACGGTGTTGGATGAACAATGTGAAACTTTTGTAATATGTAACGATAGAACTATGTGTTGGCTATGTATGTATATATGATGGAACTTGTGTGTTGGCTATGTATGTATATATGATGGAACTTGTGTGTTGGCTATGATTGTTATATGGATGCTTGTTGTATATATATGTGTTGGACATCTCATAGGTGAAATAGTGACCTGAGATTAAGAAAAAAAAATAAAAAAATGTTACTAATGGCGCACTACCATGTGGTGCGCCATTAGTATAGCAGACACTAGTGGCACACCGTGGGCAAAACTAATGGCGCACTGCCTGGTGCGCCATTAGCATACCAGATACTAATGGCGCACCAGTGGTGCGCCATTAGTAAAAAATTCTAGTGGCATGATACTAATGGCGCACCGGTGGTGCGCCATTAGTAGGCAAAACCGGTGCGCCATTAGTAGGCCTTTTCCTAGTAGTGTAAAACGAACGGAGAATATTTTTGGAATATTTGGAAAATTCCGGAAGAAGAATCAATGCGAGACGGTGCCCGAGGTGGCCACGAGGCAGGGGGCCGTGCTTGCCCCCCTAGGCGCGCCCCTTACCCTCGTGGGCCACCCGTAAGGCGGTTACTGCTCTGCTTTGGCCGCAAGAAAGCTAATTTTTGGAAAACAATCTCGGCAAAGGTTTCAGTGCAATCAGAGTTACGGATCTCCATATATATACGAAACGGTGAAAGGGCAGAAGAGAGAACGCAGAAACAGAGAGAAACAGAGAGACAGATCCAATCTCAGAGGGGCTCTCGCCCCTCCCACGCCATGGAGGCCAAGGACTAGAGGGAAAACCCTTCTACCATCTAGGGAGGAGGTCAGGGAAGATGAAGAGGAAGGGGCCCCCTCTCCCCTACCCTTCCGGTGGCGCCGGAACGCTGCCGTGGCCATCATCATCACCGCAATCTTCACCAACAACTTCACCGCCATCATCCCCAACTCTTCCCCCTCTATGCAGGGGTGTACCCTCTCTCTTACCCGCTGTAATATCTACTTAAACATGGTACTCAACGCTATATATTATTTGCCAATGATGTATGGCTATCCTATGATGTTTGAGTAGATCTGTTTTGTCCTATGGGTTATTTGATGATTAAGATTGGTTTGAGTTGAATGTTTTATTATTGGTGCTCTCCTATGGTGCTCTCCGTGTCGCGCAAGCATGACGGATACCCACTATAGGGTTTGCAATACGTTCATGATTTGCTTATGGTGGGTGGCATCAGTGACAGAAGCACAAACCCGAGTAAGTACGTTGTTTGCATATGGGATAAAGAGGACTTGATGCTTTAATGCTATGGTTGGGTTTTACCTTAATGATCTTTAGTAGTTGCGGATTCCTGATAGAGTTCCAATCATAAGTGCATATGATCCAAGTAGAGAAAGTATGTTAGCTTATGCCTCTCCCTCAAATAGAATTTTAATAATGATTACTAGTCTAGTTATCGATTACCTAGGGACAAATAACTTTCTCGTAACAAAAAGATCTCTACTAAAACTAATTTAGTTGTGTCTTTATCTAAACAGCCCCTACTTTTTATTTATGTGCTCCTTATATTCTTGCAAACCTATTCAAAAACACCTACAAAGTATTTCTAATTTCATACTTGTCCTAGGTAAAGAGAACGTCAAGCGTGCGTAGAGTTGTGTCGGTTGTCGATAGAACATGAGGGAATATTTATTCTACCTTTAGCTCCTCCTTAGGTTTGACACACTTACTTATCGAAAGAGGCTACAATTGATCCCCTATACTTGTGGGTTATCACGCTCCTCACATCATGTACCTTCGTCGCGGATGGAAGACTTTTTCTCGTGTCCACAGTCTGATGGCGGGGCTCGTTCTCTACTTCAAGTTAATGGGGAATTGCCTGCTCTCCGTCAAGGTCTTCGGGGACCTTGGAACACGCTTGAAGTGCTGCATGGAGAGATCCTCCGATGATGAAGACTCCTCCTCAAGCGGGAGTGACGAGGAGGACAGCGACAGCAACGACGAGGGCGTCAAGCAGGAGGACGCCGACCTCGACTCTGACTGATCGCGTCGCCCCTCCCTCGGCCTCGCGCCCCACTGAGGGTCTTCCTCGTCAAGCTCTCCATCGGCAGGTTCCCCGCCGCCTCCTTGGGCGGGTGGCGGGCCGTCAACTCGGAGTACGCGGGCACCAACGCCTTCGTCGTGTATTGTCGGCCTGCTACCTAATCTTTCGGCTCCTCTCTGGTGTCTTCTGCTGCTCGTACCTTGCCTAGGTGTTCTTTTTGCCCTCCCGCTATCTCATTCCACCTTTTGAGGAGAGGGACAAGAAAGGGATTACGAGCATCTTATCTATTTTTAGTTTGTAAGCCTGCGGGCATCTGTTAAGTTTAAAACATGAAATCCCCTTGCTCATGTTTTTCATTCCATACGAACTGTACCTGTATGTGACGTTTTTGAATGAAAAAGGGCGCTTGCTGGGTTCTTTGTGCGTGAGCAAGGCCCATGCAAGGAGTGAATCCTTGTTATTTTTAAGATAAACATTGTCTCCCGGCAACAGGCCTTGCCATCCTCCTACTTCATTCGACCATCCTCACGCTCTTGGCGGGGACAGGGGTGAAGTAGAGTTAGACCCTTCGTTTGCTTCCCTATCACCGCCACTACGACCAAGTTCCGACCCGGGGAATAGTCCTTGGGTATAGGAAAAGGGGAGCACGGTGGCCTAGGAATAAAACGAGGTTTCATACGTTCCAATTCCATATGGAAATGCACAACAGGGGACAAACACTACAACAAAAAGACACATCCATGACATTTTGGGCTGAACGAAATTATTTCCTATCATACTTATGACACTTCTATGACAATAATTGTGACAAAACAGGGTATCATCATAGATGTGGTGGGGTCCTACTTCTATGACAAAAAATCATGACAGAAAATGGGTTTTTCGTCCTCGGCGGGCCGGAGACACAACTGCATGAAATTCTTTGGGCCATCCATGACGGAAAAAACCATGGTAGAAGCGAGGGCGAGGAAAATATCGGGGTGTTCCCAGTTACGGTGGGTGGTCGGGGCCGAGCGATGCACGTTTCTCTCATACACGCATGCGCGTGGGTGTAAGGCGGTGGGCTCTAACTGAACCCGAGCGATTGCACTGCAGGCTCCGCGTTACTGAACCCGAGCGATCGATCGATGGCAGTTAACTGAACCCAATCGAGCGGTTCCTTCGCTATTGCTGCTAACTGAAGCCTATCGATGCTGTCTCTGGATGAACAGTGAGCGTTGCTGGGAGGGGTTTGGATGAACAGTTCCCAGTGGGGGTGGATGAACAGGACCCCATGGTGTTGCCTCTGGATGAACAGTGAGCGTTGCTAGGGGGTTTGGATGAACAGTTCCCGGTGTGGGTGGATGAACAAGACCCCGTGGTGTTGCCTCTGGATGAACAGGACCCCGATCGATCGAGCCGGCTGGGGCTGGATGAATAGGAGCCCGTGGAGGGCTGGATGAACAGGACCACCCCATGGAGGGCTGGATGAACAGTAGACGGTGGAGGGATGGATGAACAGTAGCCCGTGGAGGGGTGGTTGAACAGGAGCCCGTAGAGAGGGCTGGTTGAACAGTAGCCGGTGGAGTAGCGCGCGGTGGAGGCTGGATGAACAGGAGCCCGTGGATGAACAGTCACAGGTGGAGGCTGGAGGAGGTCGACGGTGGATGAACAGTAGCCCGTGGAGGCTAGAGGGGGTCGACGGTGGAGATGAACAGTACCCCATGGAGTCCTGTTTTGTGGTACGCCACACCCCTCCCGATGAACAGGACCCCCGTTTTGACCGTAGTGCTCCAACACAAGTCCGTTTCCTCCCTTTTGCGGTACGCCACACCCCTCCCGATCAACAGGACCCCCGTTTCGATCGTAGGAGGTCCGTTTCCTCCGTTTTGCGGTACGCCAGATCCCTCTCGATGAACATGATCCCGTTTCAACCATGGCCGGTCGAACACAAGGCCGTTTCCGCCATTCTGCGGTACGCCATGCCTCGTTTCCATCGGCTGTCCCGTCCAAGCCGGTTGGCTCCCACGCGTTCCGTTGCCTCCCAATGAACACGACACATTTTGTTGCCTCCTCATGCACACGACGACAACGCAGTTTCTCCGTTCTGACCTAGCCATGTACACGAGCCCTCGCCGTACGTATGAGCGATTAGGCATTCGAGACCCCGCCTGTATGTACGTATGTGGCCGTATTTTCTTTGTTGCACACTGGCCACTATACGTACGTGTACATGCTACATGCGCGCCTCAACTACGACACGTGTGCGCTCTACATCGAGAAGTATGTACGTACACGTTCATGACCAGAATGACAACGCTATGTACGCTTCGACCAGCTGGGTCGCGACTGTCAGGCACTTCCTTGCGTGCAAAGATATAGCTAGTGGGTCCCAGCAGTCAGGGGGCAAATCGTTTTTTTTGCCCGGACGCACCTCCTTGCGTGCGAAGGTGTAGCTGGTGGGTCCCAATAGTCATGGGGGAAACTTTTTTTAAACATGGCGGACCGTCCAGTGGGTCCCCGCTGTCAGGTGTAGGAATAATTATTTTGCGCGTAATATGGAGGAACTTCCTTGCGGCTGCCGTGGACACAGCTGTCAGCCTCTCCATGTACAGTACTCTTCCGATGGAAGTCGGTCGTTGACCACATTGACCATGCCACGCCGAGAGCACCAAGGCGGTGGATGACGACGAGCCCTAGGAAGGAGAGGACGCGGAGCCAGGGAAGACGCGGTAGTGGATGCCCACGCGTAGAGGAGTATGAGAGTTCACTGGTTCGCTGGGGTGTGAGGCTGCCATCGCCGCAGAATAACAGGGGGTGTGGGTGAGTAGAGGGATGTCATGGACAGTGGTGGGAGTAGTAAGGGGCGGTGAGGCCTCCGCCGCATCGCAGCCGGCCACGGGAGGTAGGAGCACGAGGCACGACCGGCGCTGGTTTGGGCGGCTGGAGCAAGAAGACCAGAGGTTGAAGAAGCACTACGGCCGTTGGATGGACATCATACGGTCACTGGAGCTAGAATCGTGCATATTGACTAAGTTGACAAAGCCCTCCGTCCCTGTCAACTTAGTAGGCCCACAAGTCATCCTTCCACTATACTGGGTCCCAGCTAGCACGGGGTATTCATTTTTTGTGCGTAATAAGGATGCACCTCCTTGCGTGCGAAGATATAGCTGGTGGGTCCAAGCTGTCAGCGACGGTAAAGTTTTTTTCACGAAATACAGAGGCCCGTCCGGTGGGTCCCAGATGTCGGGTGGAGGAATCATTATTTTGCGCGTAATAAGGAGGCATTCCCTTGTGTGCGGCCATGGACCCAGCTGTCAGCCTCGCCACGTATAGTCCACTTCAGATGCATGTCGGTCGTTGACCACATTAACCAGGCCACGCCGAGAGCACCAGGGCGGTGGACGACGGCGAGGCCTAGGAAGGGAACGACACGGAGGCAGGGAAGACTCGGCAGTTGTTTCCCACGTGGAGGGGAGTACGACTGTACGAGGGTTTACTGGTTCGCCTGCCATCGCTGGAGAATAACAGCAGGTGTGGGTGAGTAGAGGGATGGCTAGGCCACCGATGGGAGTACGGTGGGGCGGTGAGGGCTGCGCGGTAGCACAGCCGGCTGCGGGGAGGAGGGAGCAGGCAGTCCCGCCGGTGCTTGTTTGAGCGGCTCGAGCAGGAAGAGTAGAGATTGAAGAAGCACGACGGCCAACCTTTTTTAGGAAAGCCTCAAATCTGTTGAAAACAACATACAACCCATCTGCCATTGTTTCTAATAATTTACAGCCCATTTGCTAATTCTTAAGGGTTTTTTGGAGCCCATATTCTTTTTGTTAGCATTACAACCCATATTGTGGCCACGGTTAAAAAAAATATATGAAATTTTGCATATTTCGGTGCGGTCCGAACTATTTTTAATCTCGAAATTTCGAGTCACATTCAAATTGATTTTAAAAATAAATGTATATCAATATAAAATCCAACAAAGTGTCCACGGATAAAAATCAATGCAATTTAAAATCTCGAAATGAAAAAAAAGAAATTTGAAACTAATTGCCGTTTGATGTGTTTTAAAAATGTAAACCCATTTCTCATTACTGATAGGCCATTTTCTCGGCCAGCCGAATGAAGCTCTCCTCGTATTGAAAGATTTGCAGCCCAACAGGCCTGACAAAGCGACTTACTTGGCAAATCACAAAAAAACTGGGCTGTGGCCGTGGACCCAGCTGCGGCCGTGGACCCAGCTGTCAGCCTCTCCACGTACAGTACTCTTCCGATGGAAATCGGTCGTTGACCACATTGACCCCGCCGCACCGAGAGCACCAAGGCGGTGGACGACGGCGAGGCCTAGGAAGGGGACGACATGGAGACGGGGAAGACGCGACAGTGGATGCCCATGCAGAGAGGAGTACGAGGGTTCACTGGTTCGGCTGCGGTGTGAGACTGCCTTCGCCGCAGAATAACAAGTGGTGTGGGTGAGTGGAGGGATGGCCTGGCTAGCGGTGGGAGTAGTATGGGGGCGGTGAGGCCTCCGCGGCAGCACATCCGACCACGGGAGGCAGGACCAGGCAGCACGACCGGCGCTGCTTTGGGCGGCTGGAGCAAGAAGACCAGAGGTTGAATAAGCACTTTGGCCGTTGGATGGACATCATACGGTCACTGGAGTTAGAATCATTCATATTGACTAAGTTGACAAAGCCCTCTGTCCCCGTCAACTTAGTAGGCCCACAAGTCAGCCACCCACTATGGTGGGTCCCAGCTAGCAGGGGTATTCATATTTTGCGTCATAAGGATGCACTTCCTTGCGTGTGATGATATAGCTGGTGTGTCCGACCTGTCAGCGGGGGGAACATTTTTTTCGCGAAATACAGAAGCCCTTCCCGTTGGTCCTAGATGTCAGGTGGAGGAATCATTATTTTGTGCTTAATAAGGAGGCATTTCATTGCATGCGGTCGTGGACCCAGCTGTCAGCCTCTCCACGTATAGTCCACTTCCGATGGATGTCATTCATTGACCACGTTGACCAGGCTGCGCCGAGAGCACCAGGGCGGTGGGCGACGGTGAGCCCTAGGAAGGGAATAACACGGAGCCAGGGAAGACTTGACAGTTGTTTCCCACGCGGAGGAGTACGAGGGTTTACTGGTTCGTCCGCCGTCCCCGGAGAATAACAGCAGGTGTGGGTGAGTAGAGGGATGGCTAGGCCAGTGTTGGGAGTACGGTGGGGCGGTGAGGCCTGCGTGGCAGCATCGCCGGCCGTGAGAGGAGGGAGCAGGCAGTCCTGCCAGTGCTTGTTTGAGCGGCTGGAGCAGGAAAAGCAGAGATTGAAGAAGCATGACAGCCATTGGATGGACATCCAATAGTCACTGCTCTCGTGTGCATTATTTCTAATAATGTACAACCCATTTGCTAATTCTTAAGAATTTTTTTGGAGCCTATCTTCTTTTTTTAGCATTACACCCCGTATTGTGGCCACGGTTAAAAAGTATATGAATTTTTGCATATTTCGGTGTGGTCAACTGCTTTTAATCCCGAAATATCGATTCACATTCAAACTATTTTGAAAAATAATTTATATAAATATACAATCCAAATATTTGTCCAAGCATAAAAATCAATGGAATTTAAAATCTTGTAATGAAAAAAAATTGAAACTAATTCCCGGTTTGATGTGTTTTAAAAATGTACATCCCATTTCTGGGCAAACCGAATGAAATTCTCCTTGTCTTGAAAGATTTGCAGCCCAGCAGGGCTGATAAAGCAAGTAGGCCTCGTTTGGGTATTTCTTAAAAAAAGAACTGGGCTAGCCATTTTCAGCAAGAAAAAAACACAACCGGGCTCATGATGTGGGAAACATAAATAAAACCCTGGCTAAACGGGCCACAGCCCCCCACAGCCTCGTTGTTACCCTGATCCGTCGCTAAAACTAGTATAAATAACAACTGCTTGTTCCTAAAAAAATAAACTGCACGACCTGCTGGGTCCCTGGTGTCAGTTGCTCGTAGTGTAATTCTCTCGCTTATTGACTACGTTGATAAAGGTTTGAGAAACGTCAAAAGTATGAAACAATTGCTTGGCTTGTCATCGGGGTTGTGCATGATGTGAATGCTTTGTGTGGTGAAGATGGAGCATAGCCAGACTATATGATTTTGTAGGGATGAGCTTTCTTTGGCCATGTTATTTCAATAAGACAAAATTGCTTGGTTGGTATGCTTGAAGTATTATTATTTTTATGTCAAAGGATAGACTATTGCTTTGAATCACTCGTGTCTTAATATTCATGCCATGATTAGACATATGATCAAGATTATGCTAGATAGCATTCCACATCAAAAATTATCTTTTTTATCATTTACCTACTCGACGACGAGCAGGAATTAAGCTTGGGGATGCTGATATGTCTCCGTCGTATCTATAATTTTTCATTGTTCCATGCCAATATTCTACAACTTTCATATACTTTTGGCAACTTTTTATACTATTTTTGGGACTAACATATTGATCCAGTGCCCAGTGCGAGTTCCTGTTTGTTGCATGTTTTTTGTTTCGCAGAATATCCATATCAAACGGAGTCCAAACGAAATAAAAACTGACGGAGATTTTTTTTGGAATATATATGATTTTTGGGAAGAAGAATCCACGCGAGACGATGCTCGAGGGGCCCACGAGGTAGGGGGCGCGCCCGAGGGTGTCAGGTGCGCCCCTGACCCTCGTGGCCACCTCGTAAGGCGGTTCGAGCCCTTCTCTCGCCGAAAGAAAGCTAATTTCCGGATAGAGATCGTGTTAAAATTTCAGCCCAATCGGAGTTATGGATCTCCGGGAATATAAGAAACGGTAAAAGGGAAGAATCTGGGAACGCAAAAACAGAGAGAGACAGAGAGATAGATCCAATCTCGGAGGGGCTCTCGCCCCTCCCGTGCCATGGAGGCCAAGGACCAAAGGGGAAACCCTTCTCCCATCTAGGGAGGAGGTCAAGGAAGAAGACGAAGGGGCCCCCTCTCCCCTTCTCTTCCGGTGGCGCCGGAAACGCTGCCGTGGCCAGCATCATCATCACCGCGATCTACACCAACACCTCCACCATCTTCACCAACATCTCCATCACCTTCCCCCCTCTATCTACCGCGGTCCACTCTCCGCAACCCATTGTACCCTCTACTTGAACATGGTGCTTTATGCTTCATATTATTATCCAATGATGTGTTGCCATCCTATGATGTCTGAGTAGATTTTCGTTGTCCTATTGGTGGTTGATGAATTGCTATGATTGATTTAATTTTTTTGTGGTTATGTTTCTGTCCTTTGGTGCCCATCATATGATTGCGCGCGTGGATCACACCCTAGGGTTAGTTGTATGTTGATAGGACTATGTATTGGAGGGCAAGAGTGACAGAAGCTTCAACCTAGCATTGAAATTGATGCATACGGGATTGAAGGATGACCAATATATCTTAATGCTATGGTTGGGTTTTACCTTATTGAACATTAGTAGTTGCGGATGCTTGCTAATAGTTCCAATCATAAGTGCATAGAATTCCAAGTCAGGGATGACATGCTAGAAGTGGCCTCTCCCACATAATACTTCCTATCGGTCTAGTAAAGTAGTCAATTGCTTAGGGGCAATTTCGCAACTCCTACCACCACTTTTCCACACTCGCTATATTTACTTTATTGTTTCTTTAACTAAACAGCCCCTACTTTTTGTTTACGTACTCTTTATTATCTTGCAAACCTATCCAACAACACCTACAAAGTACTTCTAGTTTCATACTTGTTCTAGGTAAAGTGAACGTCAAGCATGCGTAGAGTTGTATCGGTGGTCGATAGAACTTGAGGAAACATTTGTTCTACCTTTAGCTCCTCATTGGGTTCAACACTCTTACTTATCGAAAACTGTTGCGATCCCCTATACTTGTGGGTTATCAAGACCTTTTTCTGGCGCCGTTGCCGGGGAGCAATAGCATGGGTGAATATTCTCGTGTGTGCTTGCTTGCTTTATCACTAAGTAATTTTTTATTTGCTGTTCTTAGTTGTTTTCTATCTTTAGTTATGGGTAGGAAACGCAAAATACCAAAAAAATTAGTTGTACCTACTGAACCAATGGTTGAAGAACCACTCAAAATCTATCACACTGCTGAAGCTTCGATCCCTTTGTGCTCATGCCAAAACCCCAACTAGCTTAGTTGAGGGCAAATCTTTAGATGAGCATGCTTGTTATGTGCGACGCCGTATATCTGAAAAGGGGAAATTATTATGGAGTCAAATTCAACGTTTGCAATGCTAGACTGTTATGATCCCATCGATTCTTTTGAAATATCCCTTTTTGATGATGCTTGCTATGCTTGTGGCCAAGATGCCAATACGAATTATGCTTATGGAGATGAAGTTGCTATAGTTCTTTATGTTAAACATGAAATTGTTGCTATTGCACCCACACATGATAGTCCTATTATCTTTTTGAATTCTCCAAACTACACTATATCGGAGAAGTTTTCCCTTATTAAGGATTATATTGATGGGTTGCCTTTTACTGTTACACATGATGATTTTAATGAATATAATATGAATGTGCTTGCTACTCCTACTTGCAATTATTATGAGAGAGGAACTATATCTCCACCTCTCTATGCTTCCCACATGATAAAATTGCAAGAAATTGTTTATACAATGCATTGGCCTTTACTAGATGTGCATTAATTGTTCTTTTATGACATGCTGATGCATAGGAAGAGAGTTAGACTTCGTCATTGCTTGATATATGTTGCTTTGTGCTCACTACTAAATTACAAATCATTGTTAATTAAAATTGGCTTTGATATACCTTGGGATCCGGGTGGATTCACTACTTGAGCACTATATGCCTAGCTTAATGGCTTTAAAGAAAGCGCTGCCAGGGAGACAACCCGGAAGTTTTAGAGAGTCATTTATTTCTGTTTAGTGCTTTCATATAGTTTAAAAACAACAAAAATAAAGAGGGGAACCCAAAACTTTTCAAAAAGGAAAGTGAAAGTGAGAAAGACAAGCACTGTTGAAGTGGGAGAGCTCCTTGAACTTTGTTCATGCTCATGGCAACTTTGTGAATCTTGATTATAGAAAATTTTCAAAAAAATAATTATCCCCTTGTACAATTCCATTGTATTATAAAGATAATGTGCCAAGGTTTGCCTTTAGGATGTTTACATTTGCTTGATGGTTTGTACTGTGCAGGACAGAAACTTTGGTTGTAGTGCGCGATTTTAGATTTTTAGCTGGAACGTCAAATGGTTCTGATTATTTCTGCACTGTCTTCCTATTTTTTTTTTATTTTTCCTAATTTTGGTAGAATTTTTCAAGTATCAGAAGTATGGTTAATATTCAGATTATTACAGACTGTTCTGTTTTAGACAGATTCTGTTTTTGATGCATAGTTTGCTTGTTTTGATGAAACTATCAATTTATATCACTGGATTAAGCCATGAAAAAGTTGTATTACAGTAGACACAATGCAAAAACAAAATATGAATTGGTTTGCAACAATACTTAGAGTAGTGATTTGCTTTATTATACTAACGGATCTTACCGAGTTTTCTGTTGGAGTTTTGTGTGGATGAAGTGTTCGATGATCGAGAAGGTCTCGATGTGAGAAGAAGGAAGAGAGGCAAGAGCTCAAGCTTGGGGATGCTGGGGAGGCATCCCCTCTTTCTTCAACAAGTATCGGTATGTTTTCGGATTCGTTTCGTTCATGCGATATGTGCAATCTTGGAGCGTCTTTTGCATTTAGTTTTCATTTTTCTTTTATGAACCATGCTGGTATGAGATAGTCCTTGGTTGATTTATAGAATTCTCTTTGCAGTTCACTTATATCTTTTGAGTATGGCTTTATAGAATGCTTCATGTGCATCACTTATATCATTTGAAGTTTGGATTGCATGTTTCTCTTTACATAGACAACCGCCATTTGTAGAATGCTCTTTTGCTTCACTTATATTTGTTAGAGCACGGGAATATCTTTTGTAGAAAGAATTAAACTCTCTTGCTTCACTTATATCTATTTAGAGAGATGGCAGGAATTGGTCATTCACATGGTTAGTCATAAAATCCTACATAAAACTTGTAGATCACTGAATATGATATGTTTGATTCCTTGCAATAGTTTTGCGATATAGAGATGGTAATATTAGAGTCATGCTAGTGGGTAATTGTGGATTGTAGAAATACTTGTGTTGAGGTTTGTGATTCCCGTAGCATGCACGTATGGTGAACCGTTATGTAACGAAGTCGGAGCATGATTTATTTATTCATTGTCTTCCTTATGAGTGGCGGTCGGGGAGGAGCGATGGTATTTTCCTACCAATCTATCCCCCTAGGATCATGCACGTAGTACTTTGTTTTGATGACTAATAGATTTTTGCAATAAGTATGTGAGTTCTTTATGACTAATGTTGAGTCCATGGATTATATGCACTCTCACCCTTCCACCATTGCTAGCCTCTCTAGTACCGTGCAACTTTCGCCGGTACCTTAAACCCACCATATACCTTCCTCAAAACAGCCACCATACCTACCTATCATGGAATTTCCATAGCCATTTCGAGATATATTGCCATGCAACTTCCATCATCATCATATACATGACTTGAGCATTCATTGTTATATTCCTTTAGATGATCGTAAGATAGCTAGAATGATGTTTTCATGGCTTGTCCGTTTTTGATATCATTGCTACGCTAGATCATTGTACATCCCAGTACACCACCGGAGGCATCCATATAGAGTCATATCTTTGTTCTAGTATCGAGTTGTAATATCGAGTTGTAAGTAAATAAAAGTGTGATGATCATCATTATTAGAGCATTGCCCCAGTGAGGAAAGGATGATGGAGACTATGATTCCCCCATAAGTCGGGATGAGACTTCGGACTTTACAAAAAAATAAAAGAGGCCAAAGAATTGCAAATAAAAAAGAGGCCAAAGAAGCCCACCAAAAAAATAAAAAAATAATAATAATAAAAACAACAAAAAATGAGAGAAAAAGAGAGAAGGGGCAGTGCTACTATCCTTTTTCCACACTTGTGCTTCAAAATAGCACCATGTTCTTCATATAGAGAGTCTCTTGAGTTATCACTTTCATATACTAGTGGGAATTTTCATTATAGAACTTGGCTTGTATATTCCGATGATGGGCTTCCTCAAATGCCCGAGGTCTTCATGAGCAAGCAAGTTGGGTGCACACCCACTTAGTATCAGTTTGAGCTTTCATACACTTATAGCTCTTAGTGCATCCGTTGCATGGCAATCCCTACTCCTCACATTGATATCTATTAATGGGCATCTCCATAGCCCGTTAATACGCCTAGTTGATGTGAGACTTTCTCCCTTTTTGTCTTCTCCACATAACCCCTATCATCATATCTATTCCACCTATAGTGCTATGTCCATGGCTCATGCTCATGTATTGCGTGGAATTTGAAAAGGTTTGAGAAACGTCAAAAGTATGAAACAATTGCTTGGCTTGTCATCAGGGTTGTGCATGATGTGAATGCTTTGTGTGGTGAAGATGGAGCATAGCCAGACTATATGGTTTTGTAGGGATGAGCTTTCTTCGGCTCTGTTATTTCAATAACACATAATTGCTTGGTTGGTATGCTTGAAGTATTATTATTTTTATGTCAAAGGATAGACTATTGCTTTGAATCACTCGTGTCTTAATATTTATGCCATGATTAGACATATGATCAAGATTATGCTAGGTAGCATTCCACATCAAAAATTATCTTTTTTATCATTTACCTACTCGAGGACGAGCAGGATTTAAGCTTGGGGATGCTGATACGTCTTCGTCATATCTATAATTTTTGATTGTTCCATGCCAATATTCTACAACTTTCATATACTTTTGGCAACTTTTTATACTATTTTTGGGACTAACATATTAATCCAGTGCTCAGTGCCAGTTCCTGTTTGTTGCATGTTTTTTGTTTCGCAGAATATCCATATCAAAGGGTGTCAGGCGCGCCCCTGACCCTCGTGGCCACCCCGTAAGGCGGTTGGAGCCCTTCTTTCGCCGCAAGAAAGCTAATTTCCGGATAGAGATCATGTTAAAATTTCAGCCCAGTCGGAGTTACGGATCTCCGGGAATATAGGAAACGGTGAAAGGGAAGAATCTGGGAACGCAGAAACAGAGTGATACATAGAGAAAGATCCAATCTCGGAGGGGCTCTCTCCACTCCCGTGCCATGAAGGCCAAGGACCAGAGGGGAAACCCTTCTCCCATCTAGGGAGGAGGTCAAGGAAGAAGAAGACGAAGGGGCCCCCTCTCCCCTTCTCTTCCGGTGGCGCCGGAACGCTGCCGTGGCCATCATCATCATCACCGCGATCTACACCAACACCTCCGCCATCTTCACCAACATCTCCATCACCTTCCCCCCTCTATCTACGGCGGTCCACTCTCCCGCAACCCGCTGTACCCTCTACTTGAACATGGTGCTTTATGTTTCATATTATTATCTAATGATGTGTTGCCATACTATGATGTCTGAGTAGATTTTCGTTGTCCTATCGGTGGTTGATGAATTGCTATGATCGATTTAATTTGCTTGTGGTTATGTTGCTGTCCTTTGGTGCCCATCATATGATTGCGCGCGTGGATCACACCCTAGGGTTAGTTTTATGTTGATAGGACTACGTATTGGAGGGCAAGAGTGACAGAAGCTTCAACCTAGCATAGAAATTGATGCATACGGGATTGAAGGGGGACCAATATATCTTAATGCTATGGTTGGGTTTTACCTTATTGAACATTAGTAGTTGCGGATGCTTGCTAATAGTTCCAATAATAAGTGCATAGAATTCCAAGTCAAGGATGACATGCTAGAAGTGGCCTCTCCCACATAATACTTGCTATCGGTCTAGTAAAGTAGTCAATTGCTTAGGGGCAATTTCGCAACTCCTACCACCACTTTTCCACACTCGCTATATTTACTTTATTGTTTCTTTAACTAAACAGCCCCTACTTTTTATTTACGTACTCTTTATTATCTTGCAAACCTATCCAACAACACCTACAAAGTACTTCTAGTTTCATACCTGTTCTAGGTAAAGTGAACGTCAAGCGTGCGTAGAGTTGTATCGGTGGTCGATAGAACTTGAGGGAATATTTGTTCTACCTTTAGCTCCTCGTTGGGTTCGACACTCTTACTTATCGAAAACTGTTGTGATCCCCTATACTTGTGGGTTATCAGCAGCCAGCCATGGGAGGCGGGAGTAGGCGGAGCCGACGGGGTGTTTTGGTCTTGGTGGTGGAGGAAGAAGAAGACAAGAGATAGAATATACACGATAGATGTTGGATGTCAATCCAATGGCTGGTAGGAAGAATCGTTTGTTGACTGGCTAGTAAGTCGACACCAGCTTGGATAGGTTATTTCCTCGCGGGCACCAAATGTCAGAATCCAAATCTGTCGCGGTCATGCAGCCTTTCCTATGAAAATTTGCAGCCCATTTGATGTGCTAGTTCGAAATAAGTTTGTGGGTGCTGGTGGGGGCTAATCACTTGGCTTCTGTAATGCACAGTGAGCTCAAGTAGCCGGCGAGTGTGATGTTATTTCCCTTGGTTGGGATTTTTTAGTTGTTACAATATTTCACTCTAAATTAAACGACTTGCAAGCCATTCGCCTTGCTTCAATGAAAATATGACAGTCACAACCGAGTTGGAAAGGGCAAGAACATCTAACTCTAGCTTACAAACTGTACAAAAGCACGAGGGTTAATTGTTCATCAGGTTTACAAAAAAACCCAGGTTGAAAAGGGCAACAACATCTAACTCCAGCACTGTTTTTGGCAGTCACAGTCAAATGGATCGGTCAGGTCCATAGAATGAACATCCTAGGTCATAAAATTTACTAGATTATGACCACAATATGTTGTAAATAGAAGCCCGGCATGTTCAGAAGCTCTTTTGCCCACCTGAAACTCCTTTTTTTTGCTCTTCCACATACCCATCCGTCAAAACCTTGATGGTGATAAACTTAAGCCTGATGGACAATAGTAACCTTGCTTTCAGCAGGAAGAATGTGACAAATCTAGTGTTTGCACGGTTGGCTACATATCGTTCTAGCGTTATTGTCTTCAATCGAATCTCATGAGAAGTGAGAAAATCTTGATGCTTACGAATCCACCGATTGGTTATAACTTTCTTACCCTGCCCTGTTGCCTAAATAGACATGAAGATTGAAAACAGTTAAGGTCTAAAAAAAGAGTGTCAAAAGAGCAACAACTGAACGGTTAATTCTAGTACACTATATGCGGGCTTCCAATGTGCGTAAAATTATCACCTTTATATACAGCTTTTCTGTCGGTGTACAAAAGAAGGGGCGCACCTTTGTACCCCTTTACCTGTGCACGGACAGTCGGAGCCGCACCCACGGCCGCACCAAGCAGAACAGGGGAGGTGAACCGAGTTAAAACCGAAGTCCAAGACAGCCAGGGCAATGCCAAGGCCAAGACCACAAAAGAGCAGAGAGACGAAGCAAGTTCCCCCGGCAAGACCCTTGCCGGGGCAGCCTTCGCGACCCCGGCAAGGCCCTTGTCGAGGCGGCTCGTCCAACACCAGCGGAGCGCACCACCCTTGAGCCCATGGTCTCCAACACCATCAACCACATTGGGCCAGGGCTCGGGAGGCACCTCCATGGTGGCATGCAGATTTTGTGAAGACAAGGAATATTCAAGATCAAATGAGGATTAAAAGACAACGATCCTCGGCAAGATCCTTGCCGAGGGGAGCCACAAGGCCCCCGTCAAGATCATTGCCAGGGACAATAGCACGCCACGGCGAGGACCTTGCCAGGCCACCCGGTAAGGCCCTCACCAAGGGCGCCAGCAGGGCCACTGCCAGGCCCGTACCAGTCGAGTCTCCACCGCCGTTCGCATGTAGCTGCCAGCTCAACCAGCTGGGCAGGCACCTGTGTGGCAACATGCAGCTTCCAGGACAGATTGGCAAGCGCTTGCGTGGCCGCATATAGATCTTCGTGAAGACCCTACCACCGCGCCACCTCAGCTGCCTGCCTGCCTACATGGCACCGCACGCATCGCTGGCTAGGGCGCGTGTCGAAGCGAGCTGGAGCGGCGACGGACGGGACGGGCTTCGCTCCCGTCCCCGATAAAGCTAGGGGACACCTTAGCGGCGCATTAAATGCGTCTTGTCCTGTAATATGGGCGATAAGCTCACAGTACTGTATGCCTTTCCACCTCCTGTGCGCCACTGTGGCAGCCCCTTTCGACTAGAAAAGGAGGCCCATGGCATACTGGAGAAGGATTCGGCTCTTTGAAAGCACACATCCACCATAGCTAGTTCAAGAGATCAAGAACTCTCTGAAATAGAGCCACCAAAGCAGGACTAGTGTCGGAGTAATGGGCCAAGGGTAGCCTAACCCAAGGCCCAGAACCTTTCAAGACATCGGGGCCGGCTGCGCCCCTCGGGACGTCAAGATGGAGCTCTGCCTTCTGGCGGCTGGCTGGCTGAACGGCTGACTCCCGGAGACGGGCCGACTCCTAGCAGGCAGCCTCCAGAGAGGCCGGCTCCTGGCAGTCGGCCCACGGCGCCCTCCAAGTCCGCGCCCCCATTAAGAAGACAAGATAGAGTGTGGCTGCGGTGTAGCCCATTCCCCCTCGAATCCAGGGCTGGTTGTGGCCATAGTGCCTCGTACCAGCGGAGATCTCCACCCGATGCGGCACTGTTGCCACTCCGCCCTTGACGTCACTCCTGTCAGGTGAATCACTATCCCCACTACTGCCTGTCGGTACGGCCCAAAGATGGTGGGCCCTACCGGTCAGCGAGAGCCCGGAAGACGGCTGGGGACACGCCAGTCGGACCCGAGGGAGGCCGGCTCCCAGCGGCCGGCCCGATCCTTCCTTGGGGCCCATGCACCATTAACCAGATAAGATGAAGAGTGGCTACAGTGATCTCCCACCAGGCGACGGGACTGTAGCCACGCCTCCCTGACCAAGCACGCGTCATTAGCAACACAGCTACAGTAATCCGTAGCCGGCAAGACCCGCGAGCGGCGGAGGCGGCCTGTCGGCTCCGTACCAGGCCAGCCGGCGGGGCCCACCAGGCGGCGGGCCCCACCAGTCGGTGGAGAAGCCGGCGACCAAAGAGACTGACGGCCGGGCCCTACGCCCGGCTGGATTACCATTGTACCCCTGAGGGGTAGGCCTATATAAACCCCCTAGGGCACCCATGCAAAGGGTTCGGACCTGTTAGGACTAGACTCATACCTAGAGGAGGAGGGAGCGTGCCTGCCTTCTTCCACCTCTAGCAAACAGCTCAAGGAGCACCATTGTACCACTTGCACCTTAGTGATCATGCGGAGACCCCGCAGAGCAGGACTAGGGGTGTTATCTCCTAGGATAGACCCGAACCTGGGTAAAGTACGCCGGCATTCATGTCTACGCCTCATCCCGCTTCCAGGCACCAACGACGTTCTACTTGCTCCCACCATGATAAGTCATCCATTGGCATATGTCACACCCAACCCCCGACATTTGGCGCCCACCGTGGGGCGAGGTGCACCGTCTCCCGGACACCTGTTCTAGACGGGAACCCTATTCCTTGCTCGTGAGCGCAGCCAGCCCGACACGCCAGACCGCGTTTGTGCCGACGCACTGCACGGCATGGACATTGCCTGCGCGGCGAGCTGCCTCGCCGATCTTGTTGGTGAGATTCGCCTCTCCGACGAGCCCGCGTCTGATGCGGGCACCAATGGCCCCGAAGGCCGCCTCGTGGGCCTCCTCGATCAGCTCCACGTCGCCAGCGAGCCTGCTGCTGACTTGGAGTCGGTTGGCTCCATCGACCCGATGTTGGTCGACTTCGACATGGCTTCGCTCGACACGTTCCCTTCCAATGTGGTGGTCTACGATGAGCCGCTTCCTCGCGTGTACAGCGGCGGTAGCACCGTCATGGAGGTGCTCATGATCAGCCACGGCGAGCACTCTGGCGGAGGTGGCCAGGACCCGTTGCAGACGGCAATGCAAGACTTGGCTGTGCCAATCCCGGAAGGCGCCGACGCCGAGACGCTGGAAGCACACCGCGTCCAGCTCGTCGAGAGCGCAAACCGGCTAGCCAGCATGAGACGCCTTTTAGAGGCCTACCAGCAGGAGATGGACCGTGCTGTCGGCGGCTCCTGGCGGGCCTAGCCGCATTGGCTTGGTCCGGCAGCGTGGCGGGACCATCGCCAGCATGTTCGAGACATATCGTCCTATCTACGCCACGCCCCTAGAGAACATACGAGCTGCCCAGGCGGTAGCAGACGAGCTAGAAAAGCTCGAGGGCGACGAGCGTCGCCACATGACAAAGCGAGTTCAGCAGCCCCTCGATGCGGCTGCTGAGCAGCAAGACGCCGGGTGCCGCACTGAAGCGCCCAACCGGTGAAACGACGACCCGCCACCTCGCCGAGACCAAGGCGCGATATCCCGGACGCCGACTGGTGGCGTCCATGATAGAAGAGACAAGGAGTCGGCTGCCAGCCGCAGCCGGACTCACGTCACCATCGAGCGCGACCAAGACAGCCGCCCAAGAGCCGTACGGCGGCGAGACGACTGCCTGCCTCCTCCTCCCCGTAGGGAGAGGCGCATTTCCCCGCCGCCTGTTGATCACCCATCACTCGGCGACCGCCTTGGCCGCCGAGAAGGAATCGGAGAAAACGATGATCGCCATCGGATCGATCGCCTCAATCGATCCCTGGCACTAGAAGAGGAAGATGAGCTGGGTCCGCCTTATTTTGGCCCCCGCATCCGAGATGAGCCCTTTCCCAAAGGGTTCACTCTCCCAAGAGATACGCCCAAGTACACCGACTCCGTGAAGCCGGAGGACTGGTTGGTCGACTACTCCACAACCGTCAGCATCGCCAACGGCAACAAGCGCGTTGCCGTGAAGTACGCTCCCCTCATGCTCCAGGGCATGGCCCAGACATGGCTGAATAGCCTGAAGCCCCTCAGCGTCAACAGCTGGGTTGATTTTACTGAATCATTCATCCGCAACTTCACCGGCACGTACAAGCGGCCGCCCAAGGCTCGCCAGCTGTCCCTGTGCGTCCAAGGCCCCAATGAGTCGACTCATGACTATCTCACACGCTGGGTCGAGCTGCGCAACTCTTGCGAGGGCGTGCACGAGGTGCGGGCCATCGAGTACTTCACTGCCGGGTGCCGAGAGGGCACCCTCCTCAAGCACAAGCTCCTCTGCGACGAGCCGGCGACCCTTGACGAAGTGCTAATCATAGCAGACAAGTACGCCACGGCCGACTCCTCCATGAAGGCGGAGATTCAAGTCAATGTGTCTGGCAAGGTGCCCCCCAAGCTCTTCGGACCCCGGCTGGCGACGCCAGTCGGTGGCAACAACCAAACGACAACAAGCGCAAGGCCATGCATCCGGTTCCCACGAGCCGGCAGGTGGCAACAGTCGAAGATCAGCAGCCAGAAGGGCAGCCTCCTCCCAAACGCCAGAAGGGCGGCAAGCCTAACTGGCTACCCGCATTCTCGTAAGAGCAGACTCTCTATGCACCCTGCAAGTTCCACAGCGGTGCGAAGCCGTCCAATCACACCACTCGGAAGTGCCATTGGCTCACCAGGATTGCCAAGGGTGACGGACTCTAGCCCACTCCGCCTGCCGGCCCGCCGCCTCCTCCTACACAGCAGCCGGCGGCTCGGCCGGTCGGGGCCATACAAGATGATTATCCTGAAGAGCATCGAGCCTACGTCGTGTTCACCAGCGGGGCCCACGACAGGCGCAGCAGGCGGCAGCAGCAACAAGAAGTAAACGCAGTAGCGTCAGAGACCCCGAAATTCATGCAATGGGCAGAGAAGCCCATCAGCTGGAGTAGAGCTGACCACTCGGAGGTGATGCCCAGTCCCGGCTCTTATGCTCTGGTATTGGATGCCACGGTCGCCACAGAGAGGCGAGCTGCTCGCTTCTCCCGAGTTCTGATAGATGGCGGCAGCAGCATCAACATTCTGTACAAAGATACCATGGAGAAGTTGGGAATCAAGCACAGAAACCTTCAGCCCAGTCGGACTGTTTTCCATGGCATAGCTCCTTGCCTTTCCTGCTCACCGATCGGCAAGACTCAGATAGATGTCCTCTTCGGGGACAAAACTCATTTCCACCGAGAGCCAGTTTGGTTTGAGGTGGTGGACCTTGAGAGCCCTTATCACGCACTGCTTGGCCGGCCTACCCTGGCCAAGTTCATGGCGGTCCCCCATTATGCTTACCTAAAGATGAAGATGCCGAGCTCCAATAGAATCCCGACCATAGCCGGGGACTACAAGAAGTCTTCCGCCTACGCAGCAGAGAGCAGCCGGCTAGCCGAGTCCCTAGTGATCGCAGCAGAGAAACGGCTCCTTGCCCGGGTTGTGGTAATGGCAGGCAAGCAGCCGGAAATGTCACCTGACCCCAATGAGTCGGAAGCCGAGGGCTCGTTCAAGCCGGCCAAAGAAACAAAGAAGATACCCTTGGACCCGGAGCACCTGGAGAGGTATGCTGTCGTAGGTGCAAACCTTGACAGTAAATAGGAAGGCGAGCTCGTCGATTTCCTCCATGAGAATCGGGACATCTTCGCATGGTCCACCAAAGACATGCCAGGTGTTCCGACGGATTTCACCAAGCACAAGCTACACGTCCGATATGCCAGATCCCATTTCGGCTTTTCCGTCCAAGCCAGTTGGCTCCCATTGAACAGGAGGCATTCCGATCCAATCGGTTGCCTCCCAATGAACACGACGATGTTTCTCCATTCCGACCCAGCCGGTTCGCTGCCTGATGAACAGGACGCCGCTGCTGCCGTCTATTGCCTCTCCATGTACACAAGCCTGGTCGTCCGTATATATGCGTGAGTATGCGCTCGAGACCCCGCCCATATGTACGTATGTGGCCCTATTTTTTGCCTTGTGGTTGTACGCGCGTGTACAGGACTTAGAGGGGACTGCGCGAACTGCTATGTCGGGTGCTCACTGATCGATCGGTATGTACGTACACGTTTGCGACCAGACAGACAATGATATGTACGCTTTGACCGGGTGGGTCCCAGTGGCCAGGGAGGATAAGGACGCACTTCCTTGCATGCGAAGATATAGCTGGTCAGTCCCAGTTGTCAGGGGTAGGAATCGTTTTTATTTTGCGAGTAATAAGGAGGCACTTCCTTGTGTTCAAAGATGTAGCTGGTGGGTCCAGCTGTTAGCCTCACGACCTAAAGTCCTCTTCCGATGGTTGTCCTTCGTTGACCATGTTGACCACGCCGTGCCGAGAGCACCAAGGCGGTGGATGACGGCGAGGCCTAGGAAGGGAATGACGCGGAGCTGGGGATGATGCGGCAGTGGATGCCCATGCAGAGGGTACTATGTGGGTTGACTGCTTCGGCTGCGGTGTGAGGCTGTCGTCGCCGGAGAATAACAGGAGGTGTGGGTAAGTATAGAGGGATGGCATGGCCTGCAGTGGCAGCACAGCCGAACACGGGAGGTAGGAGCAGGTGACACGACCGATGCTGGTTTGGGCGGCTCGAGCAAGAAGACTAGAGGTTGAAGAAGCATGACGGCCGTTGGACGGACATCGTACGGTCACTGCAGCTAGAATCATTTATATTGACTAAGTTGACAAAGCCCTTTGTACGCGTCAACTTAGTAGGCCGACATGTCAGCCTCTAAAATGGTGCGCCCCAGATGTCAGCGGGAGGAAACTTTTTTGGGCGGCTGAAGCAACAATATCTGAGATTGAAGAAGAAGCACGACGCCCGTTGGATGGCCATCCAACGGCCACTGCTACTAGAACCGTGTGTTGACTATAAGTTGACAAAGCCTTGTGTACACGTCAACTTAGTAGGACCACAAGTGTGTGGCAGAGAACATATAGCCCATTTGCGATTTTTAAGAATGTACAACCCATTTTTGAATTCTAATGGAATTTACCACAACCCATTTACAGTTTGTTAAAAGTACATCCCATTTTCTAGCTAGGACAACGATTAATAATTTCAAACAACCGCTCATAACGGAATTCAATAAAATTTCCCACATTTTGATAGTATCCAAAATATTTTTATCCTGAAATATCTAGTCAACTTAAATACAGTTTCAAAATAAATTTATATTATGTAAAAATCCAACGAAATATTGCGCACGCAACAAGTAATGAAATTAAAATTTTCAAAATCTAAAAATAATATATTTTTAACTAATTACGTGTTTGGTGCATTTTTTAGAGTTACAACCCAGTTTTTATAATTACATCCCATTTTTTATTTCTTAATGTCTATTTTCTTGTTAAGCCTAATGCATCCCTCCTAGGAAAGATTTGCAGCCCAGGGGGGCAAGGAAAAGTTAACCTAGGCTGGGTATTCCTCAAAAAAAGTATTCCTCAAAAAAATTAATATCTGGGCTGGGCTAGCCCAGATTTACCTCAAGGCCTGGGCTAAAAGGGCCACAGCCGGCCAAGTTGATACCTTGATCATCTGAACAACAACAAAAACATCGCTCAAGAAAAATTCTGTTCACACCTCAAAAACATAAATACTGTTCGAGCTGCTGGGTCCCAGCTATAGGCCGCTCCTTGTGCAATTCTCTCATTTATTGACTATATAGGTTGACAATGGTGTGGGACCGTGATGTCAGGAAACTAGGAGGAAGCAAAAAAATAGTTGTATGTAATAAGGAGGCACTTGCGTGCGTGCGGCTATGGCCCTGGTGGGTCCCCGCTATCATCCTCTCCAATTAAAGTCATCTCCTGATTCCTCATGTTCGATGACCATGTTGACAACGCGAGACGGCGGTGCCACGGCGAGCGCAACAACTCGAAGGACGACAGAGAGGGCCTCATGGGTCCTACAGATGGTTTGATACAACGCCCGCTACTCATTTAGGAAGCCAGGATCATATGGCCACATGTCCGCGACGGCATTGTCGCTCGCTTGTTCGCCGGCGATTCAGCTTTCTGCGAGCCGGTGCTTGTTGAGGAGACAGAGGTTGCAGCACAGGTCCTCCTGCGCAGGTAGCTCTTCGGCCATTAGGGCGTCGAAGTGTGGCCGCACCTGCTCTATGGTGAACACGGCATGAACCAGCTTGCGTAGTGGCACCGGGTCCCGGTCGAAAGCCACGCCCATTGTCTGATTGTCGTCGCTCAGCTCGGCAAGCTCGCTGGCGAGCCAGCATGTCCGGCTGCTAGACCGGAGCACTGCCAAGCACGAGTCTGACCGCCTTGGCCCACCCAGGCCGCCTCCCTCGCCCGTGCATGCTTTCCACCCGAAACAGTCAGCGCCACCCGCGCCACTTCTTGATGCAGGCGATTTCTCCGTGTTCAAATGACACAATTGCCGTCCATCTGTCCGGCTGCCTCCCACATTAAGGATACGCGATTGCCAAGCTAGCTACTCCGGTGCCACCCGTCCGTCGCTCTGCGGCCCACCATTCCTACATAAACTGCTGCGTCGGCCATAGCCGCAGTCATCCTCCTCCGTTCCCTTTCGCCTGTCCACACCACTCCCACCATGGGTTCGTCGCGCTCCAGCGCTCTTCGGGACGGGTGGATGATGGACCAAAAGGAGATGGCAGCCAGTGCTGCGGACTGGCTGGCTGGCAGGCAGCCGGGGGACGATGACGTCCCAATGGAGAACGTGGTAGTCGATGATCCGGCACCAACCCCCTCCTCCGCGCCATCCTCGCTGGTGCATTACACCATGACCATCGTTGAGGCCCGTGCCCAATACATGGACATGGTGAGGCAGAAGCCTCAGGAGCAGCCCCGAGAGGCGCAGGCCGATGCCGCCTACAACCACCATCTCCTCCAGGAGCACCAGCAGGCAGAGGAGCAGATCGTCGCGAAATGGTCAGAGCAGGAGGCGCTGCTCGAGTCATACCGCTCCGCCTACAAGAGCCGCCTCGCACGCTGGTAGTACCGCATGCGGGTGCCGTAGGTTGCGGCCGCCTACAAAGAGGATGATGTGGGCCCAAGAGGCATCTGGCCCACATGTCAGTGGCGCAACTGCACCTGCTGTTAAGTCACTGAACCTCAGTCCGCTGGAGAAGAAGCTTCTGTTCGGCTCAGTCGGACACGGGTGCTTCGGTTAATTAATTATACGTCCAATGCACCCCTTTTTAGTTGAAGAATGTACGAAATGTAATGAAATCCTGCATGTTTATATGAAATCTTGTCGTGTATGAAT
Organism: Triticum urartu; assembly: GCF_056163025.1. NCBI lineage: Eukaryota > Viridiplantae > Streptophyta > Magnoliopsida > Poales > Poaceae > Triticum > Triticum urartu. The sequence goes on along the minus strand of NC_141877.1, from coordinate 60,493,519 downwards.
GAATTTAGTTCGATTAGTTCAAATTCTTGTATCACTGGCATTGGATGAACATGCAAAACAATACGTACTCGCATTATTCCCAGGGTGATCACCTTGTTTGCAGCAACTTCACATGTACTCCCTCCGGTCCTTTTTAGTTTGCATATAAGTTTTTTCTGAAGTCAAAGTATCTCAACTTTGACCAATCTTATAGAAAAAAGTATGAACATTCATAATGTAAAATCAACTGACTTGAAATAAATCCAATATGCAAAGTAAAAAGGAACAGAGGGAGTACAAAAAGTTTGAGCAGCTTTTTAGCATTCTTGTACATTGCAATCAAACACACATGCCTGACAATTCATAGAGAACATTCAAAACAATCAATGATTATGCATCTCAGCGATTCACATGTCAGAGCCAATATTTAATTCACAACTAAAGAAATAAGAAAAATCGATTGATGCTGCTGACAGCAAAGGGTGTCCCATTCGAAAATATCAAAGCATGTCTTCTTGCTAACATCAATGAGAAAAATTTGACAAGGTTGTCCCATTCCAAAATGTCAAATGTGTGTTGTTTTGCGTACATCAAAGAGCAAACTTTGACAAGGTTTTCCCATTCCAAAATATGAAATGCCTACGATTGTGGAATGGCAGGGTTTGCCATCAGTTCGGACATTGACATGGCACCTCGTGCTAAATAAACCAGTTGTTCTTTTTGACAGATCATAGCCAATATGTACTCCCTCCATTCCAAAATAAGTTTCCCAACTTTATGCAAACTTTAGTACAAAGTTGTACTACTACTAAAGTTGACACTTATTTTGGAATAGAGACAGCTAAAGAAAAAATGATCCATGCAGTCCCTAGCCCTTGAACCGTAAACCCTAACCAGGCTTTAATTTGCTGGCAACGTTAGAGCTTCCAAAGAAATGAAGTTTGCGACCCTTCGACCATCGTATCATTTTGTGCAGTTTCACCAAAATCGAGATGAGCATCCCTGTGGCAAAGAAATTGAAGAAGCATGATTAGAATAAGATTACTGGGACTAGTTGATTAGACATAAACTCATCACAAATATAGTAGAAGCCAGTAGAGGTATGTGCGGGGCAAAGAAGTAGAGAAATATCCACATGGAGTGATGTGGGATGTTGGGGTAGTGGTGTAAGCCGGCTGTAAGGAAGTTGTATCTGAGGGATGTCGGACGTAGCTCAACCTAGAGGAGGGCGGCAGGATGCGGCATTTGCCCACGTCGCGACAGTGAGCAAGGGACAAAGGCAACCTCACTGGCTTTGTGAGAGAGAACGCAGGGACCCCTGATCGGGACATGCCGATAGTGGGTTTTCGCCGTCGGCCACGGCGACCGCATCTACACAAAGCATCCACCCCTTCCCCCAGCGGACGTGATCCGCCCAGATGTTAGAGATGTGGCCACAGTCGTTTTGTGCGAGAGAGTGTGAAGAGAGAAACCCTAGCAAGTAACCATGTAGACTCGTCCTGGCTATGTATATAGTGGAGCAGTTTCCTTTTCTCTCCATATGAACCTATTTATATTGCGTACGTGCCACTGAAGAAAAAAACTTTATTTATAAATGACGCGGCACCGTTCATGCATGGTTCCCGACCCTCCATTATTTATAAATGAGCAACTAATACTAGACGCTTCAAATTATCACGTGGGCTGCATCATCTTACAGAAATGAGCTCCACCGTGTCACGTGTGTGGTTGGGGAAGACATAAAAGACACAAAGAGTGCTACTAGTACTACGTGCGTGGGTTCATGCACCTCTTCTCTTCGAGCATGGTTATTAAAAGTATAGCCCACTACTCTACCATGCGGTTATTATATATGGGCAGAAAATATAGATAGTAATAATGACTAATAAGCCGTCAAATCATGAGGCCCGCCTTTCTCTATGTTTGACCGAGGAAGCAGCCATCATTTCACTCCTCGTTGAATATCAATCCGCTGCTACCTCCGCAAATAAATAAAATCCCCTTCTACCTCTGTAGCATGGTTAATAATATAGCCATGTAAATCACGACATTGAAATATCATTCACTGATACAATAGGGCTGGATCTAAGGCTGGTCATTTTTTTTCTTCTTTGTCTCTTTCTCTTTTTGTCTCATTTACTCATTTTACATAGGATCACGTGTAGAGGATGGCTATTCCTTTCTATGGGACTTCTTCATGGGGTTTAAGACTAAGAAGCTCCGAATTATTCCCGCTGCCCACCACTTTGAATCGTGCCATCCATGAGAGTACTCCCATTGCAACAATGAGGTCCACTAGGTCTAGCACATGCTGTAAGAAGAGACTGTCACGCAAAACATACATCTTGTTGCCTTCTTCCTCATACAGTACATACCACTGGTACGTACTACTAGTACTACTACTCGTTCTCCTATAAACCTTGCGCTTGGCATCTCCAAAATATTAACCTTGCGCTTGGCTCTTTGCCTCTTCGGGAAGTCGAGCAATAATGGTATTGCAGTATATATCATTCTGGCTATTTGGGACCGGATGAATTGCTGCACGTCCACCACGTGGGCGAGGGTCGAGCGAGGGTCGAGGGGTGAGGGAGAGTGTGTACTATTACGTCTGTTTCAATATGGACTACATACGGAGCAAAATGAGTGAATCTACACACTAAAATGCATCTATATACATCAGTGTTTGGAGTATGTACTAGTCTTTCATATTGAAATCTACTAAAAGACATATATTTCAAACAATATGATAATATCTCTAACCAAGGTAGGGACGAGAAGTAAACGGAGGGAGTAGTAAAATTTTCTCCTCGACCTGCGAGCCACCGCAAGCGTCGGCGAGGGAGTGGGCGTAAGGCGTAGTAAGCAAGCTTCACCTCGTGATGCGAGCCACTATGCCCGTGGGCGGCGAAGACAGTGTACCAAGCAAGCTTCTCCTCGTTCTGCGATTTGACGGGACACATCAAAAGTAATACGTACAGAGCATCTCTAGTGTATAGAGCCTTGCCTCTAAGGTAGGCCCCACATGGTTTGCCTCTTTTTTAACATAATGCGTCAAGTCGCAATTTGTTTGTTCACCCATGGTACACGATCCTCCATCAAGTGGACAACCAGTACACGTATCAAATTACTACGTGGGCTATCTTTTCATACAGAAATGTGCTCCACCGTGTACCCGCGCGAGTGTGGTTGGGAAAGAGGCGGGAGTACGTGTGCCGTGCATGCCTCGTGCATGGACCTCTTCTCTTCGTGCACGTCCCCCACCTATGTGGGTGTGTGTGAGAGAGATACAAACCTAGACAGATGGCGTGTGCATTTGTGAGTGTTTTTTTGTTGGGCGGGAGGGGTGTATCATTTCGTGAATGTATTTCTAGGAATATGTGTCGATGATATCTCAAACAAAAATTTGACACATGCAATGTGTGTGAAATAGAGGCCTATCTATATCATATATAGAGGGGGCGATCCACGAGAAGAGAGGGAGGGGTCATATATATTGATAGAGTCGAAGAGAGGATCAAGTGGGTGGGTGCGAGATCGATGAAGAGAGACATCGAAATTGTGTGTGTGCAAGTCAAAGATATAGGGCGACTGACCTACCGGAACGTCAGAGGGCACATGGAAAGTTTGTGTGTGGCTGGGAGACATGAGTAGAGTTCTCGATGTATCGGTGTGTGTGGGGTGGTGGAGGGGGAGGCAAAGACCTAACTAGAGAGGTAGATCGACTCGTATATGTGTTGAGAAGGAGAGACCCAGCTATGTCTTGAGGGAGATCGGTCGACATCCATACATAAGTGAAGGACGGGAAATAGGTTGGGACAGAGAGAGAGAGAGAGAGGGAGGGATAGGAGAGAGAGAGAAAGGGGTAGAGTGTTGGATGGGTGATGGAGTTGCTTCTCGAAGATGGTGGGAGAGGCCTACTAGACAAATTGAGGGTAGAACTGCAATATTATCAATAAGAGTGGGGATGTGTTTCTGTGTGTGCGTGTGCATGATAGATCTGTCGGGACGCATGCATGGATGATGAAGGGGGTCCATGTGTTTGGTAAGCAGACCTAACTAGATTGGTAGATCAATTGTTGTTTGTCGGAGGAAGGGAGAGACATAACTAATGAGAAAGATCGATCGACGCATGGGGAAAACGAGTTATAACGACCTAGTTAGCTATATGTATAGCGGGAGATCGGTCGGTGTACATCCATTTGTTAGAGGAAAATAAGGCCCAGCGAGACAGATAGACAGAGAGAATGGAGCTAGGAGGTGGTGCGAGAGGCCTACTAGCTACATATGGGGAGGAGTGTACGATTGTGAGATCGATGAAAAGAGGGGCGAGAGTTTACACGTGTGTGGGACCGTATGAGAGACACGAGGCATGCACACAGAAAGGAGGAGATGGAAGGTGCATGTGTGTGTTGTAGGCAGACATCACTAGAGAGGTTTATCAGTCGGTGTGTGTCGGAAAGGAGTTGCGGAGACCGTGGAAGAATGACCTAAAGAAAAAACTAGCAAGATTCCCGTGCATTGCATGGAGCATCAAGATGCATTTGTATGAGTAGTTCATCTTGTGGGAGACAAGGATGAACGAGGGAAAGCCTTATCTGCAAATGTGGAGAGGAGTGCAGGTAAATTGTCATAGATTCCTTCCTATTGTTTACATATAGGTCGGACGACCTATATTGCAGGATGGCAGGCACACTATCGTCACCAACTCTGCTTTTATAAGAGTAGATAAATGAATGTGCGAGATGGATAGAATGCTGAGGGAGGGGGAGGGCGAGGAGGGCGTATGCATGCACGAGAGAAAGTTAGTGCTAGCTATAAAGGTTAGAGGATTGTGTGGGTGTAAGAGACTAACTAAGATCATAATTTGATATGAAAGTGGATTCATATATTTGAATAGGAGATCATAGTGTTATAAACATATGCATGCATGAATATAGCGGTGATACGCGTGGTGTGGTTTTGGATATGTTATACCATAATGTGATAATGTGTGGTGTTTGCAACTCACAGCTAAATATCGAACAATCTAAACCATACTATACATCGAACAATCTCACATTATATTTGAATTTGTGATAATCTGTGGCGTTTGCAGCTCACAACTAAATATTGAACAATCTAAACCATACTATATATTGAACACTCTCACATTTTATTTGCATTTGTGGTAATGTCTGGCGTTTGCAACTCACATCTAAATACTTGTAGGCGTAGGGGGCGGGGCACCATACATTATGTGACAAACACATTATACATATGAGACATGGTTTAGATTATGAAGATCTAGCTAGAGCTTGAAATGTACTGTGATTTGAACTTAACATAAAGTGGATTCAAAAATTCGAGTTCGAGTTCATATAGTACACATAGTTCGTATCTAACTCGACGGTAATCATGTGGTGTGCTGTGAAGATAATACAAACGATGGTTTAACTTGACAATAATGATTATTGCACATCTTATTAAAATAGAGAAACGAATATGGCTTAACTTCACAACAATCATGATTGTAGATCTTATTCAAATATAGAAACGAATTCAAATTTAGTTCATATTGAAGCGGTAGTATATATGTTTGAAATGCACTAAAACGTTCATTTGAGTAGTGGGTTGCATGCATTATACACGTAGTGAAATATTTTAATTGAACATAACATGAATTCAATGTTTTGAATGGAATTTGTAGTGCAAATTGATTTGGTAAAGTACACAGGACTAGACTCTCTTGTGTGGTGTGAATTGATTTCTTTTTGTTTTTTCGTCGACGGAAGTGCGAATTGATTTGGTACAGTACACGTTAGGCTTGTCTGGAAATTTCAACCCTTGCCTTGTTACCCCGAAATATTTAAGATATATCTTTGTCTCGTTGTGCTCCGAAAACTCCCTCAATCTCAACCCACGCCTTGCTATCCCAAAATTACAATGCGCACAAAAACTCCCACCTCCTGCGAAATCCCGACACGCGAAATGCCCGTGATACCCCTGAACCGAAAGAACCGCCTAGCTCAAATCGGTGGGGGTACTTTCATAACTTACCCCACATTTTGGACAAGAGCGTCCCTTAGCCATGGTTCCCCCCTCCCATCCCATCCGCCCACCCATTCGTACACCGAGGGCGCGAAAACCCGCGAAGCCCCACACCCTCCTCCGTCCGCCACCCAGCCGAAGCCTCTTCTTCGACGACGTCAGCCACATCAACACCTTGATGTCCCTCATCCACCGCACCGGATGAGGATCCAATATCGTCATCCCGCTGGTTCAGTCACCCCTTCCTCCACCTCCAAGGAGCTGCCCCGACGTTCCCCTTGTCTTTCGCGTCACCTCCATTCCCACAACGCCGTCTTCACCTGCACCACTGGAAGAGCATCATCATCACCGTTCCCTTGTCTTTTGCGTCACCTCCATTCCCACACCGCCATCTTCACCTACACCACCGGAAGAGCAGCATCATCACCGTTTACATCTAGCACTTTGTGGTTATGTATTTTACGTCATCTATTGGAGGTGCTATTAGAATTCCACTCAGGTTAACGTTGTCTCACTACAAAAAAAGACACATCCGTGACATTTTGGGCCGAACGAATTTTGTTTGTCATACTTATGACACTTCTATGACGATAATTGTGACAAAACCCGGTATCATCATAGATGTGGTGGGGTCCTACTTCTATGACAAAAATCATGACAGAAAATGGGCTTTTCGTCCTGGGCGGGCTGGAGATGCAGCTGCATGACATTCTTTGGGCCATCCATGATGGAAAAAACCATGGTAGAAATGAGGGCGAGGAAAATATCGGGGTGTTCCCGGTTATGGTGGGTGGTCAGGGCCGAACGATGCGCATTTCTCTTCGTACACGCACGCGCGTGGGTGTGAGGCGTTGGGCTCTAACTGAACCCGAGCGATTGCACTGCAGGCTACGCGTTACTGAACCCGAGTGATCGATCGATGGATGTTAACTGAACCCAATCGAGCGATTCCTTCGCTACTGCTGCTACTGAAGCTGATCGATGTTGCCTCTGGATGAACAGTGAGCATTGCTGGGGGGTTTGTGTAACGCCCTCGATGCGGCTATATCTCCTACGTGTCGAAGCATGACTTAGAGGCATAACCGCATTGAAAGCAATGTCGCAAGTAAGGTAATCTTCACAACAACCCGTGTAAATAGATAATAGGGGAAAAAGGTACATAGTTGGCTTACACTCGCTACGTCACACAAATACATGAATAGCATTACAATCATCCAATACACTCATGGTCCGACTATGGTACCAAAATAAAAGATCAACCCCAACATGCGACATGGTCCCGATCGCCCCAACTGGGCACCACTACTAATCATCAGGAAAAACACATAGTAACGGCGAGAGTCTTCGTCGAACTCCCACTTGAGCTCAAGCGCATCATCTGGAACGGAATCATCGGTCCCTACATCTGGTTTGGAAGTAATCTTTGAGTCACAGGGACTCAGCAATCTCGCACCCTCGCGATCAAGACTATTTAAGCTTATAGGTAAGGCAAGGTAATATGTGGAGCTGCAGCAAGCGACTAGCATATATGGTGGCTAACCTGTTCGCAAAAGAGAGCGAGAAGAGAAGGAAAAGCACGAACGAAGAACTAAAGAACAAGCTATGGCAAACATTACTCCAACACCGTGTTCACTTCCCGGACTCCACCGAGAAGAGACCATCACGGTTACACACGCGGTTGATTCATTTTAATTAAGTTAAGTTTCATGTTATCTACAACCGGACATTAACAAATTCCCATCTGCCCATAACCACGGGCACGACTTTCGAAAGTTCAAATCCCTGCAGGGGAGTCCCAACTTAGCCCGTCACAATCTCTCACGGTCAATGAAGGATATTCCTTCTCCCAAGACATTCCGATCAGACTCGGCATCCCGGTTCTACAAGACATCCTCGAGAAGGGCAAAACAAGTCCAGCAACACCGCCCGAATGTGCCGACAAATCCCGATAGGAGCTGTACATATCTCGTTCTCAGGGAACACTCAGATGAACACTATGTATAACTAAAACCAACCCTCAAGTTTCCCCGAGGTGGCGCTGCAAGTGGCTCTGTTTGGACCAACACTCAGAGGAGCACTGGCCCGGGGGGGTTTAAATAAAATGACCCTCGGGCTCCGGAAACCCAAGGGAAAAAGAGGCTAGGTGGAAAATGGTAAAACCAAGGTTGGGCATTGCTGGAGGAGTTTTATTCAAGGCGAACTGTCAAGGGGTTCCCATTATCACCCAACCGCGTAAGGAACGCAAAAATCCGGGAACATAACACCGATATGACGGAAACTAAGGCGGCAAGAGTGGAACAAAACACTAGGGAAAAGGCAAAGCCTTCCACCCTTTACCAATTATATAGATGCATTAAGATAACAAGATAATATAGTGATATCCCAACAATAAACAAGGTTCCAACAAGGAACGATTTCCAATCTTCACCTGCAACCAGCAACGCTATAAGAGGGGCTGAGCAAAGCGGTAACATAGCCAATCAACGGTTTCTAGGACATGGTGGGTTAGAGGTTTGACATGGCAATTTGGGAGTCATTATAAGCAAGTGGTAGGTATCGTAGCATAGGCATAGCAAAAGAGCGAGCATCTAGCAAGCAAAGATAGAAGTGATTTCGAGGGTATGATCATCTTGCCTCCAAAGTTGTCAGAGTTGACTTGATCCTCGTAAGCAAACTCAACGGGCTCCTCGTTAGCGAACTCGTCTCCCGGCTCTACCCAAACAATCCAAACAAGCAAAAGGAACACAATCAACCACGTGCAAAGCTCAAACAACATGATGCGAACAAGGTATGCTATGCGGGATGCGATTTGTGATGCATATGCAAGATTCGACAAAGAATGATTGAACCTGGCCTCAACATGGAAATCCAAGAGTTCCACTGGAAAGGTGAGGTGATTTCGGTTGAAATTGATATAAAGATCACCAGAATCGGATGCACGGTTTGGAAATGGCAAGCAAAACAAATATGGCGCCGGTCTGCGATAATCGGCAAGTAGCCATGTAAAAGCATCAAGATAAATATGCTACAGCACTCAAACATGACAACAAAATACATGGAAGGGATCCACTCATGATGCTTGACAAAATATGAACACCGAGCTACGGCTAATTCATCCATTAACAGGTTCAAACAATCATGGTAAAAGTGCAAATGATAAACAGGTTTTAGACTTAGTGAAATTAACACAAGTCTAGAATTTAACATCAGGTAGCACACTTTGGAGCATGAAAACTATATGATACAAGAACTTAACATGGCAAATCAAGGCATGACATGAAGATACTCAAAGCACTTAACAAAAGTCCATTAGTGACCTTGAGCCAAAAGGGATCAGAAAATACAATTGCAAGCATGTGAACATGGCAAAAACATAATCAGGTTACAGACTTAGTGAAAAACTGGAGCATGCAAATCTGTTAACGAGTAGGCATGTTTGCGAGCTCGATGGAATGACAATCTAAGCATACAACCATCAAGAATACTTATCATAGAATCTAGAAATGGCAAGAACAACAACATAGCATGCACGGATCACTAGCAACATCCTCGGCCAAATCGCTAACAAGTCAACAATCTGCCAGGATTCACGAAATAGCAAAAGTAGAGCTCGATTGACTCAAGCTAGGATGCTCCATAAATGCAAACAAAGACATGGATGGATAGTTCACCAAAATGTTAACAAAACATCCTTACTGATCATCCTCAAAAGAGACACGGATCACTAGGAAACAACATGAACATATGGCATATTGACAAAATCAGATCAAGGACTTAGTGAAATTCCAAGTCCCTGAAATCAGCATTAACGAATGCACTACTTTGCAAGCTTGTGCTAGTCACCACACATGTCACAAAAATACATGGTAAGCACCTCTGTAAAGATGGCATGGCATATAACAAAACACATGTAGAACTCAGGAGCATATCATGCACGCATTAATCATGGCAAAATGATAAATAGCTATTTGATGAAAGAGATCTGACAAATATATCACATAGCCCTCTTCCAGCAGCATTTCGGGCATCAAGATGAGCTCAAATGAAAAAGATGCAATGAGATGAAATGATGTGCTCTCTGAGACGAACATTTTGATATGCTACACGCTCAAATCGGAGCTACAGATGCGAAGTTACGACATGTCAAAGATAGCAAAAATAACAGGAGGAGAGGGGAAAAAGTCAACCCAAACTAGGGTTACTGTAGCACCGGATCCAGATCTCGCCGGAACAGTAGCAGTTCGCCAGAGATGGAGTACGTTGCCGGACTTGGGGGCTTGCCGGGGCAAGGAGATGAGGAGGAGGACGGCCGGAGTCGCCGGAGTGGCGAGGGGCGGCGAGGAAGCCGCGAGCCGAGGCGGCGGCGCGGGGCGGTCGCCGGCGCGGAGCAGCGGCGCTCACCGGCGCGGTGGCGGCGCGGCGAACCTTGGGGGCGGCGTGGACGAAGGCGGCGGCGCGCGCGGTAAGAGGCGGCGCGGGGCGCGCGGGCCTCGGGGGCTCTCCCCGGGCCGAGCTGGCCGGCAGCGGGGGAGACCCGACGGCGACACGTGGCTGCGTGTGGCTGGCTGGGCGCGGCGGGCGGACGCGTCCAGTTGCGGCCGGACGTGTCCAATGGCGGCGGAGCTGATTTCTAGGGTTAGGGGAAGTGGAGATCCGGAAATTTCGGAAGAGGGTCTGTTTATAGAGGTAGAGGGAGCTAGGAAGCTCCAAATGGAGTGCGGTTTTCGGCCACGCGATCGTGATCGAACGACTGAGATGATGGAGGATCTTAGGTGGGTTTGGGGCCACTTTGGAAGGGTGTTGGGCTGCAACACACATGAGGCCTTATCGGTCCCTCGGTTAACCGTTGGAGTATCAAACGAAGTCCAAATGGCACGAAACTTGACAGGCGGTCTACCGGTAGTAAACCAAGGCCGCATGGCAAGTCTCGGTCCAATCCAGAAATGATTAACCCCCACACACGAAAAGAGGTAGAAAGGACCACCGGAGGAGATAGGAGCGCCGGAATGCAAAACGGACAACGGGGAAAATGCTCGGATGCATGAGACGAACACGTATGCAAATGCAATGCACATGATGACATGATATGAGATGCATGACAAAGGCAACAACACACGGAGACAAAAACCCGAACCCGAGGAAATAAATAACTTAGTGCCGGAAACGGCAAGAGTTGGGATACATATAAGGTAAATTACATCCGGGGTGTTACAACACTCCACCACTACGAAAGGATCTCGTCCCGAGATCTAGGACTGGAAAAACGCTGGATACTCAGAACGAAGGTGATCCTCGCGTTCCCAGGTGGCTTCACGGTCGGAATGGTGTGACCACTTGACTTTGAGGAATTTGGTTGACTTATTGCGAGTCTTGCGTTCAGTCTCTTCAAGAATAGCCACGGGGTGCTCACGATAAGAAAGGTCTTCTTGGAGATCAATGTCTTCGAAGTTGACGGTGCGGTCAGGAGTGTTGAAGCACTTGCAGAGCTGAGAGACATGGAACACGTCGTGCACATTTGCAAAGTTTGAAGGAAGCTCGAGTTGATAGGTGAGATCGCCTCTCTTGCTGACGATCTTGAAAGGACCCACGTATCTAGGGGCAAGCTTCCCTTTGATACCGAAGCGACGAGTACCTTTCATTGGAGAGACGCGGAGGTAAACATGGTCTCCAATCTCGAAATCCAAATCACGATGCTTACTATCATAGTAGCTCTTCTGGCGCGATTGCGCTGCTTTGAGGTTATCACGAATGACTTTGCACATTTCCTCTGCCTCCGTGATCAAGTCATTTCCAAGAAGCTGACGTTCACCGGTCTCTGACCAGTTAAGAGGAGTACGTCACTTCCTGCCATAGAGAATTTCGAATGGGGCCTTGCCCGAACTTGCTTGAAAACTGTTGTTGTAGGAGAATTCGGCATATGGAAGACAATCTTCCCACTTCATACCGAAAGAGATAACGCAAGCCCTGAGCATATCTTCAAGAATCTGATTGACACGCTCGACTTGACCGCTAGTTTGAGGATGAAAAGTTGTGCTGAAACGGATGTTGGTGCCCATGGCCTTGTGAAAAGAATCCCAAAACTTGGAGGTAAAGATGCTGCCACGGTCTGAAGAGATCAACTATGGAATGCCGTGCAGAGAGACAATCCGAGAGGTATACAGCTCCGCCAATTGAGCTGCAGTGATAGACTCTTTGATAGGCAGAAAGTGAGCCACTTTAGTGAGTTTGTCAATGACAAAGAATATAGCATCATTGCCACGCTTGGACTTTGGAAACCCAGTCACGAAGTCCATCTCAATGTGGTCAAACTTCCATTCTGGAATGGCAAGAGGTTGTAGAAGACGAGCTGGTCGTTGGTGTTCTGCCTTCACTCTTCTGCAGACATCACATTCATTCATGAATTGAGCAATCTCGCGCTTCATTCGAGTCCACCAATAAGCCTTCTTGAGGTCCTGGTACATCTTCGTACTCCTAGGGTGGATGGAGAGGAGTGAATTGTGAGCCTCGTTCATAATAACTTTACGAGGTCACCCTTAGGCACAACAATGCGGTCCTCGAAGAAGAGAATATCCTTGTCATCAAGGCGATAGCACTTGTACTTGTGTTGACTCTTGGCAATCCCAATCTTCACCTTCTTCACCATAGGATCAAGAAGTTGAGCCTCGCGAATCTGATCTTCCAAAGTAGGAGAGACTTTAAGGTTGGCGAGGAAACCTTGAGGAACAACTTGCAGATTGAGTTTGCGGAAAGCTTCACAAAGCTCGGGTTGGTAAGGCTTGATAATCAGACTGTTGCAGTACGCCTTCCTGCTCAAAGCGTCAGCAATCACATTGGCCTTGCCTGGAGTATATTCGATGCTCGGATTATACTCTTGAATCATTTCGACCCAACGAGTCTGCCTGAGGTTGAGATTAGGCTGAGTGAAGATGTACTTGAGACTCTTGTGGTCAGTGAAGATATCCACTTCTCTTCCCAATAAGAGATGTCTCCAAGTCAAAAGAGCATGCACAACTGCCGCCAACTCGAGGTCATGAGTGGGGTAGTTCTTCTCGTTGGGCTTCAACTGGCGAGAGGTATAAGCCACAACTTTCTTCTCTTGCATCAACAATGCACCAAGACCTTGAAGAGAGGCATCGCAGAAGACCTCGAACGGTTTGGATTCATCAGGAGGAGTCAGAACTGGAGCAGTGACTAATTTCTCTTTCAAAGTGTTGAAAGCGATGTCACATTCCGGAGACCAAACGTACTTGACGTGCTTCTGGAGAAGGTTTGAAAGAGGCTTCGCGATCTTTGAAAAGTTCTCAACGAACCTTCGACAGTAGCTTGTGAGAGCAAGGAAACTGCGGAGTTGCTTCACGTTCTGAGGTGGTTCCCAATTCACAATTGCAGACACCTTCTCAGGATTCACCGCTATACCCTTGGCAGAGATGATATGCCCATGATAAAGAACCTCATCGAGCCAAAACTCGCACTTTGAGAACTTGGCGTAGAACTGATGTTCCCTGAGCTTATCGAGCACCAAACGCAAGTGCTTGGCATGATCTTCCTTGTTCTTCTAAAAGACCAGAATGTCATCGAGATAGACCAAGACAAATTCATTTGTGTAGGCGTTGAAGATGAAGTTCATCATGCGAGAGAAAGTCGGAGGAGCGTTGACGAGGCCAAAAGACATGACAGTGTATTCATATGAACCATAGCTTGTTCTGAAAGCCATCTTGGGAATATCTTGCTCACGGATTCGAATCTGGTGATAGCCCATACGGAGATCAAGCTTGGAGAATACTTGAGAACCTTTGAGTTGTTCAAACAGCTCATTGATGTTGGGAAGTGGGTACTTGTTCTTGATAGTCTTCTTGTTCAATGGACGGTAGTCAACACAAAGTCGGTCCGTTCCATCCTTCTTCTTCACAAAAAGAACTCCACAACCCCACGGAGAAGAACTAGGTCGGATGAGACCCATTCGCTCTTGAATATCGAGTTGCTTCTTCAGCTCCTTCAACTCTTTAGGTCCAAGCTTGTAAGGATGTTTGCAAACAGGTTCCGTGCCAGGCTCAAGATCGATGAAGAATTCAACTGGCCGGTGCGGAGGCATTCCTAGAAGCTCTTCTAGAAAGACGTCTTGATATTCGCAAACGACTAGAATTTGAGAGATGGCATCCAGTTCACCCTTCTCATTGAGAGAAAACAGACGGATGGTATCATCACGAGTGGCAAAGACAATTACATCCTCAGACGAATGAGTCAATTGAATCTGCCTGGCAGCACAATCAAGATGCGCCTTGTGCTTAGAAAGCCAATCCATTCCGAGAATAAGATCAATATCCGAGTTTCCAAGAACCACCGAAGAGGACAGAAACTTGTAGTCGCCCAACGTGATAGAGACATCCAGGACGCAATTGTTAGAAGTCATTTGCTTTCCCGGAAACACAATCTTCAATAGGAAAGGAATCCTTTCGGTCACAAAATCATGCTTGGCAATAAATGGTGTTGAAATAAAAGAAAGCGATGCACCAGTGTCAAAAAGAACTTTTGCAGGAACATTGTTAACAGGAAGGTTACCCATGATGACATCTGGCGAGTCCTCTGCCTGAGCTGCGTTCAACAAGTTGACCTTGGTGTGCTTGGGGTTATGCTTGACCACAACTATACTTACCGATCTCACAGGAGGAGGAGGAGGGAGACACCTCTGATTGAAGCATTTGTTGGCATAGTGACCCTTCTGTTGGCACTTGTTGCACGTGACCTCTGAAAGCAGACGGTGATATGGAGCACTCGATCTTGGAGCTTGAGACGAAGTCTTGTTCTGAAAGCCAGGGTTGGGTGGGTGGGAAGATCCACTGCCACCTTTGCTCTTCTGCTGATAAGGCTGACGGAACGGAGGAGGAGGAAGCCAATACTTCTGCTGCTTAGCCACTTGAGTTGAGGAAGAAGGAGTAGCATCTCTGACTCGCTTCTTGGAAGCATTGCACTTCAGTTGAGCAGTCTCTTCCTTCATTGCCATGTTGTAAAACTCATCGTACCTCCTAGGCTCAAAGAGGACAAGAGCTAGCTGGATTTCTTCTCTGAGACCACCCCTGAACTGGTATATCATGCTCTTCTCGTCAGGGACGTCCTGCTTAGCAAAATGGGCGAGCTTCTGAAACATCTTGTTGTACTCGTAGACAGACATAGAGCCTTGCTTCAGGTTGCGGAATTCCTCACGCTTGCTTTCAACCACGCTCTGAGGAATATGATGAGCTTTGAAGTCTTGACGGAATTCATCCCAGGTAATCACACGGCCTCCTCTGGAATCTTTGTACTGCTGAAACCATTCTGCAGCTTGGTCTTTGAGTTGGAAGGAAGCGAACTTGACAAAGTCCTCAGGCCTGACGTTACTGCACTCGAAATGCTTGCCTATGTCCACGAGCCAATCATCAGCGTCTGTTGCCTCAACACAATTACTAAAGGTCTTTGGCTGGTTAGCAAGGAACTGGTTGAGTGTAGCAAAAAGATTCTGATTGTTGCCTTGACCCTGGTTCGCTTGGTTGCACTCTTGAAGAAGTTGCATGATCAGCTGCGTGTTTGCATTGGTAGTGGCCATCACAGCTTGCCATGCCTCCGGTGGTGGAGGTGGTGGTGGCGGATCAGGATTCGGAGTCGTGCGCGTTGGCGGAGCCATCCTGAAGAGGTTGACATCCATTAGCAACTTGATAGACAAATATTGAAGCTGAATCAAGCGGGTTGAAATTGCAACATATAGTCTTCACATCCGAGCAAAATGAACGAATGCATTCCAATTGAATTGGTCACATATCCATAAATTGAGAAGCCACTTAGAATTGAGGAAGAAGAATAAGAATAAAAAACAACAAGGTACGGACCACGAACAAATACTCGGTAAAGATCACCCAATCTCAAACCAAATATCTGTGGAAGAAGAACTACAGCTACAAGAGTTCCCACCTATGAAACTCCCGAACCTTTCCGGTTATGCAATCAGGTGTTGGGGATATAGGGGAAGCATAATATCTCACCCAAATCTAGCAAATCCTACATCCAGCTGTATCCATCCTTCAACACATAACCGAGAAAAACTTCGGAAATCGTCTACCTCAACCTTCGAAAAGCATCCGCTATACAAGTTATGGCAATACTCCCGAACTCCTGCCCCAGTACTGGGTGGCGTCGAGGTTATCTCACCACCAACTGCATACAAGAGATTTTCGATGTCGGCGAAACTAATCTCAGGTATTCCAGAACTGCAACGATAAAATTGTGACGATAACACCTCGGAGCTCAACTCCCCGGGACACTGCTACAACCCCTAAATGACAGGAGGCACCAAGAACAATGTTCTCGTCACAAATCGATCGGAACGATTCCAAGATACCCGCGTGATCCTAATTTTTTTTAGTGAAATTTGAGAAGAGAAGAGTCAAAACTCTACGTCAGGATGCCTTACCAGAGCGATGAAGGGACTGGGGAGTAAAAAGAATTCCTAAACTCTCTGATATATAATTCCTAAATGACTCAAAACATTTTTCTAGACACAACAACGTCAGCTATTTGATCAAGCAGGGGGGCTCCTAAGGTCGGGGAAGGCTCTGATTACCAACTGGTAACGCCCTCGATGCGGCTATATCTCCTACGTGTCAAAGCACGACTTAGAGGCATAACCGCATTGAAAGCAATGTCGCAAGTAAGGTAATCTTCATAACAACCTATGTAAATAGATAATAGGGGAAAAAGGTACATAGTTGGCTTACACTCGCCACATCACACAAATACATGAATAGCATTACAATCATCCAATACACTCATGGTCCGACTACGGTACCAAAATAAAAGATCAACCCCAACATGCGACATCGTCCCGATCGCCCCAACTGGGCACCACTACTGATCATCAAGGAAAAACACATAGTAACGGCGAGAGTCTTTGTCGAACTCCCACTTGAGCTCAAGCGCATCATCTGGAACAGAATCATCGGTCCCTGCATCTGGTTTGGAAGTAATCTGTGAGTCACGGGGACTCAGCAATCTCGCACCCTCACGATCAAGACTATTTAAGCTTATAGGTAAGGCAAGGTAATATGTGGAGCTGCAGCAAGTGACTAGCATATATGGTGGCTAACCTGTTCGCAAAAGGGAGCGAGAACAGAAGGCAAAGCACAAACGAAGAACTAAAGAACAACGTACGGCAAACATTACTCCAACACCGTGTTCACTTCCCGGACTCCGCCGAGAAGAGACCATCACGGTTACACACGCGGTTGATTCATTTTAATTAAGTTAAGTTTCATGTTATCTACAACCGAACATTAACAAATTCCCATCTGCCCATAACCACGGGCACGGCTTTTGAAAGTTCAAATCCCTGCAGGGAGTCCCAACTTAGCCCATTACAAGCTCTCACGGTCAATGATGGACATTCCTTCTCCCGAGACATTCCGATCAGACTCGGCATCCCGGTTCTACAAGGCATCCTCGACAAGGGTAAAACAAGTCCAGCAACACCGCCCGAATGTGCCGACAAGGATAGAATCAATTCAATTCTGAATTGCAATAAGCAAGCGAGGTCTCTCAAATAGAGTCGAACTGAACTACTAGGCTACGTTGAGTGCCCGATAGGAGCTCCACATATCTCGTTCTCAGGGCACACTCAGATGAACACTATGTACAACTAAAACCAACCCTCAAGTTTCCCCAAGGTGGCGCTGCAAGTGTCTCTATTTGGACCAACACTCAGAGGAGCACTGACCCGGGGGGTTTTAAATAAGATGACCCTCGGGCTCCGGAAACCCAAGGGAAAAATAGGCTAGGTGGCAAATGGTAAAACCAAGGTTGGGCATTGCTGGAGGAGTTTTATTCAAGGCGAACTGTCAAGGGGTTCCCATTATCACCCAACCGCGTAAGGAACGCAAAAATCCAGGAACATAACACCGATATGACGGAAACTAAGGCGGCAAGAGTGGAACAAAACACTAGGCAAAAGGCCAAGCCTTCCACCCTTTACCAAGTATATAGATGCATTAAGATAACAAGATAGTATAGTGATATCCCAACAATAAACAAGGTTCCAACAAGGAACGATTTCCAATCTTCACCTGCAACCAGCAACGCTATAAGAGGGGCTGAGCAAAGCGGTAACATAGCCAATCAACGGTTTGCTAGGACATGGTGGGTTAGAGGTTTGACATGGCAATTTTGGAGGCATGATAAGCAAGTGGTAGGTATCGTAGCATAGGCATAGCAAAAGAGCGAGCATCTAGCAAGCAAAGATAGAAGTGATTTCGAGGGTATGGTCATCTTGCCTGCAAAGTTGTCAGAGTTGACTTGATCCTCGTAAGCAAACTCAATGGGCTCCTCGTTAGCGAACTCGTCTCCTGGCTCTACCCAAACAATACAAACAAGCAAAAGGAACACAATCAACCACGTGCAAAGCTCAAACAACATGATGCGAACAAGGTATGCTATGCGGGATGCGATTTGTGATGCATATGCAAGATTCGACAAGGAATGATTGAACCTGGCCTCAAAATGGAAATCCAAGAGTGCCACTGGAAAGGTGAGGTGATTTCGGTTGAAATCGATATAAAGATCACCGGAATGGGATGCACGGTTTGGAAATGGCAAGCAAAACAAATATGGCGCCGGTCTACGATAATCAGCAAGTAGCCATCTAAAAGCATCAAGATAAATATGCTACATCACTCAAACATGACAACAAAATACATGGCAGGGATCCACTCATGATTCTTGACAAAAGATGAACACTGAGCTATGGCTAATACATCCATTAACAGGTTCAAACAAGCATGGCAAAAGTGCAAATGATAAACAGGTTTCAGACTTAGTGAAATTAACACAAGTCTGGAATTTAACATCAGGTAGCACACTTTGGAGCATGAAAACTATATTCCACAGGAATTTACATGTCAAAGCAAAGCAAGGCATGACATGAAGCTACTCAAAGCACTTAACAAAAGTTCCTTAGTGACCCTGAGCCAAAAGGGACCAGAAAATACAATTGCAAGCATGTGAACATGGCAAAAACATAATCAGGTTACAGACTTAGTGAAAAACTGGAGCATACAAATCTGTTAATGAGTAGGCATGTTTACGAGCTCGATGCACTCACTACGGAGCATGGCATGACAATCTAAGCATACAACCATCAAGAATACAGATCATAGAAGCTAGAAATGGAAAGAACAACAACATAGCATGCATGGATCACTAGCAACATCCTCGGCCAAATCGCTAACAAGTCAACAATCTGCCAGGATTCACGAAGTAGCAAAAGTAGAGCTCGATTGACTCAAGCTAGGATGCTCCATAAATGCAAACAAAGACATGGATGGATAGAGCACCACAATGTTAACAAAACATCCTTACTAATCATCCTCAAAAGAGGAACGGATCACTAGGAAACAACATGAACATATGGCATATTGACAAAATCAGATCAAGGACCCAGTCAAAAAAATCAGATCAAGGACTTAGTGAAATTCTAAGTCCCTGAAATCAGCATTATCGAATGCACTACTTTGCAAGCTTGTGCTAGTCACCACACATGTCACAAAAATACATGGTAAGCACTTTTGTAAATATGGCATGGCATATAACAGAACACATGTCGAACTTAGGAGCATATCATGCACGCATTAATCATGGCAAAAATGACAAATAGCTATTTGATGAAACAGATCTGACAAATATATTACATAGCCCTCTTCCAACAGCATTTTGGGCATCAAGATGAGCTGAAATGAAAAATATGCAATGAGATGAATTGATGTACTCTTTGAGACGAACATTTTGATAGGCTACACGCTCAAATCGGAGCTACGGATGCAAAGTTACGACATGTCAAAGATAGCAAAAATAACAGGAGGAGAGGGGAAAAAGTCAACCCAAACTAGGGTTACTGTAGCACCGGATCCAGATCTCGCCGGAACAGTAGCAGTTCGCCGGAGATGGAGTACTTTGTCGGACTAGGTGGCTTGCCGGGGCGAGGAGATGAGGAGGAGGACGGCCGGAGTCGCCGGAGCGACGAGGGATGGCGAGGGCGGCGAGGAAGCCGCGAGCTGAGGCGGCGGCACGGAGCAGCGGCGCTCGCCGGCGCGGTGGCGGCGCGGCGAACCTTGGCGGCGGCGCGGACGAAGGCGGCGGCGCGCGCGGTAAGAGGCGACACGGGGCGCGCGGGCCTCGGGGGCTCTCCCCGGGCCGAGCGGGCCGGCGACGGGGGAGACCCGGCGGTGACACGTGGCGGCGTGTGGCTGGCTGGGCGCGGCGGGCGGACGCGTCCGGTTGTGGCTGGACCTGTCCGATGGCGGCGGAGCTGATTTCTAGGGTTAGGGGAAGAGGAGATCCGGAAATTTCGGAGGAGGGTCTATTTATAGAGGTAGAGGGAGCTAGGAAGCTCCAAATGGAGTGCGGTTTTCAGCCACGCGATCGTGATCGAAGGACCGAGATGATGGAGAGATATTAGGTGGGTTTTGGGCCACTTTGGAAGGGTGTTGGGCTGCAACACACACGAGGACTTCTCGGTCCCTTGGTTAACTGTTGGAGTCTCAAACGAAGTCCAAATGGCACGAAACTTGACAGGAGGTCTACCGGTAGTAAACCAAGGCCGCATGGCAAGTCTCGGTGCAATCCGGAAATGTTTAACCCCCACACACGAAAAGAGGTAGAAAGGACCACCGGAGGAGATAGGAGCGCCGGAATGCAAAACGGACAACGGGGAAAATGCTCGGATGCATGAGACAAACACGTATGCAAATGCAATGCACATGATGACATGATATGAGATGCATGACAAAGGCAACAACACACAGAGACAAAAACCCAAACCCGTGGAAATAAAATAACTTAGCGCCGGAAACGGCAAGAGTTGGGATACATATAAGGTAAATTACATCCGGGGTGTTATAGTTTGGATGAACAGTTCCGGGGGTGGATGAACAGGACCCCGTGGTGTCGCCTCTGGATGAACAGGACCCCGATCGATCGAGCCGGTTGGGGCTGGATGAACAGGACCCCATGGAGGCCTGGATGAACAGGACCACCCCGTGGAGGGCTGGATGAACAGTAGACGGTGCAGGGCTAGATGAACAGTAGCTCGTGGAGGGGTGGTTGAACAGGAGCCCGTGGAGAGGGCTGGTTGAACAGTAGCCAGTGGAGTAGCGCGCGGTGGAGGCTGGATGAACAGGAGCCCATGGATGAACAGTCGCAGCTAGAGGCTGGAGGAGGTCGACGGTGGATGAACAGTAGCCCGTGGAGGCTGTAGGGGGTCGACGGTGGAGATGAACAGTTTCCCGTGGAGTCCCGTTTTGCGGTACGCCACACCCCTCCTGATGAACATGACCCACGTTTTGACCATAGCGCTCCAACACAAGTCCGTTTCCTTCGTTTTGAGGTACGCCACACCCCTCCCGATCAACAGGACCCCCATTACGACCGTAGGAGGTCCGTTTCCTCCGTTTTGCGGTACGCCGGACCCCTCCCGATGAACAGGATCCCGTTTCGACTGTGGCCGGTCGAACACAAGGCCGTTTCCTCCGTTCTGCGGTACGCCAGGCCTCGTTTCCATCGGTCATTCCGTCCAAGCCCTCCTGATGAACACGATGGCGCATTCCGTTCCGACACAGCCAGTTGGCTACCCATGAACATGACGACGACGTTGTTTCTCTGTTTCGACCCAGCCATGTACACGAGCCCTGGCCATACGTACGTGTGAGTAGGCGTTCGAGACGCCGCCCGTATGTACGTACGTGGCCGTATTTACTTTCTTGCACCCTGGCCGTTGTACGTATGTGTACATGCTAAGTGCACGCCTCTACTACGACACGTGTGCGCCTCTACATCGACCAGTATGTACATACACGTTCGTGACCAGAATGACAATGCTATGTACGCTTCGACCAGGTGGGTCCCAACTGTCAGGCACTTCCTTGCATGCGAAGATGTAGCTGGTGGGTCCCAACAGTCAGGGGGCGAATCGTTTTTTTGCTCGGTCGCACTTCCTTGTGTGCAAAGATGTAGCTGGTGGGTCCCGGCAGTCAGGGGGAAACGTTTTTTTGCAAAATACGGTGGCCCGTCTAGTGGGTCCCCGCTGTCAGGTGGAGGAATAATTATTTTGTGTGTAATAAGGAGGCACTTCCTTTGTAACACCCATGATGCGGCTATATCTCCCACGTGTCGGAGCATGACTTAGAGGCATAACCGCATAGTAGGCATGTCGCAAGAGGGGTAATCTTTACACATCCCATGTACTGAATAAGAAAGGGATAAAGAGTTGTCTTACAATCGCCACTTCACACAATACATAAATATAGCATTACATCATCCCGAATACAATCAAGCTCCGACTACGGAACCAACATAAATAAAGACAACCCTAAATGAATAGAACCTCGATCGCCCCAACTGGCCTCCTCTACTGATTGTCCAGAAAGGAAACATAGTAACGTCCCGAATCCTCGTCGAACTCCCACTTGAGTTCGGTTGCGTCCCCTGCACTGGCATCATCGGCACCTGCATCTGGTGTGGGAAGTAATCTATGAGTCACGGGGACTCAGCAATCTCACACCCTCGGGATCAAGACTATTTAAGCTTATGGGTAGGAAAAGGTAGTGAGGTGGATCTGCAGCGAGCACTAGCATATATGGTGGCTAACTTACGCAAATGAGAGCGAGAAGAGAAACAAAGCACGGTCGAGAAGCTATAAAGATCAAAAGGTGATCCTGAAACTACTTACGTTCAAGCATATCACGAGACCGTGTTCTCTTCCCGGACTCCGCCGAAAAGAGACCATCATGGCTACCGAGGGAGTCCTGGATTAGGGGGTCTCCAGACAGCCGGACTATATCCTTCAGCCGGACTGTTGGACTATGAAGATACAAGATTGGAGACTTCGTCCCGTGTCCGGATGGGACTTTCCTTGGCGTGTAGGCAAGCTTGGCAACACGGATATGTAGATCTCCTCCCTTGTAACCGACTCTGTGTAACCCTAGCCCCCTCCGGTGTCTATATAAACCGGAGGGTTTAGTCCGTAGGACAACATACAATCATACCATAGGCTAGCTTCTAGGGTTTAGCCTCTATGATCTCGTGGTATATCAACTCTTGTAATACTCATATCATCAAAAACAATCAAGTAGGACGTAGGGTATTACCTCCATCAAGAGGTCGCAAACCTGGGTAAACATCGTGTCCCCTGCCTCCTGTTACCATCCGCCTTAGACGCACAGTTCGGGACCGCCAGCCCGAGATCCGCCGGTTTTGACACCGACATTGGTGCTTTCATTGAGAGTTCCACTGTACCGTCACCGTAAGGCTCGATGGATCCTTCGATCATCGGTAGCGATGCGGTCCAGGGTGAGGTTTTTCTCCCCGGACAGATCTTTATATTCGGCGGCTTCGCACTGTGGGCCAATTCGCTTGGCCATCTAGAGCAGATCGAGAGCTATGCCCCTGGCCATCAGGTCTGGTTCGGAAACTTAAACTACACTGCCGACAACCGCGGAGACTTGATCCCCGACGGATTCGAGCCCATGTCAGGTGCGCCGCACAGTCACGATGAGCATGACGTAACTCTTCCGTCAGACAATATTCGGGAGATCGCATCTGCAATTACTCCGACTGTCAATCCGGAGAAAATCGCGCCATCCGAGAACGGAGGGATAGACCTCGTCATGGAGGCCGCACTCTCAGTGGCGATAGAGACGGATACTGACTTCACCCCTTACGAGAGCCGTGTCGCTGAACCACTGGATTCATCTCCGGCCATGGACTCCGAGCCGCATACATCTGTACCCGTTGAATCTGACTGGCGCCGATCATGGAATTCAGCTCCGCAGATATCTTTCAACACTCGCCTTTTAGCGATGTTCTAAATTTATTAAGGTCTCTCTCCCTGTCAGGAGAACCTTGGCCAAACTATGTCCGGCTAGAATGGGATGCGGACGATGAAGAAATTCTCTGCCCACCCACCACCCACTTAGTAGCCACTGTCGATGATTTAACCGACATGCTCGACTTCGACTACGAACATCAACGGTATGGACGACGATTGAGGAGACGAACAGGAACCACCGCCCACAGGGCGCTGGACCGCCACCTCATCACATGACATATACATGGTGGACACACCCAAAGAAGGCAATGGCGAAGAGACAGCGGAGGACGGCCCCTCCAAGAAGCAACCTAAGTGCCGACGTCAGCGGTGCCGCTCTAAGTCCCGCCATAGAAAAACAGCGATAACAGCGCAAGAGAAAATAACACTCCAGTCGACTCCAGAGGAAACAACGACCACGTCGCCCCGGCGGTAGAGCATGACGAAGCTGCAAGCGGCGAACATAGTACGGATCCGACGTCCGAACACGGCGACGCTGAGGATAAACCTCATCAAACCCCCTCTAGGGAAGAAAACAGTCCGGACGAAGATGCACACATCATCTCCAAAACGCACTTAGAGCAAGAGAACCTCCATAGAAGGCTTATTGCCAGAGCGAGGAGTCTGAAGAAGCAGAAGCAAAGGCTTAAGGTCGCACAAAATACTCTCAATAGCAGGTGGAACAAAGTGCTCGACAATGCAGAAAAGTATAGTGGAAGTTACCACACAAAGAGATATCCAAAGCGCAACCTACTACCTGAATTCGATGATGAGGCCTTAGAGCCCACACAGCCGAAAAATGAAATGGCCAACCGGCCGGATCAACCACCTTGTGACCGTGATAGAGTGGCTAACAAGGTCACACATAAGTCAACACATGATCTACGTGAGGACTTGCGCCAAAAATCCGGTATGACCAGATTCATCTATGAATCTAGGAAGCGCGCTCCAGCACAAAATCAAAACCGAATACTACAACCGTCCGAACGCCATGGTACATCCAAATACAGGGGCGCCGCACACCTCCTATGTTTCACCGATGAGGTGCTGGATCACGAATTCCCAGAAGGATTCAAGCTAGTGAACATAGAGGCGTACGACGGGACCATAGACCTGTGGGTCTAGATTGAGGACTTTATCCTCCATATCCATATGGCTCGCGGAGACGATCTCCATGCCATCAAATACTTGCCCCTCAAGCTTAAAGGACCAGCTCGGCATTGGCTAAAAAGCCTCCCCGAAAACTCAATTGGAAGTTGGGAGGAGCTCGAGGACGCTTTTCGGGCTAATTTTCAAGGGACCTATGTTCGACCTCCGGATGCAGACGATTTAAGTCATATAATTCAACAGCCCAGAGAGTCAGCCCGAAAGCTTTGGAACAGGTTTCTCACTAAGAAGAACCAAATCGTCCACTGTCCAGATGCCGAAGCCTTAGCAGCTTTCAAACACAGCGTCCGAGACAAATGGCTCGCTAGACACCTCGGCCAAGAAAAACTGAGAACAATGGCAGCCCTGACAAGCCTCATGACCCGCTTTTGCGCGGGCGAAGATAGCTGGTTAGCCCGCAGTAGCACCAGCGACCCAAGCACATCCGAAGTCAGGGATGGCAATGGAAAACCACGATGCAGTAAAAACAAGCATCGAAATAAAGAAGATAGCCCAGATAATACGGCGGTAAACGCCGGATTCAGGGGCTCTCGACTTGGTCAGCAGAAAAATCCTTTCAAAGGCAGCAGAGAGGGACCATCTGGCCTAAAAAGTATTCTTGACAAACTATGTTAGATTCATGGCACCCCCGATAAACCAGCGAATCACACCCACAGAGAATGATGGGTCTTTAAACAGGCTGGTAAGCTAAACACCGAACACAAGGGGGGAGAGACACCAAGCGAAGACGAGGGTGAACCTCGCCGGCAAAGCACTGGAGGACAGAAAAAATTACCACTAGAGGTTAAAACAGTAAACATGATCCATGTGACGAAGAGGAGAAGCAGACATGCACTGTGAGACACATGGGCCATAGAGCCCGTCACCCCTAGGTCCAACCCCTGGTTGGCCTACCCGATCACTTTCGATCGCGGGGACCACACGACAAGCATCCGACACAAAGGACTTGGTGCCTTGGTGTTAGACCGAATAATACATGGATACTATCTCACACGAGTCCTCATGGACGGCGATAGTAGTCTAAATCTCATATATCAGGACACAGTCCGCAAAATGGGGATAGACCCAACATAAATAAGCCACAGTAATACTGCCTTCAAGGGAGTAATACCAGGCCCAGAGGCCCGCTGAATGGGCTCTCTATTACTAGAGGTTGTATTCGGCTCTCTCGGCAACTTCCAAAGCGAAAGGTTAACTTTCTACATCGCTCTATTCCGAAGTGGCTATCAAGCACTACTCGGAAGAGCGGCTTTCGCTCGTTTTAATGCAATACCGCATTACGCTTCTCTCAAGCTCAAGATGCCCGGTCCACGGGGCACCATTACAGTTAGTGGAAACACTGAGCGTTCTCTACGCGCGGAAGAATGTGCGGCGGCTTTAACAGCCGAACACTAGACGGCCTCACCAACTAGAAAAAATGACAGGTCGTCAAGACCACGGACACGGTTAGACGAGGCCGGCGCATCACCACATACACATGAGATTGGTTTGATGGTCAAACCCTCATAGACGGTACCAAGGGCTTCCCGCATGTAATCAGGGCTAGTCCGGCTCAAACTTGATTATCTTAAATTTTAATGGTTTATTAATAGTAACAAATTTTCTAGCACGGCAACTTTCACCTAAGTTCTTCTCTTTTACATATGACAATCGTGCTACACCCGTGCAGGACACGACCCAACGGAGACACAGGCGCAGACGTGCAGCAGGGACCCGCTCATAGGTTTCTTTTCAGATTAAGACCCTGCGTAAACCTTTTTTACTGTCTCTTGTTGCTCACATCCTCCCGATACTCAATACAACCGAGAAGGATACTGATGTTATTGGCATGTGGCCACGTCAGGATATTGCACGTACCTGGACACTCGGTGTTTATTATTAAGGGGCATTATTCAACCCAGTATATGTTATAAAGACCAAATACCTTAGGGAGTGTTCAGCGTCGCGAGTTTGGACTTATATGCATCAGCTCCGAATCATGTCTTTGGTCAAATGTTGGGTTTGCCCGGCTCCCATGTTTTGGTACCTTACGTTCCGCTATATCGGCTAAGGTAGCACTGGGAGAACTACTGCAATTGTGCCCTGGTTCATCCGGATGAGCACCTCACTAGAGAAAGCCGAAAACTGACTGTCATGATGTAGCGCGAGAGTGGTCAACCACTCGATGACTCAGCGGAATCCTCGAGATTCCTTCGCATTAACGAAGGGCCGTTTCCCGGTCATGTACGTACGCGCCCCGTATTCGGACAAGCGCGGAAGTACCAGGGGCTATATAGTAGCCCCACCGTCAAACTCCTATGGCTAAGTGAAAGTGTTAAAGCAATATAGTCCGATTGCCTCATTCGCTGCGCTACCACCTCCGTCATGGACCAAGACATTGGATCAATTGTGAATACGCATTTTTTGCGAACACCCCCACATTATATGCGTGGGGGCGGAAGCGGACGACTACAAACTTTTAGGTTATATACATATATACATAAACAGCCGCATAGGAGGCATCATAATACTTCCAGGCAAAAGTATAAACACAACCTTTATAATTCAATAAAACATTATTTTTACAATGGGAATACTTGTCACTAGAACATAATATTCTTCGAGCATTGAGCCTCTATCGAACGAGTGCCTTCAAGGACCTCTTCAAAGTAGTGCTCGGCAGCCACTCGGCCCACGACCGAACCCTGTGTTGCAATAGTGGTGGCCTCCATCTCTGCCCAGTATGTTTTGACACGGGCAAATGCCATCCGCGCACCCTCTATGCACGCCGACCTCTTCATAGCATCGGTGTGCGACACAGCACCAAGGAATTGTTGCACTAAACTAAAGTAGCTATTCGTCCTTGGCCCTCCCGGCCACAGATGATCCACAACAGACCTCATGGCAAGTCTGGACAACCTATGGAGCTCGGCCCACTCGACCATTCGCTCATTCAGCAGCACCGGACGCACTGGAGCATGGAATTGTGACCAGAACAACTTTTCCACTTCACGATCTTTTTGATCCTTGAAGTACTCGGCTGCATTAGCAGCACTTGCTGCCAAATCCACGTAGGCGTCCGCAGAACTCCATAGTTGATCAAGAGGAGCATACTTCGGATGTCCGAACTTAGTCCGCAACCAGAAGGGCTTCCCAGCCACGATATCCGCAGCTTGACGCAGCTCCTCCTTCATCGCTCTGATTTTGGAGCGGGCTTCCTTGGCTGCTACCATGGCCTTCTCCAGGTCCGTCGCCTTCGCTCGGCTTTCTTTTTCAAGAAGCTGGTAACGGCCAGCGGCATCATTCAACTCAACGGCCATCTTGGCTATTCTTTCCTTGCTCTGGCGATGCGCGGCCTATTCGGCCCTCAGCTCTTTGACCGCCTTTAGTGCAGCCGCATCGCTATTCCTTGCTTGTTCCTTGGCTCGGGCAAGCTCCGCCCGAAGGGACTCCACGGTGGCAGCTCCATCTGCAGTCACAACATATTAAAGATACTGGCATCCTTCTCCTCTTACTATGTGTTGATCACCGGAGAAATCACTTACCCTGTGCCTCGTCAAGCCGCTTGTTGACAAGCACGATGTCGGCATCTGCCGCATCAAGTTGCTACTTTAGCTCGGCAAACCCATCAGTCCGGCTAGCCACCGGAGCTTCAGCCACCTATGCATAAAAGCGGTCTGGCTATTACCTGGGACTATGATCCTCTATTCGCCGCTGTTTTCAACGGCAACCAGAGTCTCAGGGGCTACTGTCTGCATAGGGCACACCTAACGTGTGCGGTACTATCAAAAATATACGCTATTTCACGTACCTCAAAGCCTTTCAGCAGACTCATAAAAGCTTCATGCAATCCGCTTTCAGCGGATGAAATCCTTTCAATTACCGTACCCATTAGCGTATGATGCGCTTCTGAGATGGCCGCTTGCTCCAGAGGATCCTTCAGTGCGTCCGACCACATACCGTACGGTTCCAGACTCTTTCTGTTGCTCTCTTTAGGAGCCGAATACTGAGGACTCCGGGTGGCCAAGGGATTACCCTCTGGCCTTGACGGATCAGGAGAAACCCTCCGAGACGACACTTCAGGGTTGCCCGCCTCATGAGGCGGGGTGTTAGGGGGAGGTATTTCGCTCTCCATCATCTCCGGAAGAAGATCCCCCGAAGACAAACTCTGTCGAGAAGGGCTACAATCCGAACTACAAGATATAAAGATTCAGTTATTGTCTTTAGAAGTAAGGTAGGATATTTTCACTACTAAGTACTTTTTGATTAGTTACAGCTCGGTAGAGGGATGATTCCCTTGCGGACACTGTGCGGCAAGAGTACCTCCCAAGGCAGGACCCTCTGGCAAAGATTTCTTCCCCCGTTTGGAAACCTTTGTTTCCGGATCTTCAGAGGTGTTCCTCTTCCTTCCTAGGGGAGAGGGAATGTCAGATTCTTCTCCCTGGTTATCCTCCTTCCCGGAGGCGCTCATTCCCCCGGTTGGGACGAGTAGCAACTGAGGCTCGCTTTTGGCCTCTTTATTCCCCCCTTTATCTTCCTTCGAGGGCACTTGATAAGGCGCCGGCTCCAGCATTCTGTCTAGTACTGGATTTGCCAAGCCCTCGGGAAGGGGGGCCGAACGCCTGATCATCTTCGCCTTTGTTATCCAGTCTTGGTCAAAGAGCGACTTTTCAGAATGATGTTATGATAAATAAGAGAAATAGTGTGTTCGGCCATGGGATTACTTACTTGGGTATCTGGGCAATTACAGCTCAGACTCGCATCCTCGGTGGTGTCCGGACACTTTATTCATGGTCCGAAGAATAACTTGTACATCTCCTCGAGCATCATGCCAAGGAAGTGTTGAATGATTCGTGGTCCCTCCGGGGTTGTACTCCCACATACGGAGAGGTCTACGTTTGCAAGGCGGGACCTGGCGAACTAGCATGACCTGCATCACCATGACCAGGTTGACGTCTCTCTTGAGGAGATATCTGATGCGACCCTGCAATATCAGCACATCATTTGCTGCCCCCTAGTTCATCCCCTTGGTGACCCATGACGTCAGTTGCGGTGGGGGGCCCGCGCAAAAGGCAGGGGCGGCTACCTACTTGGTACTTCTGGGAGCGGTGATATAGAACCACTCCCGCTGCCATAAACTGGACACCTCTGGAAAGAAACCCTCTGGCCATGGAACATCAGTGTTCCTGCTTATTATAGCGCCTCTGCACTCTGTGTGTCGCCCCTCGATCATCTTCAGTTGTACATTGAAGGTCTTGAGTCATAGGCCGAAGTGTGGGGCAATGCGGAGGAATGCCTCACATACGGCAATGAACGACGAGATGTGAAGGAGGGAATCCGCGGCCAGATCATGGAAATCTAGCCCATAATAGAACATGAGCCCCCTAACAAAGGGGTCCAGAGCAAGGCCTAGCCCTCGGAGGAAGTGAGAGATGAACACAACACTCTCATTGTATTTGGGAGTGGGGATGACCTGCCCTTGGGCGGGAAGCCTGTCCGAGATTTCGGCGGTGAGATACCTGGCCTCTCTCAGCTTCTTGATGTCCTCCTCTGTGACAGAGGAAGGCATCCATCGACCTTGGAGGTTGGATTCGGACACGATTAAAGGTCCGAAGCGCCTGACCTGAGCCTTGGGTGTTGGAACTCAAGGCGGGGGAAGGATTCGATTGAGCACGAGAGGAAGAAAGGATAGGCCTTGGCCTCTTTATAAAGAGGGTGGATATCAAGCGTCCTCCTCGCGGCCGTTTTGGACTTGCCTAAAATCGAGGAGTCATACCAATGGGCACGAGTGGGTTACCCACGTCCATATTGATGAGAATCCCATAATAAGGGGGACATGATCTCTGCTTCGACAAGACGTGTCAAGAAAACCGCCTCGCAATATGTGCAGTGCTAGTTGGGAAAAACGGTTCAGATAATGACCGGGCCATGACGTGACGCCGTGCTGTCAAAACGCATCAGCAGATTAGATTTGTGGAAATATTATTCTCTCTTCGGGGTATGTGGAAATTATTTTGCAGAGCCGGACACTATTCTGGTCTTCAAAATCTTCTATGGAGTATTCGGAGGAGGAACCCGCCTTGCAATGACGAAGACAAAACTGCGCGACGAACTCATCGTCATTGAAGCCTGGTTCAGGTGCTACTGAGGGAGTCCTGGATTAGGGGGTGTTCGGACAGCCGGACTATATCCTTCGGCCGGACTATTGGACTATGAAGATACAAGATTGGAGACTTCGTCCCGTGTACGGATGGAACTTTCCTTGGCGTGGAAGGCAAGCTTGGCAATAAGGATATGTAGATCTCCTCCCTTGTAACCGACTCTGTGTAACCCTAGCCCCCTCCGATGTCTATATAAACCAGAGGGTTCAGTCCGTAGGACAACATACAATCATACCATAGGCTAGCTTCTAGGGTTTAGCCTCTACGATCTCGTGGTAGATCAACTCTTGTAATACTCTACAAGCATGGAAAGTAAACTAATTAAAAGCTACTTTGGTTTTTCTTAAGGTTTATCAAACACACAAGAAGAAAGGCATAAAAAGGAAATTAAACTAGCATGGATGATACAATGAAAAAGTATGAGCACGGACATCTAGCAATGAGTATGTGAACATAAATGTAATGTTGGTGGGAAATACGTACTCCCCCAAGCTTAGGCTTTTGGCCTAAGTTGGTCTATGGCCACGGCTGTCCTGGCGGATATCCATAATAGTAGTTGGGATCGTACTGAGAAGAAGAAGAGGAAGACTCCGATTGCCACTGGCTGACAATCATCTTCAGATCCCACTGGTAATTAGACTGTCGTGAAGGATCAACTTGTGGTTCCAGATCTGGCTCCATCGCTAGTGCAGGGTTCCGGTAGGCGTGAATAGCCTTCAACGGAACAAGGTACTGGCCTGCAGATAAATCAAACAAAGAAGGAGTAGGCAGGGTAATAGTCTCAGGATGTTGTTTATTAAAGAACAATTTGTATTTAAGCTCTCCTTCCCTATTCTTAATAATAAAATCATGTGCCACCATACTTTTATAATCTAGATAAACACGAGGTAGCACTTTTTTTCCTTCTCATAATGCCTAATAGGTATGCTAAAATGTGCAGCTAGGCGTGAAGCATAGATGCCCCCAAAGATGGGGCCCTTGGTACGGTTCAGACTTAACCGTTTGGCAATAATGCCGCCCATACTAACAGAGTTATCACCATATAAACCGTGGAGCAAAATAATAATATCAGGGATACTAAGGTTTCCACAGTTTCCGCGACCAATTAAACAACGACTAGCAAATAATGCAAAATAACGTAAAACAGGAAAATGTATGCTAGTGATTCGTCCATTGGAAACCTTCCTTGTTTCCCCTACAGTGATAGTATCAATAAACCCGTCCACATCCTCGCGATGTGGTTCTTCTGTCTTTCCCTCGAAATGGACCAAACAAACCCGACAAAAATCATAAAGTGACATCTCCTTATGCTCATCATATAAATAAAACTCCATCGTAGGTCGTGAGCTCCTAGAATGGAAGTGAAAGTTTTGCACAAAGATATTTGTGAGTAAGAGATACTGATCGCATTGGTCGTGGAGGAAAGCGGTGAGGCCTGCATTCTTAGCCAATTCATGAAAAACTTCATAAATCCCGACTGCCCTCAAGAAATCATCGGAAGGCCATTCACACGCCCGAACCTCCATGGTGCGAGGCAGATTATACTTAGGCTTCGGTGCCTTTTCCTTCGAGCTTTGGCTCGATGAGCCCCTCAAAAGTCTCGTCATCATTTTTTGAATTTTT
The DNA here is from genome assembly GCF_056163025.1 of Triticum urartu. Classification (NCBI taxonomy): domain Eukaryota; kingdom Viridiplantae; phylum Streptophyta; class Magnoliopsida; order Poales; family Poaceae; genus Triticum; species Triticum urartu. The sequence goes on along the minus strand of NC_141877.1, from coordinate 60,460,705 downwards.
TTGAAATTTTTAGTAACTTCAAATTAAAGGTAAACCAAACTCAATAATATTGATAGCAACTACTCCTACAAGTGCCTAGGGCCTATATCATGCATCAAAACTACTTGGAACCATATAAATTTGACATGCAAGCTCAAGAACAGGGTCACCTAAGCAGCAAAAATTTGCAACGAATAAATCACTAGAACAAAAAATAATTGGACAAATGGAGGAGTCACATACCAAGGAACAATCTCCCCAAGCAGTTTTGTGAGAGGTGCTTTGAACAACGAGATCGAAAATGGCAGCAAAACGAGCTTGGACTCGGGTTTGAGCTGGTTATTCGTGTTTGGGGGAGGAAGAAGGAGTGTGTGCGTGAAAGGATAAGTGGAGGAGGGCCACCATGGGCCCACGAGGTAGGGGGCGCGCCCAGGGGGGTAGGGCGTGCCCTCCACCCTCCTGGGCAGGTGGTTGGCCCCCTGCTTTGTTCTTAGTGCCAAATATTCTCAAATATTCTGGAAAAAAATCATATTTAAATTTCAGGGCATTTGGAGAACTTTTATTTTCGGGGCATTTTTATATTGCACGGATAGTCAGATAACAGATAGAAAAATATTTATTTTTATTTTATTTAATATAAATAACAGAAAGTAAAAGTGGGGTACAGAAGGTTGTGCTTTCTAGTTTCATCCATCTCATGCTCATCAAAAGGAATCCACTAACAAGGTTGATTAAGTCTTGTTAACGAACTCATTCCGAATAACATGGAACCGGAGAAATTTCGAATAACACTATGTTACCTCATGCACATCCCCAATAATAAGAATATCATATTTGTTCTTGACAGTAGGAAGAGGAAATTCAAAACCTCCAAATATAATCGATGGAATTTTTCCAATAGAGTTCATGCTATGAACTTGAGGTTGTTTCCTTGGAAAGTGTACGGTGTGCTCATTACCATTAACATGAAAAGTGACATTGCCTTTAGTGCAATCAATAACAGCCGCTGCAGTATTCAAAAAAGGTCTTCCAAGAATAATAGACATACTATCATCCTCAGGAATATCAAGAATAACAAAGTCCGTTAAAATAGTAACGTTTGCAACTAGAACAGGCACATCCTCACAAATACCGACAGGTATAGTAGTTGATTTATCAGCCATTTGCAAAGATATTTTAGTAGGTGTCAACTTATTCAAATCAAGTCTACGATATAAAGAGAGAGGCATAACACTAACACCGGCTCCAAGATCACATAAAGCGGTTTTAACATTGTTTCTTTTAATGGAGCATGGTATAGTGGGTACATCGGGATCTCCAAGTTTCTTTGGTATTCCACCCTTAAAAGTATAATTAGCAAGCATGGTGGAAATTTCAGCTTCTGGTATATTTCTTTTATTTGTAATTATATCTTTCATGTACTTAGCATAAGGATTGGTTTTGAGTAGATCAGTTAATTGCATATGCAAAAAGATAGGTGTAATCATTTCAGCAAAGTGCTCAAAATCCTCATCATCCTTTTTCTTGGATGGTTTGGGAGGAAAAGGCATGGGTTTCTGAACCCAAGGCTCTCTTTCTTTACCATGTTTCCTAGCAACAAAGTCTTTCTTATCATAACGTTGATTCTTTGATTGTGGGTTATCAAGATCAACAGCAGGTTAAATTTCTACATCATTATCATTACTAGGTTGAGCATCATCATGAACATTATTATTAACATTATCACTAGTTTCAGGTTCATTACCAGATTGTGTTTCAGCATCAGAAATAGAAATATCGTTTGGGTTCTCAGGTGTTTGAGCAATAGGTTCACTAAAAGCATGCAAGGTCATATTATTTTTCTTTTTCTTCCTTTTAGAAGGACTAGGTGCATCTATATTATTTCTCTGAGAATCTTGCTCAATTCTCTTAGGGTGGCCTTCAGGATATGGAGGTTCCTGAGTCATTCTACCACCTCTAGTCATAACTCTAACAACATTATCATTATTCTTACTATTCAATTCATTAAGGAAATCATTTTGAGCTTTAAGTACTTGTTCTACTTGAGTGGTAACCATAGAAGCATGTTTACTAATAAGTTTAAGTTCACCTTTGACATTAGCCATATAATCACCCAAGTGTTCAAGCATATTTGAATTGTATTTAAATTGTCTACCAAAATAAGCATTAAAGTCTTCTTGCTTAGGCATAAATTTATCAAACTCATCTAAGCATGGGCTAGCAAACTTAGTAAACAGGATTACAGCTTTATCATATCTATAGAGAGAATTTACCTTTACTACCTGTGTCGGGTTATCAAGACCATGAGTTTCTTCAATAGTTGATGGATCAAGATCATATGTTTCTTCAACAGGCGGTAAATTAAGACCATGTATTTCTTCAATAGGAGGTAAATCTTAACATGTTCAGCTTTAATACCTTTTTCTTTCATAGATGTCTTTGCCTCTTGCATATCTTTAGGACTGAGAAATAGAATACCCCTCTTCTTCAGAGTTGGTTTAGGAATAGGCTCAGGAACTGGCTCAGGAGGTGTCCAATTATTTTCATTTTCCAACATATTATCCAGTAGAATTTCAGCTTCATCCGGTGTTCTTTCCCTGAAAAGAGAACTAGCACAACTATCCAGGTAATCTCTGGAAGCATCCGTTAGTCCGTTATAAAAGATATCAAGTATTTAATTTTTCTTAAGAGGATGATCAGGCAAAGCATTCAGTAACTAGAGAAGCCTCCTCCAAGCTTGTGGGAGACTCTCTTCTTCAATTTGCACAAAATTATATATATCCCTTAAAGCAGCTTGTTTCTTATGAATAGGGAAATATTTAGCAGAGAAGTAATAAATCATATCCTGGGGACTACGCACACAACTAGGATCAAGAGAATTAAACCATATCTTAGCATCACCCTTTAATGAGAAAAGAAATATTTTAAGGATATAAAAGTAACGAGTTCTCTCATCAGTAGTGAACAGGGTGGCTATATCATTTAATTTAGTAAGATGTGCCACAACAGTTTCAGATTCATAGCCATGAAAAGGATCAGATTCAACCAAAGTAATTATATCAGGATCAACAGAGAATTCATAATCCTTATCAGTAACACCGATAGGTGAAGTAGCTAAAGAAGGGTCAGGTTTCATTCTAGCATTTAGAGATTTCTTATTCCATTTAGCTAATAACCTTTTGAGTTCATATCTATCTTTGCAAGCTAAAATAGCTAAAGAAGCTTCGTGATCAAAAAAATAACCCTTAGGAATAACAAGTGATTCTTCATCATCACTTTCATCAGTATCATCTGATTCAATATTTTCAATTTCTCTAGCCCTAGCAAGTTGTTCATCAAGAAAATCACCATGTGACACAGTAGTATCAAGCATAGAAGTAGTTTCATCATAAGTATCATGCATAGCAGAAGTGGCATCATCAATAACATGCGACATATCAGAACGAATAACAGAAGCAGGTTTAGGTGTCGCAAGCTTACTCAAAACAGAAGGTGAATCAAGTGCAGAGCTAGATGGCAGTTCCTTACCTCTCCTCGTAGTTGAGGGACAAATTTTGGTTCTTGGATCTTTCAAGTTCTTCATGATGATAAGCAGATATAAATCTCAAGTGAGTCAAAGAATAGAGCTATGCTCCCCGGTAACGGCGCCAGAAAATAGTCTTGATAACCCACAAGTATAGGGGATCGCAACAGTTTTCGAGGGTAAAGTATTCAACCCAAATTTATTGATTCGACACAAGGGGAGCCAAAGAATACTCTCAAGTATTAGCAGCTGAGTTGCCAATTCAACCACACCTAGAAACTTAGTATCTGCAGCAAAGTATTTAGTAGCAAAGTAATATGATAGTATTGGTAACGGTAGCAAAAGGTAACAGTAGCAAAAGTAATGTTTTTGGTATTTTGTAGTGATGATAGCAATAGCAACGGAAAAGTAAATAAGCAGAGAACAATATATGGAAAGCTCGCAGGCAATGGATCAGTGATGGAGAATTATGCCGGATGCGGTTCATCATGTAACAGACATAACCTAGGGTGACACAGAACTAGCTCCAGTTCATTGATATAATGTAGGCATGTATTCTGAATATAGTCATACGTGCTTATGGAAAAGAACTTGCATGACATCTTTTGTCCTACCCTCCCGTGGCAGCAGGGTCCTTACAGAAACTAAGGGATATTAAGGCCTCCTTTTAATAGAGTACTGGAACAAAGCATTAACACATAGTGAATACATGAACTCCTCAAACTACGGTCATCACTGGTAAGTATCCCGATTATTGTCACTTCGGGGTTAATGGATCATAACACATAATAGGTGACTATAGACTTGCAAGATAGGATCAAGAACACTCATATATTGATGAAAACATAATAGGTTCAGATCTGAAATCATGGCACACGGGCCCTAGTGACAAGCATTAAGCATAGCAAAGTCATAGCAACATCAATCTTAGAACATAGTGGATACTAGGGATCAAACCCTAACAAAACTAACTCGATTACATGATAGATCCCATCCAACCCATCACCGTCCAGCAAGCCTATGATGGAATTACTCATGCACGGCGGTGAGCATCATGAAATTGGTGATGGAGGTTGGTTGATGATGACGATGGCGACGGATTCCCCTCTCCGAAGCCCCGAACGGACTCCAGATCAGCCCTCCCGAGAGGTTTTAGGGCTTGGCGGCAGCTCCATATCGTAAAATGCGATGAATCCTTCTCTCTAATTTTTTCTCTCCCCGAAACACAATATATGGAATTGGAGTTGGAGTCGGAGAGGCACCAGGGGGCCCACGAGGTAGGGGGCGCGCCCTAGGGGGGCAGGCACGCCCCCACCCACGTGGACAGGTGGTGGGCCCCCTGGCCTTCATCTTCTGCAGGTATTTTTTATATTTTCCAAAAAGTTGCTCCGTGAAGTTTCAGGTCATTCCGAGAATGTTTGTTTCTGCATATAAATAACACCATGGTAATTCTGCTAAAAACAGCGTCAGTCCGGGTTAGTTCCATTCAAATCATGCAAGTTAGAGTCCAAAACAAGGGCAAAAGTGTTTGGAAAAGTAGATACGACGGAGACGTATCAATAACCAGAGTGAATTTCTTGAGCATTAAATTGAGCATAGATTTCCAAGTCAACTTTCCATTTTCCCTTGTCAACAATAGAGAACTCCTCTTTGGCGCTGTGTTTGGACATGGTAATGGGGTTGTTGTCGGCATTCTGGGAACGGGGGTCCCCAAACTTGCATGGCTGCGGCCCACGGCGTGGATGAGCTAGCAGGCCGTATGGCCCATCTTCACCAACAAAGCACTCAAGACCCTCGCGAGGGGCCAAGCCTCCCGAGGGGGACGATGCAAGACCTCCTCCGGAGTGGCCTAGCTGGGCAGGCTCACAAGGAGCGGAGATATCAAGGCGGGGCGAACCTCACGAGGCTTTCGTGACGTGAGCCGTGACGATCGACACCAGGCGGGCGCCAGCGTGCACAACGTCCTTGTTTCCTCTTTCGTGCAAAGGGGGCAAGCGCAGCCGTGGAGTACCGAGGCATCAGGCAAAGGTTGCCATTTCGGTGCAACAAGACCAAGACCAAGGACTGTGTCGGTGTCAAAACCGGCGGATCTCGGGTAGGGGGTCCCGAACTGTGCGTCTATGGTGGATGGTAACAGGAGGCAGGGGACACGATGTTTTACCCAGGTTCGGGCCCTCTTGATGGAGGTAAAACCCTACGTCCTGCTTGATTATTCTTGATAATATGGGTAGTACAAGAGTTGATCTACCACGAGATCGGAGAGGCCAAACCCTAGAAGCTAGCCTATGGTATGATTGTATGTTGTCCTACGGACTAAAACCCTCCAGTTTATATAGACACCGGAGGGGCTAGGGTTACACAAGGTCGGTTACAAAGGAGGAGATATGCATATCCGTATTGCCTAGCTTGCCTTCCATGCCAAGTAGAGTCCCATCCGGACACGGGACAAAGTCTTCAATCTTATATCTTCATAGTCCAACAGTCCGGCCAAAGGATATAGTCCGGCTGTCCGGAGACCCCCTAATCCAGGACTCCCTCAGTAGCCCCTGAACCAGGCTTCAATGACGATGAGTCCGACGCGCAGTGTTGTCTTCGGCATTGCAAGGCGGGTTCCTTCTCCGAATACACCATCGAAGAGTTTGAATACAAGGATAGTGTCCGACCCTACAAAATAAGTTCCACATACCATCATAGAGAGAAAATAACATTTCCACAAATCTAATCTGCTGACACGTTTTGGCAGCATGAAATCAGGCCATGGCCCGGTAATTATTTGAACCGTTTTTCTTTAACCAGCCCCGCACATAATGTGAGGCGGTTTCTTGACACGTCTTGTCAAAGCAGAGATTGTGTTCCCTTTATCATGGGATTCTCATCAATACAAACGTGGGTAACCCAACCGTGCCTGTTGGTATGACTCCTAGAATTTAGGTAAGTCTAGAACGGCCACGAGGAGGACGCCTGATATTCATCCCCTTTATAAAGGGACAAGGCTTTTTCTTTTTTTTCCCCGTGCTCAATCGAATCCTTCCCCCGCCTCGAGTTCTAACACCCAAAGCCTAGGTCAGGTGCCTCGAACCTTCAATCATGTCCGGATCCATCCTTCAAGGCCGGTGGATGCCCTCCTCTGTCACGGAGGAGGACATCAAGAAGTTGAGGGAGGCCAGATATCTGACCGCCGAAATTTCGCATAGACTGCCCGCCCAAGGGCAGGTCGTCCCTACTCCCGAAGCCAACAAGAGCATTGTGTTCGTCTCCCACTTCCTCCGAGGACTAGGCCTTGCTCTGGATCCCTTTGTTAGGGGTTTCATGTTCTATTGCGGGCTGGATTTTCATGATCTGGCCCCGGATTCCCTTCTTCACATCTCATCATTTATTGTCGTGTGTGAGGCCTTCCTCCGCATTACCCCTCACTTCGGCCTGTGGCTCAAGACCTTCGATGTGAAGCCGAAGATGGTCGAGGGGCAGTACACAGCGTGTGGAGGTGCTCTAATAAGCAAAATTGCTGACGCTCCATGGCCGAAGGGTTCCTTTCCAGAGGTGTCTGGACTGTGGCAACGGGAGTGGTTTTACGTCATAGCTCCCCGAAGTGCCAAGTGGGTAGCTGCCCCCACCTTTCGCTCGGGCCCTCCACCACAACTGATGCCATGGATCAGCAGGGGGCTGAGCTGGGGTCCAGCCAAGGACGTGCCAATACTGCAGAGTCGTATCCGAGATCTCTTCGAGGGAGATTTCAGTCTGGTTATGCTAATGCAAGTTAAGTTGGTTCGTCGAGTCCAGCCTTGCAAACGTCGTCCCCTCCACATGTGGGAATTCAACCCGGAAGGACCACGCACTATTCAGAATTTCCTTGGCATGACGCACGAGGAGATGTACAAATCATTCTTCGGACCCCAAATAGAGTGTCCGGACACTACCGAGGACGTGGGCCTGAGCTGCAACTGCCCCACTCCCCAAGTAAGTAATCCCATGGCCGAACACACTGTCCTTTTATTTATCATGATATCATTTTGAAGAATTGCTCTTTGACCAGGACTGGATAACAAAGGAGAAGATGATCCGGTGTTCGACCCCCCTTCCTGAAGGCTTGGACAATCCGGTGCTTGAAAAGATGCTCGAGCCGGCACCTTGTCTAGTGCCCTCAAAGGAAGATGAAGGGGGGAATAAAGAGGGCGAAAGCGGTCCTCCATCGCTACCTATTCCAATCGAGGGAATGAGCGCCTCCGCGAGGGAGGATAACCAAGGGGAAGAATCTGACATTCTCTCTTCCCGGGGAAGGAAGAGGTCTACCTCTGAAGATCCGGAAACTAAGGTTTCCAAACGGGAGAAGAAATCTCCGCCAGAGGGACCTGCCTCGGAGGGTACTCTTGCCGCACAATGTCCGTGCGGGGATCAGCCCTCTACCGAGCTGTAAGTAAAAGGGTATTCAATAACGAAAATATCTTGCTCTATTTCTGAGGAAAATAATCGAAGCATTTATCTTGCAGTTTGGATCTTAGCCCTTCTCAGCTGAGCTCGTCTTCGGGGGATCTTCTTCCGGAGATGATGGAGAGCGAAACGCCTACCCCTGCCACACTGCCTTACGAAGCGGGCGACCCTAAGGTGTCGTCGCGGAGGGTTTCTCCTGATCCGGCAAGGCCAGAAGGTAATCCTATGGCCACCTGGAGTCCTCAGTATCCGGATCTCGAAGAGAGCAGTTAAAAGAGTCCGGCACCGTCTGGTGTGCGTTCGGACGTACAAAGGGATCTGCTGGAGAAAGCGACTATCTCAGAAGAGCACCGCACATTGATGGGTACGGTGATTGAAAGGATTTCGTCTGCCGAAAGCAGGCTGCATGAAGCCTTTATGAGTCTACTGACGGGTTTTGAGGTATGTGAAATGATGTACATTTTTGAAAGTACCGCACGTTTTTAGATGTGCCCTGTGTAGATAGTAGCCCCCGAGACTCTGGTTGTCATCGCAAATGGCAGCAAACAGAGGATCATAGTCCCAGGTAATAACCAGACTGCCTTTATGTGCAGGTGGTGGAGGCTCCGGTGGCTAGCCGGACTCATGGGTATGCCGAACTAAAGCGGCAGCTGGATGCGGCTGATGCCGACATCGTGCTTGTCAACAAGCGGCTTGACGAGGCGCAGGGTCACTGATTTTTCTGGCGATTGTCACATAATAAGAGTGGCCTGATGTCAGTGTCTTTAATATGTTTGTGACTGCAGATGGAGCGGCCGCCGTGGAGACCCTTCGGGCCGAGCTTGCCCGAGCCAAGGAGCAAGCAAGGAGTAGCAATGCGGCTGCTTTACAAGCGGCCGAAGAGTTAAGGGCCGAATAGGCCGCACATTGCAAGAGGAAAGAAAAAATTGCCAAGATGGCCGTGGAGTTAAAAGATGCTGCTGACCAGTACCGGCTTCTTGAAGAGGAAAACCGGGCGAAAGCGACGAATCTAGAGAAGGCCCGGGTTGCTGCCAAGGAAGCCCGCTCCAAAATTAGAGCGACGAAGGAGGAGCTAAATCAAGCTGCAGATATCGTGTCTGGGAAGCCCTTCTTGTTGCGGACTAAGTTCGGAGATCCGAAGTATGCTCCTCTGGACCGGCTATGGAGTTCTGCGGACGCGTACATGGATTTGGCTGCCAGCGCTGCTGATGCCGCTGAGTACTTCAAGGATCAAAAAGGTCCCGAAGTGGAGAAGCTGTTCTGGTCACAGTTTCACGCTCCAGTCCGTCCACTGCTGCTGAATGAGCGATTGACCAGTTGGGCCGAGCTCCATAGATTATCCGGACTGGCCATGAGGTCCGTTGTAGATCATTTGTGGCCAGGAGGGCCAAGGCCGAATAGCTACTTTAGCTTAGTGCAGCAGTTCCTTGGCGCTGTACCACGCATCGATGCAGTAAAGAGGTCTGCGTGCATAGAAGGCTCATGGATGGCCATTGCCCGTGTCAAAACATACTGGGCGGAGATGGATGCCACCACTGTTGCGACACAACGTTTGGCCATAGGCCGAGTGGCTGCCGAGCACTACTTTGAAGAAGTTCTTGAAGGCGCTCGTTCGATAGAGGCTCAGTGCTCGAAGAATATTATGTTTGAGTGACATGTATTCCCATTGTTAAAACAATGTTTTATTGAATTTATCAAGGCTGTATTTATACTTTTGCCCAAAAGTACTATGATGGCTCCTGTGCGGCCATTTATGTATATATGTATATAACCTGAAAGATTGCAGTCATCCGCTTCAGCCCCCACGCATATAATGCGGGGTGTTCGCAGAAGACGCATGTTCACACTTGATCCATTGTCTTGGTCCATTAAGGAGGTGATAGCGCAGCGAACTAGGCAACCGGACTATAATGCTTTAACACTTTCACTTAGCCAGAGGAGTTTGATAGTGGGGCTACTATATAGCCCCTGGTGGCTCCGCGCTCATCCAAATTCGGGGTGCGTATATGCTTGGCCGGGAAACGGCCCTTCGTTAAAGCGGAGGAATCCGGAAGATTCCGCTAGGTCATTGAGTGGTTGACAAGTCTCACGCTATATCATGATAGTCAGCTTTCGGCTTTCTCTACTGAGGTGCTCGTCCAGATGAACCAGGGCACAATCGCAGTAGTTCTCCTGGTGCCGCCTTAGCCGATAGAGCGGAACGTAAGGCAGCAAAACACAGGAGCCGGGCAAACCCAACATTTGACCAAAGACATGATTCGGAGCTGATGCATATAAGGCCAAACTCGCGACGCCGAACACTCCCTAAGGTATTCGGTCTTTATGGTGGAAACTGGGCTTAAGCAGTGCCCTTTGTAATAAGCCCGTGGTGTCCAGGTACGTGCAATATTCTAACGTGGCCACATGCCAATACGACATCATCCTTCTCAATTGTACTGAGAATCCGGGGGATGTGTATCAACAAGAGACAATAAAAAAGGTTTGCACAGGGTCTTAATCTAAAAAGAATCCTTGGAATGGGTCCCTGCTACACGTCTGCGCCTGTGTCTCCATTGTGCCGTATGCTGGACGGGTGTAGCACGATGGTCATCTGTAAAAGAGAGGAACTTAGTTGAAAAGTTGCCGTGCAAAAGGTAAGTTATACTAAATAAACAATATATAGTTCAAAATGAGTAAAGTTGAGCATGATTCCCACTTGTGCGCGCGCATTGAGCCCCTTGTATTGTAATAGGGGTATAGCCATCAAACCTGTATCAATTACATATAGCTGCATCGGACTCATCCAACCATGTCCGTGGTCTTAACGACCTATCAGATGCTTTAGTTGGTGAGGCCGTTTAGTGTGCGGCTGCCGAGGCAGCCGCGCGGTCTTCCGCGCGCGAGGAGCGCTCAATATTCCCATTTACTGTAATAATGCCAGGTGGACCGGGAATTTTAAGCATGAGGGAAGCGTAATGCAGTATTGCGTTAAAGCGAGCGAAAGCTTCGCGTCCGAGTAGTGCTTGATAGCCACTTTGGAACGGAGCGATGTGGAAGGTTAAATTTTCGCTGCGGAAGTTATCGGGGAAGCCGAATATAATCTCTAGTAGTAGGGAGCCCGTGCAATGGGATTCTGGGCCTGGAGTTACTCGTTTAAAGGTAGTATTGCTACGGCTAATTTTTGTTGGGTCTATCCCCATTTTGCGGACTGTGTCCTGATATATCAGGTTTAGACTACTGCCGCCGTCCATCAAGACTCATGTGAACTGGTATCCGTCAATTATCGGGTCTAACACCAAGGCAGCCCATCCTGCATGCCGGATACTTGCCGAGTAATCCCGATGGTCGATGGTGATCGGTTGGAACGACCAGTGGCAGAACTCCGCTGTGATAGGCCCTGGGACATGTGTCTCTAGGAGTGCCGCTTTGTTTCTCCCCTTTGTCATGTGTAACACGTTTACTGTTTTAACGTCTGGTGGGAATTTCTTTTGTTCCCCAGTGCTTTGCTTGCGAGGCTCATCCTCGTCTTCGCTTGGTGTATCCTGCCCCTTGTGTTCGGCGTTGAGCTTGCCGAACTGCTTGAAGACCCAACATTCTCTATGGGTATGATTTGCAGGTTTATCGGGGGTGTTGTGGATCTGACATATTTTGTCCAGAATCTTGTTTAGGCTGGACAGTTCGTCTCTGGTGCCTTTGGAGGGCAGCTTTTGCTGACCTGGCCAAGAGCTCTCAATCTGGCGTTTACCGCTGTGCTCTTCGGGCTGTCTTCTTTACTCCGACGCTTGTTTTTGCTGCGTCGTGGTTTCCCGTTTTTGTCCCTGACTTCGGATGTACTTGGGTCGCTGGTGCTGCACCGGGCTCACCAGCTGTCCTCGCCCGCGCAAAAGCGGGTCATGAGGCTTGTTAATGCTGCCATTGTTCTCGGCTTTTCTTGGCCCAGGTGTCTGGCGAGCCATTCGTCTCGAACGCTGTGCTTGAAAGCTGCTAAGGCTTTGGCGTCCGGACAATCGACTATTTGGTTCTTTTTAGTGAGGAACCTGTTCCAAAGCTTTCGGGCTGACTCTCCGGGCTGTTGAGTTATATGACTTAAATCGTCTGCATCCGGTGGTCGGACATAGGTCCCTTGAAAATTTGCCCGAAAAGCATCTTCAAGCTCTTCCCAGCTTCCGATGGAGTTCTCGGGGAGGATTTTAAGCCAGTGCCGAGCTGGCCCTTTGAGCTTGAGGGGTAAGTACTTTATGGCGTGGAGATCGTCTCCTCGAGCCATGTGGATATGGAGGATGTAGTCCTCAATCCAGACCCCAGGGTCTATCGTTCCATCGTACGCCTCTATGTTTACGGGTTTGAATCCCTCTGGAAATTCATGGTCCAGCACCTCATCGGTGAAACATAGGGTGTGTGCGGCACCCCTGTATTTGGGTGCCCCGTGATGTTCGGATGTTTGTTGTGTTGCATTGCATACTGGAGCGCGCTTGCGTGGCCCGTATATGGATCTGGTTGTGCCGTCCTTTTGATGCGAGCCCTCGCGTGGATCGCGTACTGGCTTATGTGCGGCGTCGTTTGCCACTCTATGTTGGCCACGAGGTCGTCTGCCCGACCGGATGGACATTTTGTTTTTCAATTGCGGGGGATCTAAGGCCTCGTCATCGAATTCAGGTAGGAACTTTCGCTTCAGATAGCTCTTGGTGTGGCGATTACCGCCGTACTTCGCTGCAGTGTTGAGTACTTCACTCCATCTGATTCTGAGTGTGTCTTGTGCAGCCCTGAGCCTTTGCTTCTGCTTTTTCAGACTCCTCGCAGTGGCAACAAGCCTTTGATGGGTTTTCTGTTGCTCCGGGCGCCTATCCGGTGTGATGTCGTCCGGATTGTTATCTTCGACGGAGTCGGGTTGTTCGGTTTGATTCTCCGTGTTGCCGTGCTCGGGCGATGGTTCACCGTGCTCTAACGCTGGGTCTATATGATCGCTGTTTCTGCCGAGACGGGATTTGGAGCGGTGCTTACGCCGCTGCTTTGACTGCTTCTTGAGGGAACAACCCTTTGTTGCGTCCTTCCGTTCCTCGTCGTCGTTTTCTTTGGGTGTGTCCACCATGTATACATCATATGATGAAGTGGGCGTCCAGTGCCTTGTGGGCAGTGGTTCCTGTTCGTCTCCTGCATCGTCGTCCATACCGTCGATGTCTTCGGAGTCAAAGTCGATCATGTCGGTCAAATCATCGACAGTGGCTACTAAGTGGGTGGAGGGTGGGCGGCGAATTTCTTCGTCATCCGCGTCCCAATCCTGCCGAACATAGTTCGGCCAGGACTCTCCTGACAGGGAGAGAAACCTTAATGAGCTCAGTATGTCGCTGAGGGAGAGTGCTGAAAGATATCTGCGGAGGTGAACTCCATGATCGGCGCCCAGTTGGATCCGATAGGCACGGGCGCAGGCGGTTCAGAGTCCGTGGCCGGGAAGAATCCGGCAGTTCGATGTCACGGCTCTCGTGAAGGGTAAGGTCGATATTCGGTTCGATCGCCGATAAGAGTGCGGCCTCCGTGGCGGGGTCTATCCACCCATCCATGGATGGCGCAATTGGCTCTGAATTGAGGGTCGGAGCGGTTGCCTGAACACTTTCCGATGGTAGAGCTAAATCATGCTCATCATGACCGTGCGGCGCTCATGGCAGGGGCTCGAATCCGTCGAAGATCGGGTCTCCGCGAATGTCGGCCGTGTAGTTTAAGCTTCCGAACTTGACCTGGTGGCCAGGGGCGAAACTCTCGATCTGCTCTAGATGGCCAAGCGATTTGGCCCGCAGTACAAAGCCGCCGAATACGAGGATTTGTCCGGGGAGAAAAGTCTCACCCTGGACTGCATCGCTATCGATGATCGAAGGAGCCATCCAGCCTAATGACGACGACACAGAGGAAGTCTCAATGAAAGCACCAATGTCGGTGTCAAAACCGGCGGATCTCGGGTAGGGGGTCCCGAACTGTGCGTCTAAGGCGGATGATAACAGGAGGCAGGGGACACGATGTTTTACCCAGGTTCAGGCCCTCTTGATGGAGGTAACGTCCTGCTTGATTATTCTTGATAATATGGATAGTACAAGAGTTGATCTACCATGAGATCGGAGAGGCTAAACCCTAGAAGCTAGCCTATGGTATGATTGTATGTTGTCCTATGGACTAAAACCCTCCGGTTTATATAGACACCAGAGGGGGCTAGGGTTACACAAGGTCGGTTACAAAGGAGGAGATATGCATATCTGTATTGCCTAGCTTGCCTTCCACGCCAAGTAGAGTCCCATCCAGACAGACAGGACGAATTCTTCAATCTTATATCTTCATAGTCCAACAGTCCGGCCAAAGGATATAGTCCGGCTGTCCGGAGACCCCCTAATCCAGGACTCCCTCAGACTGCAAGACAGAGGTCATCGTGGAGCCCGGAGCAGCATCACCACCAGAACTTTGTGCAGGCGAAGACTACTTTTGTCAGGATAGCTTGTACTAGCTGTCCCCCTTTAAATTAGCCCGCCATTGTTGGCCCCCTTCCCGCTAAATATTTGGGAAGAGGACCAGGGCCTCTATAAATAGGACTCGCCACCACAGTGGAGGGGGGAGACACACAAGCTCACCGAGCCGAATAACGCCTCAACCTCAGGAGGCCGTTCTTCCCTTGTATGGTTCATCATCAGCACAAGAGGCAATCCACCTCCACCACACTGGAGTAGGGTGTTACACCGCAACGGTGGCCCGAACCAGTATAAACCCTGTGTCCATCTGTGTTGTGAGTTCGTCGAGTTCGTCCGCGAGGTCCTAGCAAGCTAGAGCGTAGATCGGTTGGAGGGATAGACTTCGTGCGCACCCCAGTGTTCGAACCTTAGGGGTTTGCCGGAACCCCAACCCCGACATTTGGCGCGCCAGGTAGGGGTGGGCCGGAGCTTTTCTTCATCAACCAATGCCTTGTACCGCTACACCGCGCTCCCATGACAGGTACCTCGCCCCCGACCTCCTCGGCCGGTGCCTGCAGCTGGGAGTCTGGGTACCGAGCCCTGGCCCCCGCTCTCCGGCGGGTGCAGTGGCCGGTCAAGTTCAGGCCGGAGATGCCGCCACGTTACGACGGCGTGGCAGACTCGACGCTATTCCTGCTAGCATATGAGGAGGCCATCCTCGAAGCCGGAGGTGACGACAAGATCATGGCCAACTTGTTCCCCCTGGCCCTCGCCGGCGAGCCGCGCGCCTGGCTGCTCGGCCTCCCGGGATCCACGGTGACGTCCTGGGGGGAGCTCCGCGACCTCTTCACTGCGCGCTACGCGGCACCGGTACACCACGTAGTCGCGGCGCTTTTGGGCGGCTCCCAAGCACCTCCTTCAGATCGCCATGTCAAGCATTTCTTCCGCCATATTGGGGCCGCCTGCAGGTGCCCGGGGGCTCCGCTGGTTGGGCCGCGCCAGAAGCCGACCTCACCTTTGACACAGAAGACCACCCCGGCTCCACCGCCGGCTCAGGGATGCGTCTGATGCTCTACACGCCCACCATTTGCAATGTGGCCTTCACCAAGACCATCATCGACGGTGGCGCTGGTCTCAACCTTCTCTCCGTAGAAGCTTTCATCCTTCTTCATGTGCCGCTCGAACGGCTCGGCCTCAGCAAGCCCTTCACAGGGGTGGGCGGTGGAGCTGCTCACCCCTTGGGGCAGATCCGCCTCCCTGTCACCTTTGGCACGCGGGATAACTATCGCACCGAGCTGGTGGACTTCGACATCGCCCGCATCGGTCTCCCGTACAATGCCATCCTCGGGTACCCGGCCCTCGCTCAGTTCATGGCTGCAAGTCACCTGGCTTACAACCTCATGAAGATGCCAGGGAGCAAGGGCGTCCTCACCGTCCAAGGGGATGCTAAGGAGGCCGTGATGGCACTCAGGCTGGCCTTCAAGACCGCGGCAGCGGCGCAGCCAGCCGGCGCCGGTGCACCGGAGGCCAAGAAGGCCGCGCCCACCAAGAAAAAGCAGCTGTTCACCCAAGACAAGGAAGAGACCAACCAGGTGCCGGTCAACAAGGATGGGTCTTTGGGAGCCACCTTCACCATAGGAACCGGCCTTAACCCGGGGCAAGAAGAAGCTTTGGTGAGGTTCTTGCGCGCGAACAAGGAGATATTCGCGTGGGAGCCCGATCAACTGGTAGGGGTCCCGAGGGAGGCAATCCAGCATTATCTAAAGGTGTGCCCCAACGTACGTCCTGTGAAGCAGCGAGCAAGATGGCAGACCACCGAGAAGCAGGCCTTCATCGTCCAAGAGACACGCAAGCTGGAGGCGGCAGGTACAATCCGAGAAGTTTGCTACCCCGAATGGCTGGCGAACCCCGTCATAGTGCCGAAGAAAGGCGGGAAGGAACGGATGTGCGTCGACTTCACCAACCTAAACAAGGTGAGGGAGTCCTAAATTAGGGGGTGTTCGGGTAGCCAGACTCCAGGACTATGAAGATACAAGATTAAAGACTTCGTCCCGTGTCCGGATGGGACTTTCCTTGGCGTGGAAGGCAAGCTTGGCGATGCGGATATTCAAGATCTCCTACCATTGTAACCAACTCTGTGTAACCCTAACCCTATCCGGTGTCTATATAAACCGGAGGGTTGTAGTTCATAGTATATCAACTCCATATACAACAATCATACCATAGGCTAGCTTCTAGGGTTTAGCCTCCTTGATCTCATGGTAGATCTACTCTTGTACTACCCATATCATCAATATTAATCAAGAAGGAGTAGGGTATTACCTCCATCGAGAGGGCCCGAACCTAGGTAAAAACATCTTGTCCTTTGTCTCCTGTTACCATCCGGCCTTGATGCACAGTTCGGGACCCCCTACCCGAGATCCGCCGGTTTTGACACCGATATTGGTGCTTTCATTGAGAGTTCCTCTGTGTCGTCGCCTTTAGGCCCGATGGCTCCTTTGATCATCAACAACGATGCGGTCCAGGGTGAGACTTTTCTCCCCGGACAGATCTTCGTCTTCGGCGGCTTTGCACTGCGGGCCAATTCGCTTGGCCACCTGGAGCAGATCGAAAGCTACGCCCCTGGCCATGAAGTCAGGTTTGGAAGCCTAAACTACATGGCAGACATCCGCGGAGATTTGAACTTCGATGGATTCGAGCCACAACCAAGCGCGCCGCACTGTCTCGCGGGGCATGATCTAGCTCTGTCACCGAACAGTATCCCAGAGGCCGCAAATGCACCAGCTCTGACCCTTAATTCGGAGCCAGTTGTGTCAATCGAGGATGAGCGGTTGCACGTCACCTCGGGGGCTGCAATCTCAAAGGCGATCGAGCCGAACGCTGGCCCGACACTCCGCGTGACTCACGACTCCGAGGATCCGGACTCCTCTCCGGATTCCGAACCCACCGCGCCCCTGCCGATCGAATCCGATTGGGCGCCAATAATGGAGTTCACCGCCGCGGACATCTTTCAGCACTCGCCTTTTGGCGATATCCTGAATTCTCTCAAGTCTCTCTCTTTATCAGGAGAGCCCTGGCCGAACTGCGGTCAGCGAGGATGGGATATGGACGATGAAGAAATTCAAAGCCCACCCACCACCCACTTGGTAGCCACTGTCGACAATTTAAACGACGTGCTCAACTTCGACTCCAGAGACATCGACAGGAT
The DNA here is from genome assembly GCF_056163025.1 of Triticum urartu. Taxonomy (NCBI): domain Eukaryota; kingdom Viridiplantae; phylum Streptophyta; class Magnoliopsida; order Poales; family Poaceae; genus Triticum; species Triticum urartu. Next base: position 60,443,160 of record NC_141877.1, on the reverse strand, counting down.
GGATGATGATGCAGGAGATACAGATGAACCAACGCCCATAGGGCATTGGACAGCCACCTCATCTCACGATGTGTACATGATGGATACCCCTAAAGGAAGCGACAACGAGGAAAAAGGGGATGGAACGGGAGATCGACCCCCCGAAAAGCAATCAAAGCGTCGGCGTAAATGCCGACCCAAGCCCCGCCTCGATAAAAACCCAGCCATAGAGCAGGACGAGCCGGTAGACAACGAGCAGGCCTTAGAGCAACCGTCCGAACAGGGCAACACGGATAGAGAAACCGAACATCCCTCCTCCGGCGAAAACGACATTCCGGACGACCTCACGCCGGATAAACACATGGAGCAGACGAATCTCCACGAGAGGCTCGTTGCAACTGCATGCAGCCTGAAAAAGCAGAAGCGGAAGCTAAAAACAGCGGAAGATGCACTCCGGATTAGATGGAGAAACGTAATCAATACCGCAGATAAATACAGCGACGGTCGCCGCACTAAAAGCTATCCGAAAAGAAAGCTACTGCCTGAATTCGACAAAGAGGCCCTAGAGCCCTCGCACTCAAAAAATAAGAAAGCCACACGGTCGGATAGACGACCCCATAAAGCGGCAAGCGGCGCCGCACTTAAATCGGCATGCAACCCACCTAAGGATTCGCATCATGGCCCAGTTAGGTCCATTTATGGGCCAAGAAAGCAAGCTCTCGTAAGCAATGCAATAAAGCCATCATCAGAAACCGGCACACCCAAACTAGAAGTTCTACCCATGAAGCAAGGCGCAGAGCCTGAGAAGCAAGGCCCAGGGGTTGAGAAGCAAGGCCCAGGGCCTGAGAAGCAAGGCCCAGGGCCTGAGAAGAAAGGCCCAGAGCCTGTGAAGCAAGGCCCGGTGCCTGTGAAGAATCACCGCCCGTGACACTCTCACGTAATAATGAGTTGGGGTTGTACACGTCCCGGAGTCTCAGGAGCGCCGGCCTTAGGCCCTGGGGCTCCCTCCCACACCTAGTGGACAACACTTAGCTCCGCGCTGGTGAGAAGACTGGAATACTAGATTAGGTGCCGGACGCGGCTTTTCATTTGCTTTTCGTAGTTGGCTTGCTTTTCCATAATCGAGTTTGCCTTTCGCATTCCTTGCTGATTTGGTTCCTTCGCCTTTTATCGCATTTTTTCGGCTCTGGTTTACTCGTGATCTCTCTCTGGCATACCTCGCGAGGGGGCTAGGTAGGCAGGTGCCCTTGCGAGCTTTCCCTTCTCTTTGCCTTCTCGCGAGTCACCCTCGTTCGAGCCTGGAAGCTGGCATAACTCTCCTAAATCTGTGCCCCTCGGGTACCGCGATGCAAAGCGCTAAGTCAAGGTTCAGGTAAATGGCCAAATCCCCTAGTGCACCCCCTAACAAATTTTTGCAGTTCCTGAGCAAACGCATATATCTCTTGAAGGAAGGGGCGTCTCAAACACGCCAGGTTAGGTTATCTCTTCGCAAAATAATCGCATGGCACGGGAATAACTCGCATGTTGCATTAACCAAGAACCATAGTTCGATACACGCCCCTCTGGGCCCATACTGGTTTCATTTTCTGGTGCAGGGAAAGAAAGGGAAAAACCAAACAAAGCGGCGTTTCAACAATCTGCGGGGGCAGGCCCTTAGCGATGCCCAAGCCTAGCCGGACCCCTCCTCGCGCTTCACGGAGGCGCGGCGATGAGATGACCCGCTGCCTCCTTCGAAGCGAGCGCGGCGGCTGATCGTAGCTACTGCTGCTGGAGCTGTCGCAGGAGGGAGAGCCGCCGTAACTGGAGGAGATGCGGTGGCCGCTGAGGGCAGGCTTGCCCTCACCCTCGTCACGACCATCGCCAAGGCCAAGCACCTCCTTGTCGTCGTTCGTCTCGGGGCAGCATCCGACGCGATGGCCATCTTCCCCCAACACCCTCACGAAGAGGGTCGACCTGCCGTCATACTTGAAGTGGAGTGTGCACCGCCTGCCCAGGCCGCACGCGCGGGCGAACGTCTGCCAGCCGCGGGCCAGGGCTATGTTGCCCGTGGCAGAAGTCTCGACCGTGACCCAGGAGGCCTTGCTGCAGCAACAATCCACCTGCAAGCAGAGCCCCCCTGTCCCAGGGGGCGGCAGCTCATCGACAAAGAAGCGCGGAAGCTGGAGCCAGTTGCCGGCCGGGTTTTCTGACCAAACAACGAACTCCGGCAATGCCTCAGCTGCATGGAAGCGCGGGCGGGGAGGCCTCGCCGCCATCGCGCACCTCCCCCGTTAGCTGGACCGCCACGGTTGGGGCGGCCCCCTCCGCGTGCCGTGGTGCCGCGTCGACGGTGGGCCGCAGCGGGGGTCGCAGCATGCTTGCGCGGGCGGCCGCGACCGTGCTTGGGCACCGGGGAACCAGGGCCCTCGTGAGGGGCCTTTCCCTTCTCGGCGGTAGAGAACTTCCTTTGAGGCGCCATCAGAGGCACTGCAAGCAATGGAGCAAGAAGGAGGGAGCAAGCAAGGAAGATATGGGCAACGGGGGCTTTGCCCCCCTCCCCATTTATAGCAAGAGAAGGCCAACTGGCGTCTCCCACGATCACAGGTAATGATGGTTCCCCTTGCATGTCACAGGGACTTGTCAAGTCGTGTAGTCGCCAAAGCAACGTGGGGAAGCGGAGACGCCCACGTCCAATCAACCGCCACACGTCAACCGAGGCCGCAGGCTTTTGGGGCCCGCAGCGTTCGAGCTTGACCCTTGGCTTCACCGTGAAGCCAAGCCCGCGCGCACCTTGGGCCCGGGGGCTACTGCCAGCGTTCTGGGAACGGGGGTCCCCAGACTTGCCTGCCTGCAGCCCAAGGCTTGGATGAGCCAGCAGGCCGTACGACCCATCTTCACCAACAAACCACTCAAGACCCTCACGAGGGGCCAAGCCTCGCGAGGGGGACGATGCAAGACCTCCTCCGGAGTGGCCTAGCTGGGCAGGCTCACGAGGAGCGGAGATATCAAGGCAGGGCGAACCTCACGAGGCTTTCGTGACGTGAGCCGTGACGATCGACACCAGGCGGGCGCCAGGCGGGCGCCAGCGCGCACAACATCCTTGTTTCCTCTTTGGTGCAAAGGGGGCAAGCACAGCCACGGAGTACCGAGGCATCAGGCAAAGGTTGCCATTTCGGTGCAACAAGACCAAGACCAAGGACTGCAAGACGGAGGTCATCGTGGAGCCCGGAGCAACGTCACCACCAGAACTTTGTGCAGGCGAAGACTACTTTTGTCAGGATAGCTTGTACTAGCTGTCCCCCTTCAAATTAGCCCGCCATTGTTGGCTCCCTTCCCGCTCGGTATTTGGGAATAGGACCAGGGCCTCTTTAAATAGGACTCGCCACCACAGTGGAGGGGGGAGACACACAACCTCACCGAGCCCAAGAACGCCTCAACCTCAGGAGGTCGTTCTTCCCTTGTATGGTTCATCATCAGCCCAACAGGCAATCCACCACCACCACACTAGAGTAGGGTGTTACACCGCAACGGTGGCTCGAACCAGTATAAACCCTGTGTCCATCTGTGTTGTGAGTTCGTCGAGTTCATTGATGACCCACAAGTATAGGGGATCTATCGTAGTCCTTTCGATAGGTACGAGTGTCGAACCCAACGAGGAGCAGAAGGAAATGATAAGCAGTTTCCAGCAAGGTATTCTCTGCAAGTACTGAAATAAGTGGTAATAGATAGTTTTGTGATAGGATAATTTTTAACGAGCAACAAGTAACAAAAGTAAATAAGGTGCAGCAAGGTGGCCCAATCCTATTTGTAGCAAAGGACAAGCCTGGACAAACTCTTATATGATGTAAAGCGCTCCCAATGACACATGGGAATATCGTCAAGCTAGTTTTCATCATGTTCATATGATTCGCGTTCGGTACTTTGATAATTTGGTATGTGGGTGGACCGATGCTTGGATGCTTCCCTTACTTGGACAAGCATCCCACTTATTATTAACCTATATTGCAAGCATCCGCAACTACAACAAAAGTATTAAGGTAAACCTAACCATAGCATGAAACATATGGATCCAAGTCAGCCCCTTACGAAGCAATGCATAAACTAGGGTTTAAGCTTATGTCACTCTAGCAACCCATCATCTACTTATTACTTCCCAATGCCTTCCTCTAGGCCCAAATAATGGTGAAGTGTCATGTAGTCGATGTTCACATAACACCACTAGAAGAGAGACAACATACATCTCATCAAAATATCAAACGAATACCAAATTCGCATGACTACTAATAGCAAGACTTCTCCCATATCCTGAGGAACAAAAGTAACTACTCACAAAGCATAAACATGTTCATAATTAGAGGGGTATTAATATGCATATAGGATCGGAACATATGATCTTCCAACAATTAAACCAACTAGCATCAACTACAAGGAGTAATTAACACTACTAGCAACCTACTAGCACCAATCCCGGACTTGGAGACAAGAATTGGATACAAGAGATGAACTAGGGTTTTGAGATGAGATGGTGCTGATGAAGATGTTGATGGAGATTGCCCTCTCCCGATGAGAGGAGCGTTGGTGATGACGATGGTGATGATTTCCCCCTCCGGGAGGGAAGTTTCCATGGTAGAACAGCTCCGCCAGAGCCCTAGATTGGTTCCGCAAAGGTTCCGCCTCGTGGCGGTGGAGTTTCGTCCAAGAAGATGGCTTATGATTTTTTTCCCATCGAAAGACTCCATATAGCAGAAGATAGCCACCGGAGGGCCACCAAGGGGCCCACGAGGTAGGGGGCGCGCCCAAGGGGGTAGGGCGCGCACCCACCCTCGTGTGCAGGGTGTAGCCCCCCTGGTGAAGTTCTTGCTCTCAGTATTTTTTATATATTTGGAAAACATCTTCTGTGAAGTTTCAGGACTTTTGGAGCTGTGCAGAATAGGTCTCTGATATTTGCTCCTTTTCCAGCCCAGAATCCCAGCTGCCGGCATTCTCCCTCTTTATATAAACCTTGTAAAATAAGAGAGAATAGGCATAAGTATTGTGACATAATGTGTAATAATAGCCCATAATGCAATAAATATTGATATAAAAGCATGATGCAAAATGGACGTATCAACTCGCCCAAGCTTAGGCCTCCCTTGTCCTCAAGCGAAAAGCCGAAATCAAAAAATATGTCCACATGTTTAGAGATAGAGGTGTCGATCAAATTAAAATAGGGACATGAGGGCATCATGATCATTCTTAGAACAGAAACTTATATAATTCTTGTCATATAATATCTAATGCTAGAGTAATAATTCAATCACAATATCAAGTATGAATCGTAAACTTCATTGAAGACTAACAACTACAATCTCAGTCATTGAAGCAATTGCAATTTATCATAACATAGGAAAGAGTCAATTTAATAGAGCTTTTCAGCAAGTCCACATACTCAACTATCATATAATCTTTCACAATTGCTGACACTCACGCAATACTTATGGGTATGGAGTTTTAATCGGACACAGAGAAAGATAGGGGCTTATAGTTTTGCCTCCTAACGTTTTACCTCAAGGGTAATGTCAATAGTAATAGTTCATGAAAACTCACATCCAAATAGCCATATATACCAGGATCTTTCCAACATGTTGTGCTTGCCAAAGGATAAAATATAAAAAGGAAGGGTGAAGATCACCATGACTCTTATGCAATGTAGGAGATAAAAGTAAAAGATAAGCCCTTCGCAGAGGGAAGCAGAGGTTGTCATCCGCTTTTATGGTTGGATGCACAAAATCTTAATGCGAAAGAACGTCACTTTATATTGCCACTTGTGACATGGACCTTTATTATGCAGTCTGTCGCTTTTATTACTTCCATATCACACGCTTGTATAAAGCTTATTTCCTCCACACCGATCAATCATACATATTTAGAGAGCAATTTTTATTGCTTGCACCGATGACAACTTACTTGATGGATCTTACTCAATCCATAGGTAGATATGGTGGACTCTTATGGCAACACTTGTTTAAGGGTATTTGGAAGCACAAGTAGTATCTCTACTTGGTGCAATGAATTTGGCTAGCATGAGGGGGAAAGGCAAGCTCATCATGTTGGAAGATCCAAGACAATATAATTTATCTCAGATGTAAGAAAACATAACCCATTATGTTGTCTTCCTTGTCCAACGTCAACTCTTTAGCATGTCATATTTTAATGAGTGCTCACAATCATAAAAGATGTCCAAGATAGTATATGTATATGTGAAGACCTCTCTTTCTTTATTACTTCCTATTAATTGCAACGATGACCAAAACTGTGTTTGTCACCTCTCAACAACTTTTATTCATCATACTCTTTCTATGTGAGCTCATTACTCTCCATAAGACTCATATGATCTCTTTCTTTCTTTTTATTTCTTTCTATTTTCTTTTATTCACTTAGGATCATGGCAAAATAATCAAGCCGTTGACTCAACACTAATCTTTATTATATAGCTCACGGACTCGATTACATAGAAGGATAATAAAGCAAGACTCACAACTAGATCATACTAAGAACTTTTATTCTACTAGATCAAGATATTACCAAAAGGATCGAACTAAGAAAAACGGTAAAGATAAAAGTGATGGTGATACGATACCGGGGAACTCCCCCAAGCTTGGCAGTTGCCAAGTGGAGTGCCCATACCCAGGTGATTATGTCACCTTTGTTGGTGGAGAAGCTGGGGTTGTTGATGATGGATAGTCGCACATCGAGCGTAGGAGGTCTTCTAACTTGCGGATAATGCCCTTGAGTGCGGTGATATGCTCCTTCAACAAAGTATTTTCACGTGTGAGATACTTATTTTGTATACGAGCCAACTCAATCATCTTGAAAGCTTCGATTTCTGTTGGGGTAAGAAGATTGTGAAACTGTTGAAGGGTGTCTTCTGTTGCTGGAACTTGGTCCTCCATGGCCTTCTTGATCCCTTCATCCTTGTTGATCTCCAAGGTTCTTCTCTCATCAGCTCTATCTTCATTAGCCAAGCATCGTTGACCTCATGGTTGGAGGAGGAGGGAGACGACATAGTGCCTGGCCTTGACAACCAAAACAGCTCGAAACAAAGACATGAGATTTTTGCGTGATACGGGAGTCAAAACCCCCGGGAGATTATATAATGAATTTTTATCGACCAAAATACATGTCGTGTACGAAAACGGAGTTCGGAGAGCACACGAGGTGCCCATGAGGTAGGGGGCGCGCCCAGTAGGGTAGGGCGCGCCCTCCACCCACGTGGAGCCCTTGTGTCCTTCCCGGACTGCTGCTTATTTTTCAATTTTTCTAAATATTCCAAAACGGAGAAATATTGCCTTTAAAACTATTTTGGAGTCGGTTTACTTACCGTACCACATACCTATTCCTTTTCGGAGTCTGAAACGTTTCGAAAAGTGTCCCTTATGTATTCCTCCGGGGTTACGGTTTTGATAACATTGATTTCAACATTTATGGGATTACCTGGGATATAGTGTTTGATTCTTTGACCGTTCACCACCTTTGGATTTGTGCCTTCGAAGTTGTTGATTTTTATAGCACCGGAACGGTAGACCTCCTCGATAACGTAAGGACCTTCCCATGTAGAGAGAAGCTTTCCTGCAAAAAATCTTAAACGAGAGTTGTATAGCAATACATAATCACCTACATTAAACTCACGCTTTTGTATCCTTTTATCATGCCATCTTTTAACTTTTTCTTTAAACAACTTGGCATTTTCGTAGGTTTGGGTTCTCCATTCATCAAGTGAGCTAATATCAAATAACCTCTTCTCACGGCAAGTTTAAAATCATAATTAAGTTCTTTAATAGCCCAATAAGCCTTGTGTTCTAGTTCGAGAGGTAAGTGACATGCTTTTCCATAGACCATTTTATACGGAGACATACCCATAGGATTTTTATATGCAGTTCTATAGGCCCCTAATGCATCATCAAGTTTCTTGGACCAATTCTTTCTAGATCTATTAACGGTCTTTTGCAAAATTAATTTGAGTTCTCTATTACTCAATTCTACTTGACCACTAGACTAAGGGTGATAAGGAGATCCAATTCTATGATTAACATCATATTTAGCAAGCATTTTAGGGAAAGCACCATGAATAAAATGTGAACCACCATCAGTCATTAAATATCTAGGGACTCAAAATCTTGGAAAAATAACTTCTTTAAGAATTTTAATAGAAGTGTTATGATCAGCACTACTAGTTGGAATAGCTTCTACCCACTTAGTAACATAATCAACATCAACTAAAATATGTGTATAACCATTACAGGAAGGAAAAGGTCCCATATAGTCAAGGCCCCAAACATCAAATGGTTCAATAACAAGTGAATAATTCATAGGCATTTATTGACGTCTACTAATATTACCAATTCTTTGACATTCATCACAAGATAAGACAAACTTACGGGCATCCTTGAAGACAATAGGCCAATAAAAACCAGATTGCAGTACCTTATGTGCAGTCCTATCTCCAGCATGGTGTCCTCCATAAGCTTCAAGCGACACTTGCGTAGGATCTATTCCTGTTCATGCTCAGGTACACAACGTCTAATAACACCATCTACTTCTTCTTCATAAAGATGTGGGTCATACCAAAAGTAATGCCTCAAATCATAGAAGAACCTTTTCTTTTGCTGGTATGTGAAACTAGGTGGTCTAAACTTACCAACAATGTAATTAGCATAATCAGCATACCATGGAGCGGTATGAGAGGCATTTATGACATTTAATTGCTCATCAGGGAAGCTATCATCAATAGGTAGTGGGTCATCAAGCACATTTTCTAACCTAGACAAGTTGTCTGCAACGGGGTTCTCAGCTCCTTTTCTATCAACAATATGCAAATCAAATTCTTGTAGCAAGATAACCCATCTAATAAGTCTAGGTTTGGCATCTTTCTTTTCTATAAGATATTTAATAGCAGCATGATCAGTGTGAATAGTTACTTT